>NC_138656.1:59069376-59474376 GCF_964273445.1 Streptopelia decaocto
CTCCCCTCCCCTCCCCTCCCCTCCCCTCCCCTCCCCTCCCCTCCCCTCCCCTCCCCTCCCCTCCTCTCCTCTCCTCTCCTCTCCTCTCCTCTCCTCTCCTCTCCTCTCCTCTCCTCTCCTCTCCTCTCCTCTCCTCTCCTCTCCTCTCCTCTCCTCTCCTCTCCTCTCCTCTCCTCCCCTCTCCTCTCCCCTCCCCTCCCCTCCCCTCTCCTCTCCTCTCCTCCCCTCTCCTCTCCTCTCCTCTCCTCTCCTCTCCTCTCCTCTCCTCTCCTCTCCTCTCCTCTCCTCTCCTCTCCTCTCCTCTCCTCTCCTCTCCTCTCCTCTCCTCTCCTCTCCTCTCCTCTCCTCTCCTCTCCTCTCCTCTCCTCTCCTCTCCTCTCCTCTCCTCTCCTCTCCTCTCCTCTCCTCTCCTCTCCTCTCCTCTCCTCTCCTCTCCTCTCCTCTCCTCTCCTCTGTTACTGTTTTAAAAAGCCATGTTTCTCATCATCTTAACCTAATTAGGATAGTAGAAATAGTTACAGTTTGCAGTTGCCATTTCTGAAGTTCCAGAGCTCTGAGTTTTTAGAAACCCATGGAGCATTGCAGGTTCCTACAAATAACAGTCTCTGTTTTGTAAACAGCCTTAGGCATTTGATTGTATATCTTTAAATTGGTCTAATAAGAACTTCAATGTTTTATACCAATAAATACATAGTTTTAGTTGGACAACTGAATATGTACTCCTGACTATTTTGACCTTTTGAGCATACAGGTCAGACATTGGGAAAAAATACACACTGCTTTTTGTCACTTCTATGGAATCTCTAATTTTTGTCAGCATCATCCTCCATGAAGAATTCATATTTCTCTGCAGTAAGTATAAAGCAGTAATGTTTAAACAGCTTCAATGAAACAAATGCCTTGCGGTTAAAGCTTAGCAGCACCTCAAGCCACTTACAGACTGGTCTATCAGATCACTGAACTGTTGAGTTACTGTGATTACCAGTATAAATTGACTTAGTATCAGTGTCTTCTGTCAACAGAAAGGAAACTTAATAAAACAGAATAAACAGTCTGGAGAACAAGTCCTATGAGGAGTGGCTAAGGGAACTGGGGTTTAGCCTGGAGAAAAGGAGGCTGAGGGGTGACCTTCTCATTCTCTACAGCTACCTGAAAGGAGGTTGGAAATGGCCTCGAGTTATGCCGGGAGAGATTTAGAATGGATATGAGGAAAAATTTCTTCATGGAATGGATTGTCAGGCATTGGAACACGCTGCCCAGGAAAGTGGTTGTATTGCCATTCCTGAAGGTATTTAGAAGATATGTAGGTGTTGTTCTTAGGGACATGGTTTAGAGGTGGACTTGACAGGGTTAGGTTAATGGTTGAACTCAATGATCTTAAAGGTCTCTTCCAACCAAAATGATTCTATGATACTATACAAGAAGGTCTCCAACTGCCTGAAGAACAAAAAACAACAAACTACAGGCATGTAGGATTCTGAAAGCTATTCTGTTCCTAGGCCACCAAAGAAGAGAAATACATGATTAATGCACCAACAGGGGAGGGAAAACAGCGATTATAAGTGCAGCCTCTCAGAGATTCCACAAAGGAAAGAGCTAGTTTGAAAATCCCAACTACACGGAAGCTTCAGATGGCGATTGTACCTCATATAAAACAGGATGCAACCACAAGATGTAAGAGCATGTTCCTTTTTTGTTACAGTTCTCTCCTTTTCAGACAAGATTAATGAACACGCTGACAGCAATTTGGGTCAAGGGTCAGCAATTTTTGGGTCAGCAATTTTTGTTCTGGATATTGCTGTCCTACTGAAATAACCTGTTAGTTGAATGTCAACAAATATCTTGCCTCCAAACCACTAAGGTATCCAAAAAGAAGTTGCTGACCACTTCTAAGGCACCATTTATAGAAACAGAGGAGTATTTTTGCTGCAGAAATGGAAGAAAAAGGAGATGTAAATAGTTTGCCAACATAACTTCCAAATTAAGAAGAATAAAAAGAAAAAAAAAAAAAACAAGAAAAAAAAAAACATATGTATAAGGCCATATTTAGGTTTGGGATTTTTTTTTTTATTCCTTTAAAGTCCAATTTTTCCTATAAAATAGGGTAAATACCACAAGAACTGGTTAAAGAGTGCTGAGAATTGCAGGAGCGAGATACTGTTTTAAAGACAGAAAGACCTATTAGGGTTTGAGTGTGCCTACAAGCTGATTTGGGGAGATAACTGGGTTATTTGTGAGTGTTAGCAAAAGATTGTCAGGCTTCACATGTGAAAAAGTGGTTACAGCTGAAAATATTGCTTTTTGCCTGTTCAACATCTTCAGGCATGGTTCAATTCACATTTAAGCACCAGGAGGACATGTGAAAAGGGAGGAAACATAGAAATAAAATACTGATACACTTGTATTAGCAGAGTCACATTCAGGATTTTTCTGTGAATTTATGGACTCAAAGCCATCAAAGGAGCCATCACCCTGAGTGTCTTAAGGGTGCAATATTTTTTATTTATCTGTGGCAGCAATTCAGTTGATACTTTTGCTTTCCAAAATGCAGCCATTTACATTCGCTTCCAGTGCTAATGAGGGTAGTTTTCCCGGACTTATTACATCTTCTGTTTGGTTTTTGGCCACCTTATTGATAATTGTTCTGATCATCATTTTACTGAGAGGAATTCAGGCAGTATTCCTCTGGAAGCTTGTGATAGGAAACAAGGAAGACATACAGTCATACCTTGATGGAAACATCACTGTTTTTGCACATGTTAGCACCACATAATAGACCATTGTGCTGAAGTTGTACTGCAAGGGCTGTTCCCTTCTGTAGCTTCTGCCTGGCAAAAGGGCATACAGGGTGGCACAGAGCCATGACAAAATACTTACTTGGTCCACAAGGCAGGACAGTCCTGCCATTTTGGCACTGAGTTTAATGAGCACACATATCACCACATTTAAATGCTCTTCCTGCTTCTGGATTCAGTGTTAGTGAAGATTAGCTGTGTTTGCACTTTTCTTGAGGTGAAAAAAATGTGATGTTGGCTAGTTCCTTACTCCACTAGGCTAATATTACTTTGCATTCTATGAGAAAATATGTATACTCTCTGAGCTGCATACAGAATCTGAGATTATACTACCACAATGAAAAACTTATTTATATACTGATATTAAGCAATAAACAAGGAATGTTTTTTAACCTAACAATTTGGTTATGTATAGACACTGAACACTTGCAATAGACTCTCACTTCTTCTATTAGAATTTACTGAATCATCTGCATATATCTATTAAGAAAATTTATGTAAATCGCTCTAATATCTAATTTAAAAGTATTATACTGCAGTTGGAAAATCTGCTTGCTTGAATGTAGGTAAGTGCTTCCAGCTGCTCAGTTTACCTCCTATGTATCCAACTAGTGCCAGGCCCTTCTTTCCCTACCGTAAGTCCAGAGTGGCCTTATTCCCTACAGAAATAGCAAGTAATGCAAAGAATATAAAACATGACACAATTACAGCTTATTAAATATGTATTTACCAGTCCTCATAATGGTAGGTCAAAGAGATCTTATTGTGTCTATGTCAGAGCAGTCAGTGATACTAAGGTGACTGGAATGGTATCTCTAGATCCCAGGCAGATGCATAGGTAGAGTAGATAAATAATATAGCTCAATACCATAGGTTTCTAAAATGGCTAGCAGTTGTAGGCAAAAGATCTCATTTTCTTCTGGGGATTCAGTTAAAGGAACTTCATAAGATCTTTAGGAAATTATAAGCTTTCACCCAGTGAGAACCAAGAGTCACTTGTTAAAATCTTAGTCAATCTCTTTTTCCTTTCAATACATATTAGCACATATGTTATTTGCCTAGACAAGATATTTGAACATAAGTAGACACTGAAATTATAAGAAGATGTGCTTTAAATAAATAGAGCAATGTAATAGACAGAGTAACCACCTGCCATGCCATGTGTAAATTCAGAAATACTATATAATGATTGAAATTTCTTTGATATATATATATATATCTACATTATGTAATTTTGTTGTATACTCAACAGAACAATCACTGCATAAAAACTTAATAAATCACATTAGGAGCCAGACATAGTAAAGCTAAAACTGATTCTAGAAGTGGGAACTATAAACATCTAAGTTTTGTTCTGTTCTGTTGATATTAAGGGCAGGTGGCCCACATCAGCTTTTCCAACTGACTCACATCCACCACTTAAGAGTCACAGAACACCTTGTGTGTATTGAGCCTCCATTTGGGGATGAAGAAATGATTTGACACCCCATAAAGAGACCCAGATTTTATGAAACGAGATCCAAATTGAGGCAACAAAATGAAAAGCTTAGCCTGAAGATTTCTTTCTATTCTTACCTCAAAGGTTGTTTTTTATAGAGTAATTAGTGCTTGAAAATACTGCCAAATAGGAAAAAAAAAATGCAAAATGCTATGTGTCCTTATTAAAAGAAAATCAGTTACAGCTCTAGAGCTCTCTGAAAGCTTTAATGGTTATTGTTGAACTCAAGTACATATCCACAGTCACTCATTATCTTCAAGAGAATGCCAGCTTTAAAGGGAAAAGTACAGATTTTAAACACCACTTTACATGTTAGTGTTTCAATAAAAATTAAGAGTCCTCACTACATAATAAATCCTGGATACAAGAAAGAGAAACAATTCTAATATTAATACTAATAATAATCACTGATGACAAATGGTACACAGATTTATTATTTCAAGCAATTGTCTATGACTGCTTAAGCAAATTTATAGACAAATGTGCTTGGCTCTGCTCGTATCTCTTTCCACTCCTGTTGATCAGGCATAAACATTAATGGAGGGCAAATGTTAAACTCCGGACAAAGAGTCACAGAAACTGATTGTGAAGGGCCTAATTCTCTGGTGGTGCATTTGCGGAATCTTGCCAGCACAGAAACTTGGCTCTACATATGCACATACAAGCAGTTGGCTGCCAGTTTTTGTGAGTACAGCCAAATGCAGAACAGAAGCAACAACTTTGCTAGGGTCTCACAAGTAACCAACATGTTCTGATTACAAATAGCAAATAGTCACAGAGGTGCATGATTAATACAGAATAAAATTCAGTCACATTTCACAAATACTTTTGTGAAACAAAGTCATTAATGGAAATCTATCTGAAGAGGCTAAATTTGCCAGATTAATTATCCATTGTGCAGTAGTCCTTTATGTGTAGTGCTGGGGTAAGCAATAAAGCAAGGAAGTGTTACAGTGTACGACAGCAATGCAAAGTATTTCTTCAGCAGAACAAGCAAATATAGCAGTAAGGTAAACAAGAGAACAATGAAAATGCAGTGTGCTGCTGAAGATGTAAGCAACGTTTAGTCCAAATTCAGCAAGACACAGAAGGTAAGAGTATTTTCTGTAACCAAAATGTAACTCAGAATATGATGCAGTTGTGGAACTCTGTGTTTGTGAAGAACTTTCATATCTTTTTTAAGGCAGGGAAAAAAAAACATTTCAAGCATACTCTGGACATGTGCAAGATTCAATAGTCTCTGTCACAGTTGGAGACCTATTGGGAAACAAACCATTAAAAATCCCACAGGGCAGCATTGCTAGACATCCAAATATAATAAATTTGAGTTACACTACTCACAGTGAAACAGTGAAACAGCTGTACAGCAGACACTTGGTCATACCTCTTGTGTCACTGCTGGAAATCCATGGGTGCATTGGGCTGCCTTGCTGAGAGGATTAATATATCTTTGCAGAAGAGCTTTTGGTCCTGGGTGTTCTTCCTTTGCTTTTTCTGACTAGCAGGCTGATGTCAGATGAGCCATTGAGCCTACACTGTTGATATTAGTACACCAGAGATACAAAGCTGAAACCCTCTGCAGCACTTTGGGGTTCAGATATGGCTTTGTTACTATTAATATTCGGTCACCTAAATTTGTCTCCTGCTGGTGACCTCCTCTGTCTTCATGGGCAACCACTTCACAGTACTGCCATCAGCAAGGTGAATTAACGTGTCTGTTTGGAATTTATACACACAAAGAGACCTCCTATTTGTCTTTAAAAGCCATAGCAAAAGGAATATTTTAAAACTCCTTTCCTTGTGGAAGACCATTTTTTGCTTTTGTTTTCCATGATCATTCATCTTTCATGTACAGTTTGCAGACCTTTCAAGGCACAACAGATTCAGGAATGACTTCCAGGCTGAGGTCTCTGAGATCATAAAATAGAATAGTTTGGGTACCTCTGCATGCTAAACTTTCTATTCTTAATTTTTCTTTTTAAATTGCCGTCTTCTTTCTTCCCATGTTGTATTTTCTGGAACAGAATGTTATCCTGTTTTTTCTTGTTGTTGTTGTTTGTTTGCTTGCTTGTTTTTATTTTTTTGTTTGTTTGTGTTGTTTTGGTTTTGTTGGTTTGTTTTTTGTGGTTTGTTTTGTTTTGTTTTTTACACATGTATTATTTCACTAAGCAAACATCAATATTATTGTATTTTACAGTTTAGTCAATTCTGAAAAGAAAAGCTAATAAATTATCAAAGTTACACTGTATCCGCTAGGGCTGCCTGAGACTGAGCTGAGACACAGAAGCATTTCCTGGAGCAACTCAGTCATACAGAGCCGAGCAGCCTTTGTTCATTGCCAATTATTCTGTTTTTCCCAAAGACATTTATTAATACATAATGCAATGGATCTAAGGCTCACTGTGTTCTTTGCTTCCTACATGATGCCTCTGTTCCTCCAGGAGTAAAGAGAGTGATCTTGTATGACCGCCTTGCATTGTACCCATTTAAGAATAAATACAATCCATCTTTCCATATTTAATCTACACTTCCTGATTACCTGATTATCTGATCATCTACCAAAGATATTTATATCCTAACAGATTAGTAGGAAGATATTGGAAATATCACTGTCTGAAGTGGCTTTTCAGCTGTCCTCCTCTTGTCAAATTGCACATTACTCACTAGTGATGAATAATAGACTATATTGTTGCTCAACATGTATGACAGGAAAAGGAAGTGATAAGTAATGATGAATTTGGTTCATTTTGATAGACCACACTGAATTCCTTATGCTTTGTGAACAATAGGCTCTTGTGCAGATGGTGTCATGTATCTGAAAGCAGAAAAAGAAATTCTGCTTTAGAGGGTATATACTGCCCACAGTCAAGAGACTTTCAAACCAAATCTTTTGCTAGAAAGCAAATGGAACTTTCTGTATTTAGACTGTGTACTTCTTTCATTTATTTATGTAAATGAAATTACTGAGACTATTATAAGAAAAATGTACACAGCTGCTGTAGGTTTGAATGATTTGAAGTTTCTTTTCAAAACAGAAACAGAGAAATTACAAAAAAAATGAAGAAATTATGAATAAATTCAGAACAAATATGACCCAAAACTCAACTCAAACAAAACATAACTTCAAGGATAAAAATCAGACACACTATTCTTTTTGCCCCAAAAAAGGTTTACCTCAAAAGACATTTTATGGTAAGAGAGTGTTCTCATGTGAAATAAAAAGGCACAATGAGATCAGATTTTCATGCCTGCACACAATCAGACTGAGTGGAAAGAGATGTATTTTTCCACTTGGAAGATAATTAAATTCTGGCATAACCTATGAAAAGGTTTGATGAAGTCCTTATCATTCTAAATCAGGACTGAGTAACGTGATAAAAATATTCTATTGTCAAGTTATAAACATGGTTCAAAATTTATTCAGCAAAATTCTCCCTAATAGACTTTTCAGGCCCTTATATTTATAAATGTAAGTATAAATAACTATGCATTTCATTCTATACAAGATGATAAACTATACCAGCTTCTGATGATATCTATATAGCAAAATATTCATTGATATATTAAGCAATATTACTCTATGTTTTGAAATACACAGTCTCATTAAATATTTCACATGGTAACACAATCCTTTATTCACTTTCTGTCTAAGCTAGAGGTCATGCTACAGAACTTACAGTTTTGAAGATCAGCTAATTGAATTACCTTACACAGAGATGTATATATAGTGTTCATTAAAATACATCCTTCTTACATATTCTAAAACATGTTTTATGATGTATTCAGTGAAAGACATGAGGAACTCTCCTGATCTTTCAAGAGTACTTAGGTCTTAGAAATTAATTATTCTTGCAGTCATAAGGCATCCTTTAGTCCTGTATTTCCAAAATTTATCTCTATAGCTTTCACAGCTTTTCATAAGATATTGAAATGATGACTATATCTTCAATTTACAAGACTAATATAGTGCAGCTGTTACAGCTGTGACAGTCTAAGGATACAGGCCAGGAGGAGTTTGTCCAGAATGTCAACATCTCCATCAGATCCCTGATTTTTTTTTTTTTTTTTTTTTTTTTTTGGGGGGGTGGGGGTGTGCAACTAAAAATTATTACTTGGAATTTTCCACACTCACAGTTTTCACCTTGCTGTTCTATATGGAAGCTCAAATTAGTTCATGTCCTTTCAAAGTTGACTTTTGAGAATATATTTCTGTGTAAGTCAATCCATTCCCATCTACAATATTCTTCTTTCTCATTTCATTTTTTTTTCATTCCATTCTTTAGGTATACCTCATCCCTAACAAAAAAATATGTAAAAGGCTGAGATAATTTTATACTGTATATCTAAAATCTTATGTGATGATTTTGTTCGCTCCTCACTGTCAAGAAATGAACAGAATGAGTTCTATTTTAGTGAAATAAAGAAATATAACAAATCTAATACATACAAAATAAAACAAATAAAGAATAAAAATGTAGCTTTGACATTTATGATGGAAAAATAAATCTGTAAGAATTTAACTTGATCCCCCAAACTATAAAATATATATATGTATTTACCATATAATTCCATACCAAAAAAAAAACCTCAATAAACTGATACATATATACCTGCACTGGGTTTATAATAACATTGTGGTTAAACTGACTTTGAGCGGTGCACAGTATCTAGATTTCCTAGCTCTAAGCTTCATTATTGGTTTATTTGGCATGCTGCATTGGTTCTTTCCTCTTTTGTGGAAGCGGAACACCAAGGTTCAGGTACCATGGTGTCCTGAATAGAAGCCAAAATGTAAATGCATGTTTCCACTGTGATTCATGCCTTTCAGGAATGCTGTTTTACAGGTAGACTCCTCAAGGAGTTAGATCAGAGCTTGCACAGTGGTAGAAGCAGACAGATTCACAAGTTTTGTGGAGCTAAAACTTATCACATTTTACTTGAATTAGACCATGAAATACCTGGCAGGATTCAATTGCCCAAATAAGTGGTTACTGCCATTTGAAACACCCTTGCACATCCTGTGAGGCATCCAGTTGCTGTTACAGAGGAAGCTGAGCACAATAGTGTCCTTTAGATCCTGTGTCATACATTCCAGCCCCATGTAGATGTCTCTCATAAACCATCTTGTCTCAAATGGCACTAATTGTCTATATTGAGACAGTCAAACTGAGCTGATATAGAGCAAGAAAAAAAAGAAATACACTCAATATCTCATTCCTTCAAGTATTTAAGAATTGTAAGTACAAGATATAGGTCAGACTCCTCCAATGATTCATGATCCTATACATGTGCTTCTCTGGAAAAAAAGGGTCTGTCCACATTCTTGAAATAGTTTTTCTTCTTCCTTACCTGGTCATACAACTGAAAAGGTTACCTTTCATATAAAATAAACCTCAAAAAAATCAAACAACCAAAAAAAAAATACCCCTCCCCAAAAACAAAACAAGCAAAGCACCCCTACAAAACCTCCTGTCCTTTTGTCTCTCCTGCCAGACTTTAAGATTTCTGATGCTAGATTCTTCCTTCTAGACTCACCAGCCCTCAGAGAATTCCCTGTCAGAATGTTCCCAAATGAACATCATTAGGAGATCAAAGTTTTCCAACAGTCGATCTGTTGCTTAGTTACCAACTCCCTGGAGTTATGACTTGACAAACTGCTTTGTCCTGAACAGAAGTCGACATTTTGTCCAAAGGGACTTCCACCTGAAAAGAGGATCATCAACATTTAACAACCCTCTGATGTCACCCTGTACCGCTCTCCTTAGAAACTGCAGCAAGGAAAACACTCCAAAAAAAGAGGTAAAGAGATGATAGAGACACCAATCCCACACACAAAATGCCTTTTAAAGTCTTAACACACAAATCAGTGGAGCATCTCCAGTGTCAAACAGAAATCAAATGTTCTGCACAGACTTGTTGATTGTCTTATATCACACTTTGATTTAGATATTAAAATTTGGCCTTCCAAAGCTCCATATGCAAAGGACATCCAAGTTACAAGTTCTGGTACAAGCTTATGTTAAATTTAATAGAGATTTGTCTAATTTTTTAACATTAAAAAGTACCTACATGACACCCATGTCATTATCAAGCTATGTTTTTCTAAATATCCATTACTTTGTACATTTTATGAAACCACCTTTCTCATGTAAATAATTATACATTTCATTGTTATTTGTTTGTTTGTTTGTTTTTTAAATATGTCTTGGGAATTAGCAAAAAGTCAATTCTCTGTTCCAAATTCTGCATGCAAATATGGAAAAGAAAGCACCTAGTACAAAGGGGTCATGTAATTTTTTTCTACAGAAAGGCCAGAGTGGACAAAGGGGTTTTCATGTCAATATCATATTTATGTCCTGTTTAATCTTCATCTTGCAAGAAAGCGATGCAAGAAAGCCAATTATTTCTGCAAGTGATCCTTGATCAATGGATCTTCATGGATGGACGCTTGCTCTTTGTTGTCCTTATAATCCTTCACACAATACTAGAGTATTTAAAAATATACTAATTCTGGATAATTTGCCATAATTTTCCAACTCTTAGGGAACTGTGGAAAAAAAGGGGGCAAACAGACAAAAAAACACCTCACCAGGAACACCGAAGGCCTTTCTTTTCATTTTCTGTAGGATACATAGGGCTTATACATCTTCCTACTTCAGAAACAAGGTCCCTTCACAGAAGTGGTGATCTCTCTTGAAAGACTAAATAAAGGTCGATATCTGAACTAAAAATCAAAGGCTTAGGGTGAACTGCACAACAGAACTGTAATAAAATAGTGAAATAATACTCTCAATTTTATTCATATGAAAACTGTCACATGACAAATCTATAAAAAATTGCACTGTTATCTTGAAATCAGTCAACGTGTGATGGAATTGTCTCTATTTATGCTCAAATATGTCAAGAGTTCAACAGGCTATAGTTTTAGGGCCTCAGACTTCACTGCAAGACATGAACCTTAACTTGACTAAAGACAATTTTTGTTATCATAGACGAGAAGATTCACACAGCTCCACATTCAGCAATCGGCATCTTCTGAAAGCCTCTCTAGTCTATGGCACTGAAATGGAAGAAATGTGAAACTTTAATAGAGTCCCATCACCTGTAGCTGAACCGGCATTTGACAGTATATAATTCAGGTATGGTGCCATTCAGAGCCGGGTGACCTTGACAAGAATGATGTTCATTCTGAAGCAGTTGCCACGGGTAGGCAGATGCACATCCTTGGGCTTGCAGACGTTTGGAGAGCACAGTGGTGCAGGATGTCATTTGCAGAGGGAGCTTGGCAGCTTGGCTGGTGGAACGATATTCATGGGCTGCCATGGAGCCACTCCTCAGCAGGAGGGAGGGATTTTCCAGCCCAAAACAATGCCTGGTTGCAGAGACGAGGTGATGCCATGGTAGAGTAGCCCTGATGGGCTGGGGCAAGTCGCCAAGGCCACATTCTTATGCAGATTTGGGCCTGTCGCTGTGCAGTGAACCTGAAATTGGTACAAGGAGAGCAAATGTGAGCCTCTTTCAGAACAACTAGCCTCACCCATTCAACTGTTTGGAGAAATTAACTCTGAACTTTGATCATATTTCTTAGGGAAGAAAACCTGATTACCAGTCCCCCCTGCTGGGATAAAAAAATGTCAAAATGTCCAGTACAGCCTCAGAGAGCAGTTCGATCCATGCCATGTATGTGTTATCTCTGTAAAGACTTTCTGTGAAAGCAAGTTGCACATTTCAAAACTATTTTATCTGCTTTGTAGAGAGGGAAAGTTTTAACAAGTGTCTATTGTAGAAAGAGTCCTACAAAGAGGTAATTCTGTATCATTACAACAAAAATGTTGAGCCAAAGGTGATCTAGGAACAAGCCAGTGGCTACAACATTCCCGCAATGGTTTTGATAAATTGGAGGTCCCATTCCCTGGGGAGAATTTGGAAGCAGAAGCACAATGTTTCAGATAAAGACCTCAACCAGCATAACACCATGTGCATCATGGTGCATCCCCACAGCCAGATCTGCCAATCTTTACATAGTTTTGGGGCTAATTCAGCAATGTTTTGGCTGGTAAGAATTCCAGAAATAAAAATTAATATTACTGGGAGAAAAATCCCATCTTGAACATATCTTTGAGGCAGACTCTTCTGCACAGTATTTTCAAAACTCGCACGATTGGATATGGTTCATGGAGCTGGACATGGTTCATTAGACAAGTGTTCATAATGGCCTCCTGTTACATCTGCTGAAAGTAAAATGCTTTGATCTTGCATCCAGGAGCAGATTTTGAGACTGCCTACAATATCATGCATGCTGGTGGTAATTTAGACTTAATTTTCCCATTCAGTTTGCATTGCAAAGCAGCAGGGAGGTTGGCTTAACTCTAAATGCTGTAGTGTCAAAAGAATCAGCAGGAGCCACTGCCAACATTCATGTGAATTTCTTCTATTCAGATTTGAAAAAGAAAGTTCCTATGTTTGTTTATCAATCGCCACAGCCAGGTAGAGAGTCAAAGACTCTACCAGCTACTTGAACTTTTATGAGACTCCTGGACATTTATTAAAATCAATTAATTGGTTTACTGCTCTTGAGCACTCATCTATATATGCCTCTCTCTGCTAACTTAAATTCCATATTAATTAAGTACTATATTAATTCATTATCTCTCCCATCAGCATATTGCTAATATTTATTGACAAGCTACTTTATTTTTGGTTCTCAATGAAGCTTCTGACATATGGCCAGTGTTCCATTTGTGTGAGGTGGTTTGATATTTTTTCCTCTTTTTTAAGGGTATCAATGCAGTTTGTTGGAAAAAAACACATTTTTTATGTGTTATTTGTTTCCAAATTCCCACATTAGTCTGGAATCAGTAAATGCAGGAGGGTTTTTTGTTGTGGCTGTCATATAACAGATTGTTGTGTGCACCTGGTGTATTTTATGTTCAAAATGGGAAACAAAATAAGCATTTGTCTGAAATGTCTCGAGACACAGTGAATCTGATTCAATAAATTCCTTCAGTAAACAAATGCAGACAAAAAAGCATTAATTGAGCCAGAAGACTTTTCTGCTTGGTAACAGATTCTCAAAGAGTAATTTAAACCCCAAATAAATGACAGTTTTGTTTGCTATTTTTTTTTGTTTCAGTTTTGGTTTTGTTGGTTTTTTTTGGTTGGTTGTTTTTTGTTTGTTTGTTTTGTTTTTTTTTCCTTTGTTGTTGTTGTTGTTTTGTGGGTTTTTTTGTGTGTGTGTGTTGTTTGTTGTTGTTGTTGTTTTTTCCATGAGAATGGGGATTTCTCTCTCTTGTCACAGAATGCAAACTCTCCCTGTCATACAGCTGCTCAAACTTCATCCTGGCCATGGATTGCTGCTTCTACTCCGCAGCAATAGGTTCTCTCAGCAGCCCATTCTCAGCAGTTTGCAGAGGGATTATGGCTGTGCTTTTCCTCCTCTCTTCTCACTAGGATGAAATGTGAATTATTTCGGTATACACAAATGTGACAGCCACTTAAAAATGCATACCAACAAAATCCACCTCAAGAGTAAATTATCAACCTGCGCCACAGTAAAGGGTAGGTGGCAGAGCTAGTTTTAATAAACGAATTAAAGTTCTGTTCTGTAAAATGAATCTTTGAAGTACAAGTGGATAAACATTGAATACAAACCTAAATTATTCTTTTGAATTTTTCCTGTTGGTTTGATGAAAAATAAATTTAAATAAAAAGAAAAGCAAAATCTTAAAAAAAATGCCTTCTGGTATTTTTTTGACTGGATTGTCTTAATTTCCTAGGCAATCCCTTGATAAAAATATGAACAGTCTAAGACCTGTATTTTGATTATAGAGCTGCTCTTCATAAACTCATTATTAGATTAGCAATTATATCCCACAATTTAATATGTACATATATTATGTCTTCTTACTCACATGCAAAATAATGCCACCAACATTAATTCATCAGATTTTAATGGGGTAAAAAAATCTACCTAATGACAAACATCATTGCTCCTGAGATGTACTGCACAAACACAAAAGGTGAAAGTTTAATAATATTTAAAAATAAAATCCAGGATTTGTGAAAGGTCAGTCAGCACGTGACCAGTGTGATTCATTTCACAACTGCTAGAAGGTATTCAGAAACTACAATGATGAATAGAAACTATGAATTTTGGGGAATAAGATATCAGGAGCCCAAATCTTCCAAATGATTTAAAAACCCCCACTGAGGTTATAAGCCCTTATGGTACAAACACCTATTGTCAGATGCACCTCATTTCATATAGACATCTAAAAGCTGGTAACCTGCATCGGAGCTGGTTGTCTGAGGATATCTTCAGCAAGATTCCTTTCTTGAGGAAGAACTTACTTTTCCAAAAGGTAATTGGTCTGATGAAAAGGTAGATGTTTAAGACTGGTGCCTTGCCATCTCTAAATGTCTCTCCATAGCCTATAAAGGGTGGAGATCTTCAAGTATTGATTTTTCAAAAAACTGAGATGAATTCCCTTTTCACTGAACATGCACTACTACTTTAAAAGTTCTTAGGCATGAGCTTAGGCAAAATCACTGCAAATGTATAATTACAGCAGAATAGAATACACTGACCTTAAGGGGTTTCTTGCCAAAATATTTTTTTCCAACCATAAATGTTTTGCGGAACTGCATCATGTTTCTTCTTCTGACTAATTATGCAGTTGCTATATGCCATATAAGTATATAGTTAGTTGCTCACCAATTGCTCATTTTCAAAGGACCACCTCTCCTGTAGCTTTATCGACAAGGTCTGATCCTTCCCATACTCAGTTAAGGTAATAAAATAATACCTCTGGAGACTTGAATCACTGTCTAGAAATGTCATGTCTTATCATTGGCTGCTGAAGAAGGTGGATGATGCAGAAATCTGGGGAGTACCTAGGGTCCTAGCTGGATTTAGTGAAGAGTTGGAACATGGATGAAGTGGGTCCAAGCTCCAGAATCAGACAAGGAAAACAATCCCGGCTACCAAAGTATATAAGATAGTAAGGTCATTAAAAGAGAATTCCTTAAGCCAGGCCTTTAAAAAAGTGATGCTATCAATAAATTACAGTGCAAGTCATGAAAACTGAACTATGTTTCTGCCCCTGTCTTGGATTTTGTTTAAAAAGCCCACTGCTTTTTCCACTCACATGAGTTTGTGTACATATTATGGAACTCTGTGTCTGTTTCACAGATGTGAATCTATGACAGCTCTCAGTTTGCGACTTGACCTCTAACAAAATTTCTTAACTGGGAGATCAGCAGTGTTAACTCAGGATAACTTCCTAATGCATGGGATGTGTGACCCTGCAGATACAATCTGTTGATATCAGTGCTGACAAGATCAATTTTAAGCCTATCTGCTTGAGAATAACACTGATGGAGTTAGAGCCTGTATAGTTATGTTGTTTTGCAACTCAAGTGTCGTATCACTGTGATATAAAGCTCACAGACACAGACTGCACAGTGAATATTAATCCAGTTTTACTGGACAAAACACAGCTCTCAGTATAAGAGATAATGATTAACCTATTTTTAAAAACAATTATTTCAGTTTTAGTAGGCAAGTTCCTGCCATTGTTCAAGCTCTATTCTGCTTTTTATTTTTGCTGGATTACCAGGTAACATTTGAGATTTTTGAAAGATTATAGTCCTAAAATTTATAGCTGATCATTTTAACAAGCTAAATTAAATGGAAGAAGCTTGTTGCTTCATTCCTATATACCTGCAGAATTTCTCCCTGCAGAAACCTAATGGCATTGATAAAGATGTTTCTTCATCAAACTTAAAAACACACATTTCTTTAAACAAGCACTAATCACATTCAAAAAGACCTGAATATGTTCAGTTCCTAATTCTTACCACCACTATTTACTGGTCACAGTAACAGCAACAGAGATATGAGTTGATTTTTTAAAGGATAACTAGAAGAACAGAGCTATACTTTAAGTATTGTCATATTTACCAGGGTTAGTCATTTAGATGATTAGACAAGACAAAAGAAGCTCACCATGTAATTTACACTCCTGGGTATATATTTGGACAGCAAACTCAGACTGGATTATCTTGATTTCTCATTCAGAATTATTCGTACTACATCCTGAGAGAAGAGGGGGCAAACATGTCTTTCTTGAAACTATTAAATGGAAAGGTTAACATTTTCTAGTGTCTGGCTTTAAAAAAAAAAAAAAAAACAAAACAATACAAAGATTTTCTAGAGTAACTAATTGTTTTGTATGTCCAGTAAAATATTTATTTAGTAGCACTGACACTCTGGAAGATTAGCTTCAGTCTTTGACCTGTCAGGATTTTAATTCATATTGAAATTATACTGGAATTAACTCATGAAAATCGCATCATTTTCAATGCTATAATGAGAGCGAATTCAAATCCACCATTCCAGACTGCTGTCCTACCATTTGTTTTCCAACAAGGAGAAAGTCCATATTCCGTGTGTATTTCCACATGTGAAATAAGCTTCATGCATTAAAATGCAGTATTTGTATGTTCAGTTTAATTTTTTTTTCTAGACAGCACTTGACTCAAATTTACATCTTTTATGGCATTATATAAACAAGAACACAAGTAAATAAAAAAAACTGGAAACATGCCTCTTTAAAAATCTTTGGTTTTATTTTTTTCTTTGTCATTGGTAGGACACTGTCCTACTTTGCCAAGTTTCTGAAATGAATCTTGTCCTGCTGGTTCACTGCATGTTCCCAAATGAATAGAGTTACAAGATAAAAATGGAATTCCTGAATATACCATAATGTAAAAGAATGCATCTCCTTTTTAAGTCCTTGTAATGGATTTTCTAAAAATAAAAGACAATGAACACAATTTTCTGAACAGTTAGACACTTGTATCAGATCTACAGTTTGAGCTTTTGTAGATTTTTGTCACATTTTCCTCAGGTTTGTTACATTTTTAGCTGATTTGCATGTAGCATGAACGTTACCCAGCTGTTCCGATGAATACATTACCTTTGGCTTTCAAATAAAAAAAAAATAAAAAGGAAGCAAGACTATACTCTGTGTGTGTTTGTGTGCTTACTAAAATCTGGGAAACGGGGATGGACACTCTAGGAAATTAAGAAAGACTCTCAGCTTCAACAGTTTTGAAAGCTGATTTTGGTGGCCAAAAGAAGACAGAAGATGAAGTTCTCCTAACCTGTGTGGAATAGTTCTTAGGCAGTGTCTGACACCAAATTAGGAATCAGAAACATCATAGAGCACTGTTTCTCTGAAATTCCTGCATAATTTTGCTAATCTGTTCCCACTTGTACTGCATTCTAAAAACCTCCTGGGAAAAGCTTTTTTGTCAAAATTCAGACAGAATAAGGTTTAGATTGTAACTGGTTTTCTAGCTGGGATCAAAGCCTCATATATGTGCCCATACAACTTGTACCAAGAATCAAGACCCTCTTTAAAACTGACATGTTTATGGTGTTACAAAATCACAGAATGGTTGAGATAGGAAGAAGCCTCTGGAGATTATCTAGTCCAACTACCTCCTCAAAGGCTCTTCAGAGTCATATCTATTCAGATTTCTAATATCTCTTAAGGATGGAAACCTGCATTTGACCACCTTCTCAGTAAACATTTTCTAATTTGAATTTCAGTAAACAGTTTTTTCTAATGTTTAAAGGGTAGTCCCTTTATTTCCATTTGTGCCCATTGCCTCCGTTCTTGTCACTGTGCACCACTGAGAAGAGTCTGGCTCTGTCTTATTTCCTTCCTCCAGTCAGGTATTTATACACATTGACACGATGCTCCTGAACCTTTTCTTCTTCAGGCTGAACACTGCCAGCTCTCTGTTTTGCTTTGTGGGACAGATGCTCCAGTACCTTACGTTCTGTGACCCTTTGCTAGACTTGCTCCAGTATGTCCATGTCTTTCTTCCACTGGGAATCTCTGAACTGGACCAAACACTCCATATATGTCTCACAGGTCTAAACAGAAGGGAATGAGTATTTCCTTCAACCTGCTGGCAAGACTCCTCATCATGAAACCCAGGAGGCTGTTGACCTTCTTTGCTGCTGCAAGGACATATTTCTGACTTTCGGTCAACTTAGTGTCCATTCAGACCCCGATCTTCTGCAAAGCTGATTTCCAGCCAGATGTCTCTGAGCCTGTAGTGCTGCATGGGATTGTCCCTTCTGAGGTGCAGGACTTTGCACGTCCCTTTGCAGACTTCATGAAGTTTCTTTCTGCCTGTTTTTCAAGACAGTTAGGTCTGTCTGAATGGCAGTACATCTATCTGATATATCAGTCACTCCTTCTGGATTTATACCATCTTCAAACTGATCCAGGACACTCATGAAGATGTTAAACAACATTTCCTCATGATGGACCCCTGGGTTAAACCTCTAGTGACTGGTCTCCATCTGGAATTTGTGCTGCCTTTGAGCCTGACAGTTTAGTGGTAGGTTCTTTGTTTAAAAGCCTGGTTTATGGAGGTCTCATTTAACCACCTTACCATCTTATATACTTTGGTAGCTGGGTTTGTTTTTCTTGTCTGA
Organism: Streptopelia decaocto; assembly: GCF_964273445.1. Classification (NCBI taxonomy): domain Eukaryota; kingdom Metazoa; phylum Chordata; class Aves; order Columbiformes; family Columbidae; genus Streptopelia; species Streptopelia decaocto. The sequence goes on from NC_138656.1 coordinate 59,088,188, forward strand.
TTCAGGCAACTTTCAGTTCTTCTCTGTCCTTTTATATAGTCTGCACTTCATCAGTTTGTTTTTGAGAATGTTGTAGGAAACAATGTTGAAAGCCATATTGAAATCAAGATAAACAACATCAGCTACTCCACCCTTGATCACAGAGCTAGTAATTTCATCATAGAAGGCTACTGGGTTAGTCAAGCACCTAAATTCATAAATTCATGCTGACTACTCCTAATTTCCTCTTTATCCTTCATATGTTTGGAAATAGCTTCCAGAAAGATTTCCTCTACTACCATCCCATGGAATGAGCTAATGCTGACCAGCCTGTAGTTCCTCAGACCTTTCAAAGATAATTGAGTGTACCCTGTAATAACACTGGCCAGCTTCCTCAGTTCAGACCTTGCATCCCATTAGGTCACATGGACTCATGTATATCCAATTTCTTTTAGTGTTCACTGATGTGATCCTCTTCTTCCTTGCAACAGGCTTCCTCAGAGGTCTCATGGGCCTGGAACTGTGGAAGGCAAGTTTTACCAGTAAAGACTGCCTTGAGTGAAGGTACAGACTCTTCTCCATGTACTTTTACTACAAATATGAAACACTTCTGTGGAACCTAGACAAGTTCCAGATTTCCATCTGACCCTCCCTTCCTCATGTCCAAGAAAAAGAGCTGGTTTTCTTCTCTGAAATTACAAGAAAGTTAGTTCTGCAGTGAATTCCTACCTCAGCAGTCCAGGTATACCTTTTGTATGACTGACTATCATATTTGCTTTTCTTAGACAGCAGTAATGCTCTTACAGTATGCCAAGGTATAGTACTTAGTATAAGACAATATAAGGTAACCATTAGAGACAGAAAAAGTAATGAACATGAGCAGCAGCATAGTGAATGGGTCACTATTATAAGCAGCTTTGATGGTACATTAGCTTTAGTTAGGGTAAGCAAAAATTAGAAGAGTCAGGTCCTTCCAAGAGCAAAAGATCAGAAGAAATTGTCCAAGTAACAAATATCATTTCTCCCTTATTCAGAGACTAACAAAATCTTAAAATCATAGTCATACCTGGATGAAGAAAAAGCACAGGTTCCTACATAAAGATGTCTGAATTGTTATTAAACTTCATTACTGAACTACAGTAAAATAGGTGAAGTTCCCATTCTAATAGAAATGCCCTTGTTAGTACTTTTTTTTCCTTTTAATTTTATTTTTGATATTATATATATACATTTCACATGGAATAAAGGTTAATTATTTAATTCTCTACCTACATAATCTATGTAAAATCAGAATGTTTGTTTTACATGTATTGCCATAGAAAATGATTTGCCATACACATCTGCTACGTACTGCTTGTCATTCACTTCTTGGTTTTGCTGTTGAAGTACACTTTTTTCATGAAAAACACTGGGATTTTCCCCTCATTATGGTGGGCTCCCTAAATTATTGTTATTAATCAACTCACCTCTGAGGAAGAGGAATTCAAAGTGAACAGTTCATAATCCAGATTTGTCAACATGACTTCTTTTTTTCTAATATTAATTTAGGGTCTAAAGTTTCATTTGGATCTTCAGTCATGTTGTTTGCCCTTCACATCTGGCAGGTCTAGCAAAAGAGGCAGCTGGCAATATCTGTGTTAGTGGATTATTGAGCCTTTGACCTCAGAAAAATTGCCCCCAAAGCATTAAGAGAGGAAGAAATTTTATGTAAAAATAGAAATGGGCAAGAAAATGTTTTTCCAGACTGTGATTTCAAAAGTTGCCCTGTTTCTCACCGGGACAAAACTGACCTTTTGAAGTTTTCACTGAAGAAACAACCACAAATCCAAAATAAACAATACAGCAATAGCAACATACTCAACAGCAGTGTCATGCCTGGTTTGCAGATGAAACTGAAAACTCACATCCTACAAACAATGTAGTGATTTTATTGTCAAAAAGCAGATTATTTTAGAGAGCTTAAAAGAGAAGGAGAAAGGATAATAAGAATAGGAAATAACAACTGAACTAGAATGACTGTTTTGCATAGATCTCCAAAAGTGCAAATAATATTAGAAATTCTAGAAAAAGCACACAAAGAAGTAACAGTGTCATCTTTGTTATGAATGAATTGAGTGTTGTTCCTCTGGTTATACCTAAATGTTCTTAGCAATCCCCAGTCCTCCAGCCAGGGGATCAAGCAGAAAATGCTGTAGTTCTCTGCATACAAAGAATATCTGGGTTGTAGAGGAAAGTTGGGGAGTGGAAAAGGAAGATTTCCTTCCTTCCTTCCTTCCTTCCTTCCTTCCTTCCTTCCTTCCTTCCTTCCTTCCTTCCTTCCTTCCTTCCTTCCTTCCTTCCTTCCTTCCTTCCTTCCTTCCTTCCTTCCTTCCTTCCTTCCTTCTCTTTTCAGGGGATGAAACAAACAAACAAACCAAAACAAACAAAACAACAAGTGAACAAATCCCACAAAACCACAGAAAGAAAGGAGGAATTGGAATTGGCAATCCAGCTACTCCAAGTGAAAGGAGAAAGCAAGAATAATGACAGTCACATTTGGTCTAAAAACTAAAATGAAGTTCCTAGTATAAGAAAGAGAGAGAGATGAGGATAGTAAGTCTGATGAGAAAAAGAGGGAAAACAGCAGATACTACAATTGCACCAGGGTCTAGAAGAAAGAGAGGACCCCAAGAGGCTGTTGCTGTAATAAAAGCAGATGGAGTGTTCGGAGATGCCCCATTCAAATTATATTTCAATTGTACATGTGTGGGTAATAGATGAGAAAAGAGATAAGAAAGAAAATATTAATTATAGACAAAGAAATAGAATTTAAATTAACTCACCAAGGCTAACCTACCCTTGGAAAAGATGAGGGGACTTTGTAGGAGATACGTATTATCTTGCATGGAATAATTATCCAAGATTGTGGGGGTTTTTAATATTAACTTTGGGATTTTTTTTCAAACTAAGTGTGCCATTTTGCAATCAAGAGCACCATCTTTTCTTTTTCTAGAATAACCATACATCATTTTCATCATTGCCTTTCCCTGGTAATGAGCACTTCAAGGAAAATCTGCCAGGAACTGAGTATTTTGTTCCTGAGAGGCAAATGCAAAGAGCTATGCTCATGCATAGTCTTCCCAGTAGCCTCTCCACCCAAAATGTCATTTGGTAGTCTCAGGATTCAGGCCATGTTTTCTCACCATGTTTCACTGAAAGGGAGTCTGAGGACCAATAACACCTCAGGTAATGCCTAGTGCTTGTAATGCTAAGCTTGTACAGAGAAATTCATCTGATAAACTTAATTGGTACCTCTATTGCAAAATGCAGCTAGCAAAAAAATACCTTTTGTGTTCAGGAATGCCTACAAGCATCTCTATGGTGGAAAAGGTAAAAGAAAGGAAAAAAGTAAAAAGCATAACAAGAGGAAAACCAGCAGGACAGAAAGAATAAAAAGTATAACACAGGGCACCAGGAAAATAACCGTTCTCAAACATTTGGAACCAAATAAGATATGATGAAGAAAAGAACGCTGGGAAGGCAAAGGAACTGAGGGGGTCTTGACTTTCTCCATCTATCCTTGGTTGCCTTTTTAGGATAAAGGAAAGATCTGAGACAGTCTGCGGTTTGTTAAAATCCTCATTCAATTTTCCTTTGTTAATTAAGAAAAATCAAGAGATATACAGATTCTATTTGATTAGAAGTATTTATGCAACTTTGTGTCCTAACAGATTGCATTTCAAAGCCATCCACAAAGTCATGAGTGCTTTAGAATGGCTCTCTTCTGATCTTTTAGATTCAATTATTCAGACCTTTTTATTTTATTTTTTTTTCTGGAGATACTAACATCACATCACATGCAGAGTCTGTCTCATATTTGCCCAACAGTTTATAAGACAAGGCTTTAACCCACGACATTTAAGCAGTTGTGTTCTGCTTTTATGCAGCAGCCAGACACTCAAGCTATCACCTTCATTAGAAGCAATTCTCCTGTGTTCCTGATTCCCAACCTCCTTTTCAGCAGTATGTGCACCTACCAATGTTCTCCAGAGCTGAACATCTTTTCATTAGATAAACAGGTAGATTAGAGCTTTTAGGACTAGATCCTAGTCAAGATCCTCTGTTCCCTTTAGTCTCTTCTTCATATCAAAATCTATGTAGGTAACTCTTCCTCTGTATGTAGTAGGTGACCAAAGTATCATGTGGAGAGACACACATGTTCTATCAGTAAAGTATATGATCCTGCATAAAAGGTAAAATATCTACTTTTTACAGCCTAAATTTTAAAACCGTGCCCAGCACTTATGCCTGCTCCCTCATCTTCTTGCAACACCTCCTGTGTCAGTATTATTAATTTTCCCATTACATGAATTTCTCCACATTTCACTGCTGATTTGTATCATCTTCTTCTGTGCCATTCATATCACTGTTGTGATTATAAGAAGTCCAGTAGATTAGGCTTGGGTAGATACTTTTCTCCCTCTAATCAGACATACTAATTGGCAATAAACTGCATTGACAGACTCACTGTAATTTATTTCTATTTCTGTATAAGTATAGGTTCAAAGCAGTAGGTTCAAACTTTGGCTTATGTAGAACTGAAGGCAGAATTTATCCTTCAAGTGTATTAGTTTTAATATTCAAATTCTCTGTGATAACTACAGCACATTTTTTCTGTACAAGGCAACTGTCTCAGGTACCTGAGTGATTATTAATACTATGTAATTACTTCAGAATTGCAGAAGCCACAGTACTTTTTTCTCTTTTATTTTTACTATATGAGTACTAGACATGGGCTAACTTATTAACCTTGTTTCTTTACTATAAAAAATGGAAATAGAAGGTAAGAAAACCTTACAAAACCTTCCTGAGCCTGGCAACAAACACTACGCTGAAGCTCTTTCTAGTGTAAATTTGCATAACTCTCCCTTTGTTTACTTCAACTTGCTGACATTTGTACCTCCAGCTTTTTAATGTTCCGGAGGCAATTCTCAGAGTTGCAGAGTATCTCAGCTTTCACCCATACACCTGGGTTAAAGTCAATTAAAGAGGAGATGTTCAGCATCTCTTCAAAACAGACCTATGTATTAAAGCCATTGAAGAGATGTATCCATTTATCTGAAGGCTGGATTGAAATATCAATATTTCATTTTTTGCCTTTTTTTTTCATTCTGGCAGATGTAGTTCTTCTTCCTTTTTGTTGAAAAGAAAACCCAGTCACTTGGGGTTCATGCAAAACATTTTGTTCAGTTTGAAAAAGAATATTTTATTTTGGCATACTTGAAATAAAAGACAAGAGAAACCAAATTTTAGATAAGCAAAATGTACCCTGATTTTACATTTTTGTCTAATAACCTAGTCCTCAAGGTATTAATGTAAAGGTATGAAATGCACAGGGTCAAGACCTTCTTGATGTAGGGATCTGACCACTTATAGCACATAGAGGTTACTAAAGCAGTCTCAAATATTTTTGTAGAGGTAGCTCTCCCTCAGTCTTTTCTGTCAGACCCATGATATTCAGCACAGCCTGTTTAAATATTCATTGGGCAAGAGGAAAGAATGAAAATGACTCTGTGGCCTGCTTTTTCAGGTGTTCTGGGCAGGATACATTAATTCAAATCCCTACTCTGAGTCATCCAAAAATAGAACTGTGATTTCGCAGTGTTCCAGCACCTCACCTGGGGGGAAAAGCAACTTTGACTAACTGGATTTTATGGCAAATGCTTATAAACTGTCTTCATATTTCAGAATACTCTGTCAGTCTTATTTGGGACAGTAACTATTCAGTGGATTTGTCTCTGAGCTGTGTTTCCCAGTGAATGACTGATTCGTTGACAATGTAATACCCAGCTATACTGATGTCTATTATAAAACACACATACCGAAAAGAAAAGGAGACCACCTAATGAAAAAGCTAGCTCTGTTTACCAGGCAACATCAGAACTTGAGAACACTAAAATGTTCCTCACTCTAGTCAATTAGGACTCCAGTTTTCTTTTTCTTTTTTCCCCTTACATGATATATTAAAGAGGTGCCAGGAAGAAAAATTTCTCGTGATCACATCCACTCAAAGGAAGAGATTATTCAAAAACTATCTACAATGAAGTTCTGAAGTAGTGTTTGAAGAACACAGATTTAAGTAAACTCCCAAGGCATGTAATTTTTGGCAGTTTGACTAATGTTTCTACACAATTCAAGGAAATTGTCTACATTAGTGTTTGTGCTGCACCTAGCACAACAGAGATATGTTGCTACAGTGGATCTCATTCTGTAATGTCTGGGAGAATGAAAATATGCAAAGCGAGCTGATGGAAAAAAAGCAACTTCAAAACATCCATAATAAAATCACCAGAAAGTGAGGGAACACAACAATACCTGGAAGATATTCTGCTTTACCCAACCTTAGTGGTCTTCATTAGCAGGACTGTTATAAAGCCTTGCAGCCTCCTGAAGTCAAGCCTTGCTGGTAACCACAAGGAAAAAAAAGTATTTCTTTTGAAGCAGTTAACTCTTTGGCTGAGCTGTTGTGAGGAAGACCAAAGACTCAAAGAAGAAATAGTTTAAAAATTTTATAAGAATGGCAAAGGACTGTTGCACAGGTCCTTAGGTATGCTACTTCCTTAGCCATCATCACCTGCTGTGTGGGAGAGAACACTGAGATGAAGATGTTAATCTTCACTCTGCCAGAGGACCCCATTGCTGCTCTTCCTGACTGGCTACTAGGGAGAGGTGGTTGGTTTTGTTGTTGTTGTTTTGTTTGTTTGTTTGTTGGTTTGGTTGGTTGTTCTTTTTAATTTTTCCTTTTCTCTTTCTCCCTTTTTTCCTCTCCTACTTTCTCCTTTCCTCACTCCCTCCCTCTCCCCATCTCCATCTCTTTTTTTGTCCTCTCTGCCATTTATAATGTTCACCATTAACAATCCATGCATGTCATGAACTATGTGCCCTGTTAATATATCTGTGTGCAAGTGAATCTGTCCCAACATGTTTTGTGCAATAGGACCTATGATTAGGATGGTAAAACTGGCAAAGAAAGAGATAGAAATTGGTAGATGAGAGACACTAAAAAGAATTTTGAACAGTAATGGAGGAAAAAATGGGAGACACAATATTAGGTAACGAAAGAATAATAATGAATTTTCAGAACAGAATATTCAGAAACCAGAAACAAAGAAACAGATGTCTGAAAACATATTCCAGAGGTAAAGGCAGTATTAAAAATCCTGTTATTGTGAAGAGCAAAAGGTAAGAAGTACTAATGCCCAACTCTTTTCATTAACAATGTATTGGATTATTTTCTTTACCATCCCAGGGCACTGATCTTTTTTTTTGGTCAAATCTATCAAATGAAGCCTGAAGAAAGGGTCTGGTACTTATCTATTTGATCATCTGTATAAAAATGGCTATAAGTGATCTCCCTTTTTCCACCTTAAATTTTATTCCTTTTGCCATCCATCTGAATAACTATAAATAAAGAAGAAATAAAGCAATCTTGATATTTTATGTTTCATTTTCTATTTGCAGCTTCAGATTTGAGTCTGAGGCTCAAAGTCTGAAAGAAGGATAGCATAGAATTTCTATTTTCCTATTCATAAGCAGAAGAATTGGATATTTCTAAAGCACATGAAGCAAATAAAAGTCTCTTTTATTATAATTCATAACTAAAATTCTGGTCTATTTTTATTCTTACTGTAGCTTTTATGGAAATCTATGCATCTGAGTCAGCACCTCAAAGCAAAACTCATTTCCAATTCATGACATCTCTTTTTCCTCCAATTGCTTAGCTTCATTTCCTTCTCATTGCATTTTTTTCCCTTTTGACTCTCCCTCACTCAGATGAGATTGCTACACAGTGCAATTCTCTATTTGAGAAAGATATATCATGTACTTGAGTAAGCTTTAGTTTAACTGGGCTTTCTTCTTTTTTGTTTGTTTTTTTTTTTTTTGTTTTAAACTACCATAATTACATGGCCTTGACATATAGAGCTAGAGTGAAGGAAGGAGAAAGACTGTATGGGAAGAATGTCCATTTGTGCATTTTATTATGGCTGTTGTGGTCATATATTTGACGTGTCATTTTTCTTTCTTCCTTTCCATACTGTTGTGTTGATGACCTGTCAGATTTCTAAATTTAACTCTTTCACATGTTTTGCACTCTTCAGCTTTCCTCAAAGCCCAATTCTATTTATTCTAGCTCTTCTACTTCTCTTTCTTTTGCATACTATATATCATTTTTTTTTTTCTGCTCTACTGTATCATCCGCTGTGATTGCCAAAATTTGAGTAATTTTCAGTAATGTTAAGGTGCAAGGAGGTGTCAGACATACGATTTTGTGTGCGCTTCCTCTTCAAAACTCAAGGTACTCAGTGTTCTTGAATAGAAAGAATTTCCAGAGAGTATCCTATAAAGCATCTGACAGAAATGCTAAGATATTCATTAAAATATCATCCCCATCTTTAAGTATATTTCTGATCACTGCCTTTGCAGTGGATTTTCTTGGCATGCATCTTGAACTTGCCTAGAAACAAGTTGGCACTTTTAAGGCTTCCAGTGCAGCAAGGTTTTCAGTATATGCCTTGAGAGGTAGTTCCATGAATCATCCACCCACAGCAATACAGAGGAAAAAGGGAGGGAGATATTTTTCATTGTTTTCCCAAACAAGTGTCTTTGTCATAATTATGGCAGAACAAAGGGAGTCTCACTTACATATACAGGAAATTGCTAACTGAGCTTACTCACAGTACTCCACAGTATTTGATGCTTGGGCACTGTGACAGGTTCCATGACCTATGATAACTCACAGCTCCAGCAGATTAGGAAAAAATGTAATGTATTTCATTTACTCACAAAGCAAGGACAGAAGAGTGTCCTGACTGTTATATATACCATTTTCCACAATAACTGTGGTTATTTTTTTAAAGACTACTTTGCAGAAAGAAAAATGCCAGATATAGCAGTAAGTCTGCTATTAAAAATCATGTGCTCAATGCGCTAGAGTGCTTATTCAAAAATACCTCATACACAGAGGAAATATAACCCCTCTAGCATTGCTAAAGTCAGTGAGATGATCTGAACAAATGTGAATTTTGTAACTGAAATCTTAACATTAAACATCAAGTACTTCTGAAGTTTCCCTGAATTAGAGCAAGTCAGATTGTTGCAACTTCTCTTAGCAGGTTGCTTCTCCCCAGTGACATCCAAACATTATTTAATATTATCTGCCTGGATGACATGACGACAACCATATAAAAGTGTAGTGTCACTGGGTCAGATTCTTTAGTGAAATCAAGACAGGGTTCTCAATTTACCTTCATGATGACATGACCAAGAATCCTTAAGTACAATTCTTACTGCAAAGCAGATATGTGAAATGCAGGGTGTTCAGCTGCTCAGAGGGGAACACTTTCAAAATAGAGGTTGCCCAAAAGACTGACAAAGGCTCTCTTTTGTAATTCAGGCAGGATTAACTGGCAGATCTGAAAGGCTGTTTTTGTTGGTATTTCAATTTGCAGATAGCAAAAGCAAGGATCTAATTCCAAAGAATAATATACCCAATTATAAAACCAAAGGTAATAAAAAATTATCTGAACCATCAAGCTATAGGTAGTCATGCAGTAGGGAGCAAGGAGAAGCTAAGTGCAATTTTAGCATGGGTACGGCATATTAATGTATGTTCATTAAGAGTAGCTCCATAGTTCATTCTGGATCAAAAAAGACTGTTTTCAGTTGTGACGGAAATGCCTTAAGTGGAAAACATCTGAAACTTTTTCAGTGGATCTATGGAATAAATACATTCTCTCAGACCACAGTCACACCTATTTTGATTCTGCAGGGCTAAATGGAGTAAAACTAAAAATACCTTTTTGTTGGTCAGCAGCTCCAAATACCTAGAGGGAGCAGAGCTGAGTTAGGTAGTGCTATTAAAAATAGCCGCTTTTCACAGAAGTAGAACAGTTCAAATATAAAGATGATGCAGTCAAATGTATACAAAGAGTGAAAAATTAAAATCACCAGAACTCTTCGAGTGGGGATTTGCTTGGGTAAGAAGTGAGCATATATCCAGAAACAAGTGAGAATCTGTATCCAAAGGAATGGTGCTTCCAGCAGGAGCAGAAGCTGCCTGAAGACAGGTGAACTGATGCTCTCCCAGCACTCTAGGTGAGGGACTTCCATTAACAGTTAACAGCAACAATACACACGGAACAAGGTGAGAACAAATCCTTATACAAGAGTTCAAGAAAGCAATTAAATCTGAATTCCCAAAGAACATTTTTGGCAAGCTTACAATTAGTTCAGATGTGAATATCCTCCTTCCCCAGTGTGTTTACACATACAAATAGACACACAACGGAGGCAATAACTGCAGCCCTGATTCTGTAAGAGATCACCTATCAAGGCTGAGGTATTTATATCTTCCTTGCACACCTGTAAACAATGTTCTGTAAATGGTTCTGCAAATATCATATTCCATATGTTTTATTATACATATGTTAGTGTGTTTAACACACAAATCCATTACCCTGAGGAGAAAGTGGCTTCCGTCATCTGGATATGTTTATTTTTGAAAGCTTTTAGCACTTTTATGGCTGCATGACAAGTTTAGACTATTACAGTATATCCTAAGTGTAAACTGAAATTTGGAACTTCAGTTATTTGCTGCTCATAAATCCTTTTTTTCTTTCTTGAAAATGTCCACCAACTATTTAACAACCTACAATTGACAATTGTAATGTCATATATAAAATTGTCCAGTGGTAATAATAAATAATGTTTCTCAAGATCGCATGGAGTCTCTGGGTATTCTTCAACAGTGTGTTCAAAATGAAGCTGTAAAAGTTTCAGTAGTGCATGTCTAAAAAGTGCTGGTACTATTTATGCCATTTTGTGGGTCAGCTGGCTGATTATTACAGATGTATGTGTGTGTGTATATATGTTTATGTATGAATATACATAAATAAAGGCAGGCAAAGACAGCAGATGTTGGTATGTGTCAAAAAAACCCTCTACCCATAAAGGACCACCCATAAAACATTGAGTATAATTTAAGTACATTAGAAATTAAAGTGATATGATTCATAGTTATCAAAAAGAAGATAACTGTGACTCTCTGACTTGATGTAGAGTACAAAAGCAAATACTAGAAGATTATTTTAATGCATATTGTGAGCAGTCCTGAGGAGAAAGACTTGGGACTGTTGGTTGATGATAATCTCATCGTGATCGAGCAATGTGCACTTGCAGCCCAGAAAGTGAACCATATTCTGAGGTCCATCAAAAAATGTGTGTTCAGTAAATTGAGGAAGGTGATTCTCCCCCTCCACTCTGCTCTTATGAGACCCCACCTGGAGTACTACACCCACCTCTGCTGCCCCCAACATAAGAAGGACGTGGACCTGTTGGAGAGGATCTAGAGAGAGCCACAAAAATGATCAGAGGGCTGGAGCAACTCTCCTGTGAAGACAGACTGAGAGAGTTGGGTTTGTTCAGCTTGGAGAAGAGAAGGCTGTGGGGAGACTTCAGGGCAAAGTTGGCCTAAAAGAAAGCTGGAGAGGGACTTTTTACAAGGGCATGTAGTGACAGAACGAAGGGTAGTGGCTTTAAACTGAAAGAGGGTAGATTTAGATTAGATGTAAGGAAGATATTCACCATGAGGGTAATGAGGCACAGGAACAGGCTGCCCAGAGAAGTTGTGGATGCCCCATCCCTGGGAGTGTTCAAGGCCAGGTCAGATGGCACTTTGAGCAACCTGGTTTAGTGGAAGGTGATCCTGCCAAGGCATGGGGGTTGGAATTAGATGATCTCTAAGGTCCATTCCAATCCAAACCATTCTATGGTTCTTTGAGTCTATGATACAATAAAAACAATGCTTTCAATAATTCATTCTCCGCATGCTTGAACTAAGTTATGCAAAACAGTTTGAAGTTAAAAATTGTTTTTTCCTAAGAAGTACACTGGAGAAGAAAAAGGCAGATTATACTTTATTTAGGTACACTACATTAGAAAAGAACGAATATAATTTTTACTGTTGGTAAAAACAGTGCAAATATAGTAAAAGTATACAAGTTGTGCATTTTGCTGGTTTTCTGTCACACAAGAAACAATTTACCATAAAATAAGATAATATGCTTCAACTTCAAAAGCACTGCACTTTTGGTTTTGATTGAATAATAAGAAAGCTGGGGAAAAACAAACAAACAAACAAACAAACAAACAACAAAACAAAATCAAATCACAAAACACGGTACCAGTTCTTCCTGAAATTTTACTAAGTTTAAAAAAACCCCTCAAATTTCAGAACAAGAATATACAGAAATTCGACCCAGCTTCTGTGAGCTTAAAATCTTAAAAATAAATATTCAGTTTTCTTCAGTGCTTCACTGAGCCTTTCCCAGGTTCATCTGGTAATGAAATATTGCCATGACAGAGAAATTAAAGGAATTATAGTTATAAAGAATTTGGCAAATATGAGTGGAAAACCCCCAACAACTTCCATGATTACTCATATCTGTGCCTTTTCTTTTAATATTGCTTTGTCTTTTCATTGTTTTTGTTTGTTTTCTTTGAATACTTAACAGTAACTTTTATTGACAGTGGTAGATAATTATGCCATATGGAAAGGCTGTCGTCAGAGGGTGTAGGGAGGCAAATAGGAAAGCTAAGGCCTCCTTAGAATTAAACCTGGTGAGAGGGGTCAAGGGCAACAGAAAGAGCTTTTTCAAATACATGGCAGATAAAAATAACACCAGAGGCAATGTAGGCCCACTGATGAATGAGGTGGGTGCCCTGGTGACAGAAGATACAGAGAAGGCAGAGTTACTGAATGCCTTCTTTGTCTCTGTCTACTCTGCCAGAGGCTGTCCTGAGGAGCCCCGTACCCCTGAGGCCCCAGAGGAAGGCAGGAAAATGGAGGAGTTTGCCTCGGTTGATGAGGACAGGGTTAGGAAGCAATTAGGCAATCTGGACATCTGTAAATCCATGGGTCCAAATGGGATGCACCCGAGGGTGCTGAGGGAGCTGGCTGAGGTCATTGCTGGACCACTCTCCATCATCAAGGGGTAATGGGTTCAAACTGGAACACAAGAGGTTCCACTTAAATTTGAGAAGAAACTTCTCAGTAAGGGTAACAGAGCACTGGAACCGGCTGCCCAGGGGGGTTGTGGAGTCTCCTACTCTGGAGACATTAAAGACCTACCTGGACACATTCCTGTGTAACCTCATCTAAGTGTTCCTGCTTCGACAGGGGGATTGGACTAGATGATCTCTTGAGGTCCCTTCCAATCCCTAACATTCCGTGATTCTGTGATTCTGTGTGATTCTGTGAAACTGAACTGTGAGATACAACTGGAACATGATATTGGAAATTTCATCCTACAAATTACAAGGAGCTGATAATTTTATATCAGCTTATATCTTTCCAAAACTCAAAATCTGTTTTTTTGGGAAGTTCCAACTTTTCATCTGTCCATCATATGCTGAATTACCTTACTTTTTCTACTGCAGTTTTAACTCTTAGTAATGTTTTCTGAGATACAGGAAGATCTTCCCAATTCAGGCTGCAGTTTTAACTTTGACATGTGCCCTGAGAAAATGGTATGGATGTGAATAATCACTGGAAATCAAAAGCTTTGCTTGCTGTCTCCTCCCCTCTTCTTGCAGATTATCTTTCTCCAGGACCACCAAAGAAAGGGGGAGAAGAGAGGATTAGGAAGCCCTGTCTATCCTACTGTCCAATGCACAATGTGAAGAAGAACAGCAGCTCCGTGAAGGCTGCTTTACTTTTTCTGTAGATAGAAAACAAATGCAGCTGTACTACATTGTACCAAAAACAAGGCAAGCAGCAATGTTACTCATTAAGAGCAATATCTAATAAAATAATGTTTATGTATATTTTTTTTTGTTCTGTTTTGCTGCTTGAAATAAGAGACAATTCTATTGAACAAGGAGTAGAGGAGTGGGGCTGAGGTAGATTATCCTGAACTTCAGTAGCCTTCCAACCCAGGAGCTAGGTGTAGGCTACCTGTATTTTGCAGATTGTAGAGATTTGCATAAATACTATGAGCAGTTAACATTTGAGAAGGTTTCCAACTGTTAAAGAAGACTATCTCCCTTGTTAAAGGAATACTATACAAGCTCTTACTATGCCGTCATCAATGCTTAATTCCATTCTCTTCACCAGAAAATACCAACAGAGTTCATCAGGTCTTGTCCAAGGGCTAAGGAAAGGAAAATACAAGCACAGATCCACAATATATAGTCTTGTAAAACATGAAGATGACATCAAGCGAGCAATCAAGATGATATGGATACTATATATAACTAAAAAGAGAGTATCTATGGACAAGGGAAGTATTGTAGTCGTGGAGCCTGGAGCATTTGCAGGGTACCCTAGAACTGTGAGAAAGGCAGGCTTTTGCCTTAGACAGAAGAGAAAGTATTGGAAAAGTGTGAATAGTCTCCATATGTAACCAAGGTCACTGTTTTTTAAAAGGTCGCCTCAGACAAACCTTGAATTCTTCAAAAGTCTTTCCTGTGGACCATAAAATAAGATAGTAATGCAGACTATTCCTACAAGTGTCTGTTGTGTGTTTGTGTCATTAGCTGTGGTGCACTATGTGTCCCAGGCCTAGTCAAAGTAACAATTGTTCTGTCACTTTATAATGTAGTAGACAAACAGTGGCATATATAGCCTAGGATCAGTCACTGTTGAAAACTTATATGACTTCTTACACATATAACAAGATACTTAAACATTCAGCTGTTAGCTTATGCAAAGTGCAATTCAACATAGAGAGAGAAAATAACCTTTACTTCCATTTAAACGTGCAATATTATTGCTGTCAATGTTACTTTTTTATGGTCAGAAAAGCAAAAAAAGTGTACTTTAAAGCATTTATGATGTTGGACCTGCTTCTGAGCTGGAAGGAGGAGAATAATAAATTATTTTGGTACTGAGGAGCAATTAAGATTCAGCGCTTTCCTGATCTGGCACTGAATTTTTCTTGGATTACTTGGAAAATTGTCTCCTTCATAATGTTTTTGTTATGACCATGTAAAACAATCCTAATGATCTGGACAAGCCCTGAAGCACCTCTAAGGCTTTATGGAAAAATTAATTGAGGATTCACTGCCCTTGGAATTTACTGCAAGTGGAACTTAATAGTTCAGACAAATTCTCTCCCTTATGTTAATAAACTACTGTGACAGTGTGGTGCTTTTGTCTTGACTTCTCCTCAGTTATTATTCCAATGTCATCTCATTTAGCTGCTACAGGATCTTATTAATGTAATTCCCACCTAATCCCCATTTCCTATTTCCCTTTCCTGTGTCAGCAGCATTTTGATATGTAATCTTTTATTATGCACACTTGTTTGTTCCATGTATTTCAGTACACTTTCTAATGGCCACTTCCCATTCTATTCTACTTTGCATGGCATGTTAACACTAAATCCATAATTTACTAGAGATCCTTCCCAGGACTCCTATGGCTGGCTTGCTCTCTCTTACTCTTGCTCTCCTCCTCTCCCTCCTCATCTCCTCATCTGTCTCCTCCATTAAAAAAAAAAAAAAAAAAAGCCCAGTATTTCCACCTTGCAGTGTGATCCCTTTATTGGCCTTGTCTCCCAGTTCTGTAGCTTTAGACAAGAAAGGATGGAGACATTATGTCTTATTGAAACACCAGCAGCTGAGTTCCCCTGAGTGACCACGTGCTTGCTTTTAGTCCATGGCAGGAGGAAAGTCATAAAAGCTCATGCAAGCATGAGCTGTCTTCATGGTCCTGTGCAAGAACCAAGTGCAAATAGACATATCCTTATATAGGTAATATTCCCCAACCCACCTACTTGAGACAGTAGTTAAAGGTACTGTTTGCTTCTTACATTACAGCTTAACCAGTAGTTTGAAAATAACATGACAGCACATATTCACCCACATTTGTCTCACTGCACTTCCAGCCTGCTTCTAATTCCTGAGTACAGGCAGTTACAGCAGCATGCAGGTTGGGACACCAGCAAAAGCTCACCTTGCAGGATGCAGTCACTACTTGTCCTTATTATGTTGTGCAGGACAAAGAAACAATATTGCAGGGAGGAACTGGGTATTTTTACCCTCTCCTCCTCCCTTCCTCCTCAGTACACCATCTAACTTAGGTAGACCTCAAACCAGTGTAAACAGAAAATTCCACTTTATTATCAGAAACAGTGGTGAATTATAGTTAGCATGTTTGTTAAATTAGACAATCCTTTGTGGCACCACTGAAGTCTAAACTGCCTGAAGGTCAGTTCAAATACTGTTAGTATAGTCTAAACTGAAACATGTTTTCTATAGAAAGAAGCCACTTCTATTAAAGAGAAAAATCTCTACATTTTCTTAAAAGAAACAATCTTATTTTGCTGTGTCTAATACAGCATGCCTTTAAGAAACTTCTCAGCATTGAGGCTATAACATTTTATTTCCACAGGGAAGTTAAAGTGCTTGTTTAGAGTAAGTAGTATTTTGAGAGAGACAGAAACAAGGCCATTATTTTTCTGCTTGATCCTGCATTTACTACCAAAAAAAAAAGTGTGCCCCTGTGAATAGTCCTAGGAATTTTAGATTTCAACCACCTCCATTTGAATTGTTCTTCATATCTTCTTCTTTTTTTTTTTTTTTTTTTTTTGGTAAGAATTAATTTCACTGGGACCATTAGATTTTGGCTGTAGCACATTAATAGCAAAATAATGGTATGCTTGATTTTCCTGGGATAAAAATATTTACCCCAGGGAAAGGATTTTTATATTTAAGTTCCTACTGTTCACCCTGCAATTTGATTCAGCATGTCTGTTCACCAGTAACATTTTTATATTTCTTCATTTGTCATGACAGTCCATATTTGGACTATACATCTGTTCTCCCAAAGCCTTCACCTTGCTCTGGTGTTAGTATTGATCTACTCTTGTCTTTTTTTATTTTTTTTTTTTTTTTACATTTACATTTACATTTTGCTTCACAGAAAAGTAAAAAAGGCAATAGCAATTACTGTCTGAAATTGCCGCCTAAAAAGGCAACTGCAGTTACAAAAAAAGGTAGTGTTGCGAATGATGACAACTGTAGATGTTTAAATTTTGGCTCAGGATTTCTGCCTGAATACAGAGCATGAGAATTGTCCCAGTTAAAGCTTTATTTTTAGTATTTTCAGCTTCAACATATAGCAAAGATGCTTGTTACTGCACATTTCTTTATAGAAATGAAGAAAGAAGCTTCTGTTACATTTTTACTATACCTTTATATTTTCTTGAATGGCCAAAAGGCAATGACCATTGTCTCATCTTTAAAACCAAGAAGTCTATCAAATACAGTAAATAATAACGCTTTCCAATTGAAAGGACAACCTTGGCAGGGAACCTAACAGTTATGAACATGACTGGTATACAGGTCTGGGAGGCTAATAATTTCAAGATGCGATCAAGATTTTGAAATTATTTAATGCTGCCTTCCTCTTTACTAAAAGCAATCTAGGACACCACTTTTAATATAACTCCAAATAACTTCTAAATATTTCTTTTAAAATGTGCTAAACTCTCAAGGAAAATATGTTGAATTTTAAGGAAAAAATATTCAAAATTCCAAAGTTTTTATTAAATTTAACTCAGGAACAATCAACAAATAGCAGCAAATTCAAAAGCTTTTTTGAATACTGTGAAATGATGTACCCTAGGAAATACCCTGTCAAAATGTTTTATGGGCTCGTTGTCTTTGAGAACACTGATTATAGAAGCAATCCATAGATGAAAACACTTTTTATAAGAAAGATTCATAGTTTTCTGTAATTAGAACAAAATGCTCCCAGTTCTAGCTTGTTGAGCCGGAAAAAAAAAAAAAAAAAAAAAGCTCACAATTAAATAACAGAGAAATAATGGTGACCATTGAGACAGAATATATAGTAATTAAGCAGAAACTATTGTCATAATAAGATTTCATTCCAAAGATAATTTTGAAAAAAATTTACATACAGATCTCTCATCTTTTTCACTTCCCTTCTCTCCTCGTGCACAAAAAGATCCACAAAAAAAGAATCCTTTCTCATGATAAATTCAAAAAACATTACATTTTGAATGACAACATTTGAAATCCTGAAATGCTCTAAGTACTGCCTACTGTAGGAGTTTAAACAAAATGCCTAAGGCAAATCAATATTCTTCTGCCTTATTCTGTCATATTTAGGCCTTTTGTGATTTGGCAAAGTTTAACATTGCTGCATCTGAGCTACTGGTGAAATCTGTGAGACTGTATATGGCTAAGAGGCTCTCACACTTGTGATTACCTGAACTTAAAAACAAAACTTAAAAATACCCCAAACCAACCAACCAAACACAAAAACAGAAACAAAACAAACAAACAAACCTAAACATAAAACCACCAGAATTCACGAAACATTTTGTTCTTAGGCTTAAACTGAATAAGAAATCCACATGGCCTGATTTATTAGGAAGAAGACCTCAGGAAGCATTTGAAATGATAACTTTCCAACTGCAAACATCCATTCCAAATTTAACCTCAGGTACATCCACCTTCGTATGTTCTGTCAATACATGCACTATTGATTGCATTCATTACTAAACAATAGCTCATATCCAGTGCAAAACATATCCCTTAAAATTTTCATGAAACACAAATATTTGAGCTGCTGCCTTGGATAAAAATTTGACTAGACCATTTTAACCATCTTTAGTTTAGCAACTGGATTTCATTTTTTTTTTTCTCTTGAAAATCAGAGAAAGGGAAAGGATGAAGTCTCTCTAGCAGGGCCTGCCAAGAGAATCAGCTCACCTACTCTACTAGCTATGCAAGTTAAATTCCTCTTTAACTCTCTGCCCTTTGGTTTGCTTCTGTGCATATCTGTCTCTGTAAGCCTGGAGAAGGCATCTGACATTTCCAGGACTAATAATAATGTTGCCAGATAGCAATGTTATTCCTGGAACAGGTTGTCACAGACCAGCAGGCTGTAACAACAGGTTAAGGCAATTATGGAGAGTAACAGCAAAAGCAGAGAGTTACTGCTTGAGACACTCTGTGCTGTCTGCCTGAGGGATTTTCCCAGTATTAGCTCTGACCACTAGATACCCATTTACAGGACATAACAGAGAAAAAGAGCATGTCTGTCTTCAGTGGGGGCAATTGAGATTGTGAAATAAAATAATGCAGCCTCTGCTTCAGATCACGTAAAGTTCCTGGAATCCTGATTACAAGGGCCAACAGAGGGATGGAATGGGCTTGAGGATGGGTGAGATGTCAGGGAAGAGCTGAACTGCAGAGACATTGGCAAAGGAGGTTCAGTCAAGACTCCTGTAACTCCTGTAACTCTCAGCCAACAGGTCCTGAAGAAAGAATGTAACAAAAATGTATTTTGTCTTCTTAGGCATAGCTGCTTGGAAGATGTACCTGGAAGTTGGCTACTGTCAATCACAACTTAGGCTGGCAGGACTCAGTAGTACAATAAGCTGCCGAAAATCAGTCCCTAGTTACATGCCAGTTTGAATTAGCATAGATTCAAAGGAAAAACTGTTGGCCCTGACCACAGAAACTATGATTAATTCAGGAAGATTCATTTCCTGTAGCAACCAGGTAGAAATTGCTCTGATCCTAGAAACAAACTTCCATACTGCAGCAGTCACGAACTTCAGGCAGTTGTCTTGGGACAACTCCTTATGGATAACACTAAGCCACTTTTAAGTCATTTCATTCCGTTTCACATTTCAAGAAGCTGAATACTTCAGGCTTTTTCCCCAGAGACTACTGAATGGTAAAAACTGAACAGGAAATAATTGAGGAAACAATATATCCTAAATAAAAAAGAGATGGAGAGGGCCATGGTAGTTAAGGAACCTTAAGCTGTTCCATAGATCTATGCAGGGGTTTGGTAAAAAGAAAAAGATATGGAAAATCAGGAAGTAATTATTTGGTTTATCAATGCTTCATTGCACACAGACACCAGAGATCCTGTGAGGTCCTAATAGAACTGATAGTGAGTCCTTGTTTCCATCTCCCTTATCTGTTGAGAGGCAAAGACCAAGTGAAACTCCCACTCCAAAGGCAGAACCTGGGCAAACACAGATACTTATTTTAAACATAGTTGTCTTTCTGTTCAGCTGAAGTTTTTATGGTTTATTATGGGTTTCCCAAAAGTTGACTTAATTTCCTGCTTCCACTTACTCCTCTCCTTACAGAATATGTTATCTTACAGAAGAGATACAAAAGAGTTAATGATATGTTGTTTTAAATAACACACAAACATGGGACAAAATCTGCCTTCATTTGCTCCAACTGCACATCATGATCACCTTCAGGGTATAATTCTTGACATGATTTTTCTTTTATAACAAAACAAATTTGGTAAAATGTATTAGCAGTAGCAAAAGAGCTTGAGACCTTCAAAGCTCTGGAGTTTTGTGGGCATCATACATAGGAACATGCATATTCTTGTTTTCCTGAAATGTTCAGGCAAGTTGAAGCCAGTCCTTACAATCCTTAAAATGCATTGTAAAGATATCACTTTCTTCTGGTTTCACACCTCATTCACAGTCTTTCAAGAGTTTTTTTTGTGTTCCTCTAGTCATTAATTTAGGATATTAAATAAAAAAATAATAAACAAACAACAACAGACAGAAAATATTTTTTTAGTTGTAGGAACATACACTTCATAATGAGAAAATAATAAGATTCTTGAGTCACATGGCTGTTGCTGAAGCTGCTTGTTGCATTCCTGTCTCAGATTTGTC
Source organism: Streptopelia decaocto (assembly GCF_964273445.1). NCBI lineage: Eukaryota > Metazoa > Chordata > Aves > Columbiformes > Columbidae > Streptopelia > Streptopelia decaocto. The sequence continues at coordinate 59,108,896 of NC_138656.1, forward strand.
TATTATTTATTTTGGTATGCTGCGGTAACTTAAGCTCAGGGGTCTACAGCCTGGCACAAAAGATGAAATTGGTGGCAGTTTCACCTCCATAAATCTGACTATAAACTACTCATCTGCAGTAGTTCGTGCACAAGCACAACAGCTGAGCCATGTCTGTATTGGGTTGGGGAACATCCAAAGTTTGGATGAGTGCACTGGAAAGGGGCAAGAGCCACTGCTGCTGTGCCAAGGTTAGCCAGGACCTCTTATGAACCAGACTTCTACATTATGCCAAACATTAGACTGTACACTATCAGGCATCACACATCCACCTGTGTTTCATGGAGTACTGAGAAAGAGAATTACAAGCTCCCCTTCACACTCACACAGTAGCATATCGTGGCATATTTTCTCAGCTTTCACAAACAGAAACAGTAACAAATGTAAATCTCTATCTAGAATAATGACTGAAATTAAAATAATGAAAGAATAATTTCTGATGTTAAAATTAGAAGACCCCTGAAGTACTGGTTTGCCTTATTATGGTATTAATTGCACCTGAGAAAAAGGAAGATCTTGAGTGGTTAAAAGACGAAGAGTCACTTTTGGAATTCAACTATACTATCTGAAATTTTCCCCCAGTTCCATAAATAAAATTGTTATATTTCATTTTTTATATCAATCTTCATTTAAAAAATATCTTTTCAAAACCTAAAGGAAGAATTAAACATGCTTAATAATACTCTTACTCAAATAAAGTCTTTGACTGGATACCATCATTCGTAGCCACTGTTTGAGTAGTAAAAGAATGTAAGATGTAAAAGAAAAGCAGTCACTCTGAAAAATTAAAGCAATGAAACAAAAGAATGGGAAGATAAGCTATGGAGATATAGAGATAAACTCTTTCAGGTAGTGATATGTTTTTTTTTTTTTTCCCCAGCAATTTTCTCAAAACAGAGCTAGATTTATGAAGATTAACATCTTACAGTTTTAAAGCTTTTTCTAAACTGAGTTTCTACTTCTGGAGGCAAGAGGCAGTCAGCTTCTATGTTCCCAACTATAGCCTTCCAGGCTACATTTAAACACATTGCCCTTTGTAGACACAGGACTAAATCCTGTATCCTTTGCAGATGGAGAAAATAATCCCATCTATTTCTATGAGTTATAGATATGGCCATAATTCTATTTTTTTCCATATTTGTTAGCCCTTATTGCACATGACATTTCGCTTCACATTACACTTTCTTTCACAGACTGTAACCAACAATATGCGAAGGAATCCCAGACTTGTCAGAATGGAAAAAGAGATTCATACTGCACTAATCTTTTAACTCCTTCTGTTTCCAAGCTCAGTGTTTGAGAGTCTTCCATCATCATTTTTATTCATGTCTGAAACTAAACACCCTTTCATTGTTGAATTATGGTTTCTCACCCAAACTGTTCTTTTCCACTAAATTCTAAGACCTTGCATGGGTCTATTGTTTTGATTTGTGATGAAAACAGCATTGATAACAGAGGGATGTTTTAGTTACTATTGAGCAATGCTTTCACAGCATCAAGGCCTATTTTGCTTCCCACTGCACCACCATTGAGTAAACTGGAGTGAACAAAAAATTGAGACGGGACACATCCGGGACAGCTCACCCCAACTGGCCAAAAAGGTATTCAATAGCATATGACATCATGCTCAGCTGGAGGAAGAAGGAAGAAGAAAGGGGGACATTCAGAGCTAATGGCATTTGTCTTCCCAAGTAACAGTTATGCGTAACGGAGCCCGGCTTTCCTGGAATGGCTGAACACCTGCCTGCCCGTGGGAAGTAGTGCATGAATGTAATGTTTTGCTTTGCTTGCACATGCAGATTTTGCTTTATTAAACTGTATTTATCTCAACCATGAGTTTTCTCATTTTCAGCCTTCCAATTCTCTTCCCCATGCCACTGAGAGGGAGTGAGCAGCTGGGTCAGTTTTAGATGCCTGCTGGGGTTAAACCATGATGGAGATACTTTCCATAGTTGAATTCAGCAGTTACTTATGGAGCCATCTCTGAAGCACATTTTTCACAAGAACATACAGCCCTGCTCCGCAGCTGATAAAACAGGTGTTCTTTGAATGGAATACTATGCAGGTATGCAGAAACATCTCAAGCCATGGAAAACTATTCTGATGTTCATTTTCACAATTTGGCAATTTGGGGAACAGAACATAAGAAACAACATTCACTATAAACATATAATAATAATAATAATAATAATAATAATAATAATAATAATAATAATAATAATAATAATAATAATAATAATTATTATTATTATTGTTATTGTTATTGTTATTGTTATTGTTATTGTTATTGTTATTGTTATTGTTATTGTTATTGTTATTTAATATATTAATATTTATCACCAGAAAGATTTATTTCTAACTGATATTTTACTCAGTAAAATGCTATTTCGTAAATATACTGTTTTCTTGGGAAAATTCTTTCTTACATTCTCCTGCTTTGAATAGTCTTCCCATTGCTCATGTATGAAAGATAATGTAGTTATCGGATAATCTCTGCCTTCTCTATAGGCTTAATTTCTTTCTTTTCCCAATTCTTTACATTTTTTCTAATATGTCCCTAAAAGTCTTGAACCTCACTCTACATCTGGCATGTACTTCTACATCTTCTTTTAGATTCTGCCTTTAAACAAAGACTCCTTACTTTTTTGAAAGTGCTTAAAATGTTGATTCGTTCCAGTAAATACGCTGTCTACAGTCAGCAGGGCTTTTTATTAAAATGTTTACATTTAAATTAGAACCATTCTTTGTTTGATATCTGAAAGACCAAATCCTATCTACCACGTCATTGAATTAAGATGAAGAATCTATGTGTTTTCATCTTTTATACTGCTGAGTCACTCCAGTATGAAAATAAGATATGTCAATAAGCTTAAATTAAACTAATTCTATTCAAATAGATCTGTGCAGTGCTGGAAATTGATAGACTTAGCAAGAAAAGTTGAAGTCCACAGAGTAGATAACAGAGGAGGAATCTGTCTTTAATCTGATTTTGGACCAAACAATAGGTGAAGAGGATGCACAGCCTCCAATAGTGCTTTCCCTCTTGCACAAATAGAGCAGTTACCCTGGCAGCCTCATTCTGCCAAACACCCCAGCATCTACTCCAGCAAAGCCTCTTGGCAAACACTCATCTCTGGTTTGCAAATTGTCCCAGGGAGCAGCTGAAAGCTACATCCACCTCCTGGACTTTTCAGGATAAGAGCCAGAATATTCAGCATCTTCAAATAATTTCTGAAACAATAAGTCTGTTTCAGAAAGTGTTTGAAAGGAAACTAAGAAAGCTTGGTGGATTAGTAAAGCAGTAAACACTTGAATACTTAATTAAATATCTTGGTACAGAAACACAAGGGTGAACTTAAGGTCACTTATACCTTTAATCTATCTTCATCTGAAGCTCCATATTAAGATCCTCTTCCTTGACACATGTCCATGCTAAACCAGCGTAGAGGAAAATAAAAGAACATAAACAGAACAACATAACTGGGGAAAAAAAAAAAAAGTACATACACTTCTTCAAACTATTCTGCATGCTTGACTGTAGTTTTAAGAAAAGGTGTCATTCATCATTTTTTATAAATCGGTTTACCAGTTCCTACTTGGGAGGTAACTGCTCAGAATTCTCACATGGTTGCTCTCCTAGGGGAATCTAATTTCTCAGTTTCAACATGTCCAAGGCATCTGCTTTCCTAAAAACAAGACACAATTTTTCTGTCACTGACATCTGAGGAATTTTCAGTACACTTGACAACAGTGATGTTCAGCACTGAATATAGCTATCATATCATCAAAAATAACATGGCAGCTTACTAGAAAAGTTGTGAAATATAGATTTGGAAAACTTTCATGTATATAGAAAATATAATTAAAAAATCAACATAGTTTTAATTCAACTGTTAACATTTTAAAAAGTGGCTTTTTAAAACAGAAAAAGGCCTCTTGGTCACAGCAAATTCTGCCTGAGATTGCCAAGAAGACACTGTAGAAATTATTGCTTGGCAGTGTATTACATCACTTATAGATAAATCAGTAAATAATTTGAAACTGTTACTCAGAAAAGTTGATTTCACCACAAGAAACGACATTCGGAAATGTATTTTTTCTATTCAGAGAAAACTGCAAAATAATTCTGTGCTTGGCTTCTTTTTAATGATATTTCACTCTTTGAAGACTGTGTTGCAAGCTTCAACAAACCTTAGGAACTAGACTGTAGATCATTTTAAGCTACAGAAAAGTGACAAAATCAAATTTAAGCATTAGCAAGTAACTGCACATAAGTGTTTCCGTGTCAGGGCTCTTGACTTACTACTAGAAACACAAATACCCTGTCAATTCTACAGAACGCAAACCATGTGTTCTATATACATACGTGTATTTTAATAAAAGAACTGATCAGGAAAATTGCGGCCAGCTTGTGTTAAAGAATTTGTGTTAAAGGATATTTAAGACCAAGTCTTGGTTCTGCAATAGACTTCCAGCTTCCATTGATACAATAAACCATTTAGGTTCTTCTTTTTCAGCTCATTTAATATACAATTAACAACATGAAGATGCTCAACAGTTCAAGAACTAGGAATACTGTTTGCTTTTTCTTTAGAAGTCAAAATTACACTTTCAAATGTCCGAAAATGGTGTGCAAACTTTAGCAAAATGTCTCCCGAGGCTTTTTGTCAGTTAAGTGAACCTGTTGCCACTGAGTTCTCTTGATGTGCAGGAAACAGTGATGGCCTCGTCAGCATCTGCTGAACACAACACCTGTCTTCTCAGTGTTTAAAGTGAGCACCAGTGCTTTATTCTCCTTAAAGTTGACTTGAACCTTTCTTGGTAAGCTAACTCAGGAGACTTTCTTTTGTCATTTATTGTTGACAGTCATAAAACCAAACTCATAATTCTTCTTAGCATGAGCCAATTGGATGATTGAAATCTTTAATAAGTCATCAGAATTCAGTGAAACTGACAAAACTTCCAGTTTGGAAATTTAAGTTAACTTGGAGGAACCAGACAACCATTTCAATTTTTATGGGATAGAATTTCATAATACAAAAATAATTACCCTAACAATGGCACCAAATATTTATTTTCTTCTTTAAAATCATGAAATAGTAATAACAGCAGCATACGATACTGTGACTGTTTACATTACAGTAGCAGATTGAAAGGCCACCACCAAAAGATTAAAATCTCACAGCGTTGGGTGCTACTTTACAAGCTGAGTGCCAGAGCTTACCGTTTAAATAGGCATGGCAGAAGAGGTCTGGATTTATAGAATCATTTCCAATGAGTCTTAGGGGAAGGAACACCAAATCCTTGGGACTGGTTAAACACCTGCGTATATATGACTTCGCTTCTTGAATCTTTCTACCTGGTGGTCCCTAATTTGGAATTGGTCATTAAATTTCAACAGAAGTATCCTCTCCCTAGCATTTCCTTTGAGCACAATAACAATAATTTCAGCTCAGTGGGCCAGAGGATGAGACACTGTATGCAAAGCAGGCTGAAAAATACACTCTGTTTCGTTTTAGCTGGACTACAAAAATAGAGAACAATTTAAAATGTCTCTTCTGACCAATGGACTTCAGATAGTATCTATTAAAACAAAACAAAACAAGTGTAAGATTTAGGGTGCATCAAGTGGTTTTCTAAGTTTTCTTACTGCAGGGAATGCACATATAAGCTTATTGTCTTTTAAAATACTGTGCCTTGAAAACAACATAACTGAAAAACAAGATAAAATAAATACCTTTTTATTTTTTTGTCTTTCCTCCAGACAGAAGGCAAGGAATAGTCCATCTGCTTTATAAGAAGGTTTTATAGTTTGTTTACTATGTAAGACTTGTACAGAAGAGCTGTTCTATGCAGATTAGCAGTAGGAAAATTATATTTTCACACCTGAAAGAATGATGTCATACTTTATTTGTCTCTAGAATCACTGAATCATCATCCTGAAGGAATGGAAGATTAAATTCACAATCTAATCATTCTCTCATAATTCTTTCATCAAAGATGCTGAGGGCAATTTTTAGTATAGAAATTTAAAATCATGAACATCAATTAATTTTTACATGAGCAAATAAAAATGACTGACTAGTTAATTAGCTTCTATAAGCAGTTGTGATTTTACTGTTTGTAAATATGATGTTAGGTTTTCGTGGCTTTGATCAGTTGACATAATCTAATATAAACATTTATCAGAAGAATGGGGTAAACTTCCCTAGAATCCTTTCCATGACTATGCTTTTCCTTGCTTTTTATAGACGTTAATCTGGTAGGACTTACATACAGTTAGAGAACTGAAGGTTGGAATGCCGAAAGCTTGACTGTAATGCCTGTATAATACCCATAATCTTTTAGATATCACAACACAGAGAGTGCAGAGACAGGTGAAGACTAAAAGTGTCTGTGACATGTTTTCTTCTGTTCATTTTTGGGTTTAAAAATACTTACTAGTAATAGTAGAATATGACTTATTTTGTTGACTGGCCAAGGGGAAAACCCACTGTCTTCCTGACTTTCTAACAAAAGAAAGAAAAAAGCCTGTCAAAGGGATGAGTGGTCTATCACTCCTCACAAGGACTGAAGTTTTTAAGCACTCTGATAAAAAGAAAGTGAGCATCAAAAAGTGAAATCAATTGAATTTTTACCTTTGGGCCACATGGAAATTCCCGAGTAACACACCTGCCATCACACAGACGGTTGAAACCTTGCCAAAATGTACTTTTTTCCTGAGTTACTCCAAATTTCCACTACCCCCAGCCATTTTTTCTCCCTGTCACACACACACACACACACACACACACACACACACACACACACACACAAAAGAATAAAAGTTCTCCTGACTTTTGATTCTACTAAGATGTTGATGTGACTCAGAAGTTTACTTGCTAGGACCAGTAGGGATGCTCTGAGGCTTAAGGCTCCAATAGTTTCATTTATTCAGCTGATTATCAACAGCAAAGAAGGACATGTATTCTTTAAGTAGTAAAGCTGAAGTCAACAGGAGGGCCGAAGGAACAAAATGTTCCTCAGTCAGTCAAAGCAAGTAAAATATTGAAAGTAATTATTAACCCATCTGGTGTCACACTGAAATGAATGTCAAGCAAGTTTCTGTATGGAGTCCATCCTAGACCATTCAAGACTTTGATTAATCCCTGTGTAGGATATGGCAGACCACACACTAAACCAATTCACAGCTGATTTGAAGCTAATAGACAATGAATTCTTTGGAGGGTACGTACAAAGGCATCTTAATAGGTTGCAACTAGTATTAATAACATCTTAATGACTTGATAAATAGAATTAACAAAAATTCCTCTCCAATGTGAACAACATGCAACTGAGGTGTAAAGTTGAAATAATAATCATGTGTTCAATCATAGAAGGCAAGTTGAGTAACAAGACAGATGCATCAGCAGGACAGGAATTTGGTGGATGACAAAGTACTTATGCATCAAACACAGCATTTTCACAACAAAATAAAAAAAGGTGGAAAGAAAGCAAATATTACAGTATATTAAGCTGTATTAAGAGTAATAAATCTAAAACCAAATGAGTTAATTACCCTGTTCTACTTGGTGCTTCTTAAGCATCCATTGGAGACCTACATTCAGTTTTAAGCATCACCTTTGAAAAATGACAGGCAAATTAGACAGTTCAAAGAAAACCAAAAGTTATTAAGCACTTAGAAAACAGCTTACATGACATATAATCTAGGAAAAATAAAACTGAAAGGAGATATGATAACTTACAAAATATGCTAGGGCATGTAACAAAGAGGACAGTGAGCAATTATTCTTGCTTAGTCTTCATTGATTGACAACTAGTAGGTTTACTGGGAAGCTACAGCAAGAAAAGTATACTTACATAAACACACAATCTTTATAAGAACAGTCTTTAGAATAAGGCTTTAGGCAATAAGTCACTGGGGAGGTTGTTTGATCACCTTTGCTGCACATCTTCAAGGTTAAATAGATAACATCAGTCAGCAAAGTTTAGGGATAGTGTACAGTCTTGCTATGTTGTAGGGAATGGGGTCTTATGAGCCAAGTTGTTCATCTGTCTTTATATGGATGTGGATACGCATATATACACCTAAGTACTTCACAGCTGTATATGGAGGAGGATATGTGATGGATAATCCTTCTGTTATGGCATACACACACTATCCAACATCTCCTCATAAGTGAATACACAATAAATGTCATAACAGGGACAGATCATTTATTATACAGAATGGATTTTCGCTTTGCACTGTTCTGCAGGCTAAAATTCTTTTCACTTGACAGCTGTGCAGTGCTGAAACTGCTTAAATGGTGCAGAGAAATACAAAAGCCTGTTTAACTTTCACTAACTTCCAAGTTCTGCTAACAGATGGCATAACTAGACATGGGCCCTGAACTAGAATTTTGAATTTGAACTACCTTGGCAGATCTCAGTCTTTATTTTACAGACTGCATCTGCGTTAAAATTCATATCAGAGCTGCACTTAAAGGCTGTTATCTCTTGGAAAGTTGGGACTAGTGCAAGGGTGGGTGAGGCTTCCAGCACAGGCTTGGCTGATGCATTGCGGAAAGGGCAGGCATGCCACAGTCACTTCCTCTGTGGCTGCTTTGATCTAGTTACACTATCTTTCCTTTTACATAATCTGTGCAAGGTCCACTCTACATCTAAGGAAGTTCTTCGGTTTTACATCATTGCTGCCAAATTAATTGATTAGCTTCTTTATTCTCAATCTAGGCAAGTGGTATCACAGTATGTTTGGGATTGGAAGGGACCTCAAAAGATCATCTAGTCCAATTTCCCTGCTGGAGCAGGAACGCCTAGGTGAGGTCACACAGGAACATGTCCAGGCGGGTTTTGAATGTCTCCAGGGAAGGAGACTCCACAACCCCCCTGGGCGGCCTGTTCCAGTGCTCTGTCACCCTCACTGAGAAGAAGTTTCTTCTTAAATCTAAGTGGAACCTCTTGTGTTCCAGCTTGATCCCATTACCCCTTGTCCTATCATTGTTTGCCACCGAGAAGAGCCTGGCTCCATCCTCGTGGCACTCACCCTTTATATATTTATAAACACTAATAAGGTCACCCCTCAGTCTCCTCTTCTCCAAACTAAAGAGACCCAGGTGCCTCAGCCTTTCTTCACAAGGGAGGTGCTCCACTCCCTTAATCATCTTTGTTGCCCTATGCTGGAGCCTCTCCAGCAGTTCCCTGTCCTTTTTGAACTGAGGGGCCCAGAACTGAACACAATATTCCAGATGTGGTTTCACCAAGGCAGAGTAGAGGGGAAGGAGGACCTCTCTCGATCTACTAACCACCCCCCTTCTAATACACCCCAGGATGCCATTGGCCTTCCTGGCCACAAGGGCACAGTGCTGGCTCATGGTCATCCTGTTGTCCACCAGGACCCCCAGGTCCCTTTCCCCTACACTGTTCTCTAATATGTAATTTCCCAACCTATACTGGAACTTGGGGTTGTTCCTGCAGGACTCTACACTTTCCCTTGTTAAATTTCATCAGGTTATTCCCCGCCCAACTCTCCAGCTTGTCCAGGTCTTGCTGGATGGCAGCACAGCCTTCTGGCATGTCAGCCGCTCCTCCCAGCTTGGTGTCATCAGCAAACTTGCTGATAGTACACTCAATTCCCTCGTCCAAATCGTTAATGAATATATTGAATAATATTGGCCGCAGTACTGACCCCTGAGGCACTCCACTAGATACTGGCCTCCAACTAGACTCCACACCATTGACTACCACTCTCTGGCTTCTCTCCTTAAGCCAGTTTGCAACCCACCTCACTACTCTATTGTCTAGACCACACCTCCTCAACTTAGCTGTGAGGATGCTGTGGGAGACTGTATCAAAGGCTTTACTGAAGTCAAGGTAGACCACATCCACCGCTCTGCCATCATCCATCCACCTTGTATCTCAACTTGTGCAATTATCCTGCTAATCAGCACTGTTACTGGCAGGAAGAAGGATCAGATTGAGAGGTGGCTGTTAAACTCAGTTGTTTTGACTTCAAAAGCTTTATCTCCAAAAGCCAAGAAACTACTGACTACCACATGCTTGAACACCACAAGAAGTGAGGGATTATTCTACAACTACCAGACATCCTCTCCTTTTGCATAAACATCTGCTATTGGCTGAAGTCAGTAACAGACAGGATAGGTACAGTGACTCAACATGGTGGTTCTTATCTCCTGTTGGTCAGATGAACAAAATTTGGTTGGTTTTAACTATTTGTGCTACTTGCTAAGTAGCTATTATAGAAAGGATCTGCTTAAACCACTGAATTGGTGTTGAAAAATGGAGAATTTCAGCAGTGCCATTTTTATTCATGACAACAAATGAGAATATTAAATGGGCGGGAAATAGGACCAACAGGATTTTTAAGCGTTTCCCTGTTATTTACACAATATTTGCTTTTGCAAATGTGCCTTTTTTTCCTCAGAATCTCAGATTCAGGAAAGGCGGGGTGGTGGGACGGGAAAAGAAAATGTTGATCAGAGGTACTGTCTCTTTCTCTAGTGCTGAAGACTGCATGTGATTTCTGGTATGGATAATGTCATTGCCCTCTTCCTATAGTCACTGTGGCAAATCCAGTTAGTCATTTCCTCATTTTATATAGGACAGTACAAGGGAATACTATACCCTTTGTAAGTACAGAGATATGTGAACAGCTACAACATATATTATAAAATATTGCCTTCAGAAATATTCATTTTACTGATAAGTCTCAATACCATTTCATGTGTGAAACACCGGTAAGTCCCTTTTAATTCAATAAGACTTTAAAGCACTATAATTTGATAAAGATCCTAATACAAAACTGCCAGTCAGCGAAACACTGAAAAAGACCTAGAAAAGTTATTCTAATATGCAACACTGCCTGGTGTCATCTAAGGGGGCAATGGAGAAAAGCTATAAGTAAATTCTCTTCTCGCAACTGAAATTATGTTATAAACTTTCCTGTTGCCAGAAGACTCCATGCTGTCTCTAGTAAGGCTGTGGTCCCTTTGCTCCATGCATTGTAAAGACTAGTGCACGGGCCAGAAAGCATAGAAGTAAAATATCATGCTGATCCGACGGATGAGCTAATAAAGTGGTTGGATTTTTTCAGTTCATTGTTTTTTAGACAAACTGTTTAATTCTTGTGTTTCCTCTTTTTCAAGTCATCCAGTAGGAATCCTAAAATCTTTTTTCTTTTTTTTTTTTTTTCTGTCTGCAGTGATGTTGTCTGCACTGAGCTCTGCTAAATCTAATTCTCCTTAGATATCAAGTGTAGCCTCTGCAACTAGTCATACCTACAAGAAAAATCCCCCTCTACCCCATTCCTGTCAGCAAAAACCCTCCTGGTACCTCACCTTCATGTACAAAAGTAGCAAACAGATCCCTCTAGGGCTGTCAGTGATGCTTCATCAGCTGAAAGACAGGCCCTTCTGCCTACTGATGCAGTCAGTTTACTTCTCCTCTTTACTTCTGGATATTGTGTCACCTTGGGGTACAGCCAGGTCCTCCATCAGTCCACAGGAAGAGTCCCAAATCTATTGGTATGAAACAGCAGTTTGACAGGATATGCTGTAGCTACAGTTGTCTTTGACTTCCAATCACATAGTTAAATTTTGCTGTATACAGTTTTATGGTGCAGATGTTTACAAAATGCTCTGCTCATAGAGAAATTTAATGCCCACAGAAAAAAAAATAGCCTTTCCTTCTATCCTTCTATGCACCTGTCACTACTGAGAAAAATGACCTTACATTTTCCCTTTCCTTGCAGATATCTTTAGATGGATCTGAAGATAATAAAGGTGTAGCCCTTAAATGAAGTATGCAAAGTCTAAATACATTGTTGAGAATTAAGTCACAGTAAATTAATCACTGATTATACAAATGAAGATAAAAAGTGGAGCTCATGCATGGCATTCACAATGCAGTGTAAACAGTACAGGGCAGGGGCTGCCTCTTGCCATGGCAACCTCATCCCAGGATTTGTCCTCAGCCGCCTACATGAAAGAGCTCCACGGCTGCTGTGGTGTATTATGTCAGTGATCTGAGGACAAGGACATCTCCCATCTCAGCTGGAGAGAAAACCAGAACTGGGGACTGCAAAAAAGAAAAATATACTTATCCCAGAAACAGGAAAGCTCTCCATGTTCACATGCCCTTCCCAACATAACACCATACCTTCCTGCAGAGATTGGAAGGAACTTGTTTTTTACATAAGAGCTGTAAGACATGCTAGTGACCTATGGTGAAGAGATGATACAGGATATCAGCTCTAGATCTGTCTTGAGTTTTACTTGATTTGATTTGTTCCAGTACACTGTGATATATTGATGATTGGCAATGAATTTTTTATCAACAAAGATTAAAAAATATGTAATTCAATGAAAAGCATGCCTAAGCATATGTATATGTTTATATATATAAAAACACATAGACTAACTACATATAAAGTACATAAACGTATGTTTAATGTGTGTATATATAACATGTGTAAAGTGTATATATGTATTTAATATGTAAATATATATATAGGTAACTTTAGAACACAGAAAAGCAAACATATTAAACTCATATGAGACTTACAGTTCTAAAGATACTAATTCTGTTGATGCTATGTGTTATGAGTACACTGTAAACCGTGCATTCTCGTTCTTTCCACCTTGCCTACCATTAGAACATATAGAATAGGAGGGTTTATTGCAAAATTCGAAACTGAGGCAAATACACCTTTATTCTCCAGTTACACTAAAGAAGTTAAAGCATTGTATTCCCAATATCACAGTGTTCCATCAAAATCCATGAGTAACTCAATAGTGCCTACAGAGAAGCAAAAATTTGGTGACACTGGATTAGTTGGAAAAGAGGAAAACCTACTTATTGTGATGGTTATGAAGTCCTGCTACATTTAATGTAATGCCCAGTAGAATGGAACTACCCTGGAGATTAAACCATGCATGTACTTAGTGTTTTGCCTAACTGAGATCATAGAACAAAAATTGTTTACTATCACATATCCCAAGACAGTTACAGTTTCTTTAATATTAAAAACCACAAGAGATGTAATATTACAGAAAGTGCAGATGAATAAGTTAACAATTTTGCATAACACTCTCTGGAGTATTTTTTTATTTGAAATCAGAGTCCTAAATTCATTTGGCCGTACACCAGCCACAGCTGATAGTTATGTTTCCATTTACTTTAGAAGGGTAGAATCACAGAAACAAGGCTATGATTCATTAAAAAAACAAACAAGCAAACAAATTAACAAACAGATCAATGCCAAGATCTCATGTATGTGATAAAGGGCCAGCTTGTTTTTTATAAATAGTCCAACATATGTGGCTTACAAAGAAAAGGTGAGAAGTTTTTGTTGTGGTCTTGAATGCTTGCTGTTCTGAGTGCATTTTCTGAGACATTAATTTCTACTACATTCTCTCCACTACTTCTCAATCAACATGGACACTTTCTATTCATGGGGGAACGGTCTTTACAAAATTAAATCTGATTTTTTTAAAATTAGCAAAACCTATTAATGTATCTGACAAGCACACACAAGCCTGATTGTTGCTTCATCTCTCCAGCACTGTGTGAAATTTAAGAACAGAGCTCCTTCAAGAGATGGCTGTTTTAAAAAAGTAAAGAATACAGACCAAAGAGACGTTCTTTCGGGATATTGGCAGCACTATTCAGAGAAAAAGCATTATATCAGGTTTCTGTTCCTCAGTCCAGTTTGTTCAAATGTACTACATTTATAACAGAACAAAAGACCAGCAGTGAGGAGTCTTCCGGCTCTATATCTGTATATGATGACTGGATTGTGGACCATTTCTTTTAGTAAAGAGTGCCATTTGGAAGAGAAATCAACAACAAAAACAAAAAAGTGGTTCTAAAAATAGGACAATTACAAGATAATCTATATCCTCATGTGCTTCACTGTTTGGTAAATAATCTGATATAACTGGAAAATAAATGCATCAAGAAGTGTTTGTTTATGTTGCTATGGCTAGTAATCTCCTCCTTCAGGATGTAAGCTTTTTTCCCCTTGTCTATTAGTGTCTGAATTAATTCTTTCATTGTACAGCTCCATTTCATCTTTGATTGACTGCTCTGGTTACATCAGTGTCTCACATGGTAGGCTTAATAGATGTATTTTCCATTTAAAAATAGCTAACCAGTGTTATGTGTCTGTTTTTTGCCAGCTAACCAAAGATGAGGCCAAATGGTTAAAAATATTATTTTAACACTATATATGTTTTTTTTTCCTAGCACTCTTAGTCTCACATTGTCCATTAACAGTAAATAAAATTGGATTGTACAATATATTGTGCAAGAGCTGTTCTTTTAAAGGCTGTGTGAAGAATCTCTCTTCTTTACAAATAGCTCATTTCTACAATTTTACAAGGTTATAGATAGATACTTCAGTCTCAAGGAAAGACAAGTAGTACTTCCAGATGGAAGTTTACAAAACTGAGTCCAGCTGATTTGAAAAGTAAAAAGAAGTGGAAAACAGTTCATAAAGAGTAATTTGCTCACTTAAGAACACATTCAATTAGGATACAGACATGAGAGCACACAAATGCCTCTGTCTGTACTGGTCCCTTTTGAACAAGCTTTGAGTAGTCTCAAGCAAAACAATGTTTGAATTATGACCTTACTACTCAATATTTTTATTTAGCCTACTCTTTTTGGAGTTAATAAATGAATGAAATAATGATTCCTTTGGGAGAAGTAATGAAAGCAAGCAGTATGTGCTAACTGACAGAAAAAAACCTATTATTATACAAGAAAAGGGATATCTGACCTTTTCTCAGATCTGAAATTTTCTGCCTTGCAGTGTTTTCTTATTAAGAAATATTGAGGTACAAGTGCAGGATACTATTAGAAAGGAATAATCAGCTTCAAGTACTGTGTGTGTAACAACCGACTGGGTAGAAGTCCTATAAAAGACTCCGGCACTTAGGATCAGTTATGAGCTGAATATGAGTCAATAATGGCATCCAAAACAATCACACCAAGGGTATCCATACAAGAAGATGGGCAGCAACACTGTACATGAAGCAATTTTATTGTTTATAAAACCTGTCCAAAAATTTCACTTCCAATTTTGGAGACTTCAAGAAAGATCCTGAGCAAATTTCTCCCCAATGAGGAGAAATTAGAATTACTATAGGTCCTGAGAAGATGATCCACAGGGGAAAACAGAAGAAATAAGGGTTGGATAGCCTAGAGAAGGCTGAGAAAGAGGAAGGAAGAAGAAAAACCTCTTTTTTTTTCAGCAATGACTATTTAGATGTTAAGAATAAGATGCTATTGGTAAGGCTAGATAATCGCTGTAGTATATTTGCTAGAGAGATTGTAACCAAACAATAATCTTGGTCATGGAAAAAGCAGATTGGTTCATCACCTGGAGAGGTAAACTAGGTGACTTCCTGGAATCCAGCTCTATTTTTTCCTGTAATGAACACACTATTTCAAAGAGGAAGCAGAAAACTGAATCTGTATGAAAGGCAATTGTTGATGACTAAATAACACCACTAGGTACTTGCCTATCTCTTTAATGTAATAACTTCTTACAAATAATAATAAGAGCATCACAACATCATGTGGTAGATATAAATCCACCCATCGCAGAGATGAATGAGCTTAATGTGAAGTCATGACATGGTGTTTCTCTAGGGACCCTTTTCCTCATTTTCATTTGTGTTTGCGTTTCTCATACATCAACTCAAGATTTATTTTGTTGACTTTATTTAAATGAAAAGCACTATTAGTGCATATGTTGTATAAATACATATGATTCTAAGTGTGCTGTAAACAATACATGTGGTTCCTATGTAAAATATCAGTGATTCAACCATACTGAGACTAAATAAAAGATTCTTTGACCAGTCTCTCCTAAGAGAAAAAAAAGGCAGATATTAATGTGATTTCTTGTGTATCCCCCAAACTTCTTTCCATGATCCATATAAGAGTTTAAATATTTATGAATGCATTAAGCTAAACAAATTTCCTCTGTATATTTTGATCTATCTTTCCAATTACTCTGTTTGTCTCACTTAAATTGCAACTCCATGATGTAAAGTTTGATTTACACTTATCAGTCTGAAGTTAGATACTAAAATAAACCTTTACTGGCATTTTCTGTGGTTGTCACAATAGGCCTTTATGGCCCATATGAGATTTCTAGCTGTGAAGTGTTTCTACTTTTTACTTAGCAAAAATAAGACTGAACAAGATATCATTTTTAGCCCCAGATGGGTATGTTTCCTGAAAACCAGAAACTGTTAACTTGGAAACATCAACAAAAAACTTTGAACAGGTATCTTCAACGTATATGGTAGAGTTTAATGCATTGCATCTTTTACCATTTCAGTGATGCTCGATTGGAAAGAGTTTATCTGAGACTTTTTTCACTCTGAAATTTACAGCATTTGATATTCACTACTGTAGATTAAATCTCTGTTGTTATCTTGCAGTAATAATAAAATCCTCTTAAAACTACTTTGCTGTTATTAAAATGTCCATTGTTTACAAACATACAGAATGATTACCTCTTACTATGGCTCCTGAATGGTAAAATAATTTTGTAACATTATTATAAATTCCCTTGAAACAAATACTTCATTTACACAGCAAAGTAATTCAACAATTTACAGTAATACTAGAAAACAACAACAACAAACACAAAAAGAGTATTTTCCGACTAAAAGAAGCTACATATCAAGAAAAATTGTACAATTATCAGCTTCTTACTGTGATATAATTCTATGAAGGATTCCTAGTCCAAATTACAGCTGTACAATGACACCCTTGGAAAAACAGACATCTGAACTCTGCCAACCTGTCACTTTAAACAGTTCACCTTCATAAGATCTTAAAGTAGGAATCAGTCCCCAACCTCAGTTTTTTAATGAACTGAATTTCATAAAACTTCTTCACTTTTTAATGAGGCATCTCAGAATTCTGTCAGGTTTTCCATTCTGTGCTATTTTCCATGCTGCATTTGGAAAGCATGCCTTCCAAAACACAGCAGACTGTTGGAAGAGCAATTGCTGCTCACAGCAGCACGGTGCAGTCCATCAGCACTGTTTCCTTTCTCCGGAAGGCCTGGGTCCTAGGTCCAAGTTCCCACTAAATATTGAGCTGTGAAACACTGTGACGCAAGTGACAAAATCTTTCTTTTGTTGGGGCAGAGGGTCCTAGGTGGATGTCATACTTCTCTGAATGCTGAGCTCAGGATAAACCAACCATGGGTTTCTCCTGGCATGGGATGGCCCGCAAGATATTCAGGGAGTGGGACCAGCTGCCAGGCTCTTCTGTGAGATGCTGCCCCTCAGAGGGTTTCTGGCTCCAGTTCCTGCTGATCTCAGCAGCTCCTTGACACCTGAGCCTGACTCCTCCGGGAGAAAGGACCTCAGCTTCTCCCACTGCTGGCTGTGGGCATTTGCAGGTGTGTGGTGTGGCAGGAGGTGTGGGGATGGGGATGAGCAGCTGACTAACACAGTTGACTATAACACCAGCTGGGCAAATGCAGAGTTGCTCCACAATCCCTTTGCTCCTTTATTTTGCTCTCAGCAATGGCTGTTCATTCTCCAGCTGTTCTGGAAAATTTGCCTTTGAGCTGCTTTATCTTCAGCCTGTTAATTCGAATGGCAGAAGTTAAGTTGTGCTACCAGCCTGCAGAATAGTCCTGTTGGCTTCCTGCACATCTCCCTTTGACAATACAAGGTGTTTCATTGTTGTTTGGAGAGCAGTGGCACTGATTCTATTTCCACCTAGATTCATTGTAAAGCAGTCTACCCACTTTCCATCTTACACCATGCTACTTCCAAGAGGGAAAAGGTTTGTCCCCCTTTCTGCATAACTATATTTAAAGGTATTGCAGATTTCTTTGCTGCAGGTGTCTGGTCCATACAGAATTTGCTGGACAAAAAAGGTTGCAAACATGAAAGTTTCAATCTGCAATGCACATGAGAACATCGCATTTGGTTAGAAAAACAACCAAACAACCAAACAAAACAAATCTTCTCAGATTAGCTGCGAATGAAAAAAATGGTGAGAAACCCAAACAAATGGACAGAAAATATTGAGTTATTCAGTAAATCAGAAGTGCAATTGTGCCAGACATATTCAGCTATATAGTTTGTTCCAGAAGAGTATCTTTAAGATGTGCCTAGCTTTCTAATCACCAATTTTATTGTTCAGGAGAAAAAGAAGATCACGTCTTACTGTGATTTCAGGGTCACATCTTAATTTGCATGACCCTTGGAACAGAAGTAGCAGAAGGCAATTCACATCATTTCCAAATATATTGGGCATTTTCAAGAGCTTGGGGAAGAAGGAGTTATCAGAAATTTATAAAATAAATTCTGTTACTAAATAATACTGTGTTAACACAGGAGATGGAAATCTATGACTGCAGCCTCAAGAACAATCTGCAGTCAGCATTAATTGCAAAAATGATCATAATGTTGCCATCTGTTTCAGTGGAAACCATTAACAGTTTGTGGTGTGTTGAATATGTAAGCCTCTTTGTCCTCCTGGAAAGTTGCAGCACCAAAACTCAGTGGTTTCACAAGAATGAGTCCCATGTTAGCAGCTACAGCTCAAGGGTTATTTCTCCCCCCACCCCCTTTTTTTTAAAGCCTTTTAAAATTCATTGCAGTTGTATAATATATTAGGACATTAACTCTTCCAATTGCTTCTCACTATTAAAGAGTCATTTACAGTCCCCATTATGACATAACAGACCTTTTTATTCCTTCCTTATGAAGTCACTGATAACGTTTACCTTTTAGATGTCTAACTTAAGTGCTTTGAAATGCTCTGTGGAAGATCGACTCTCCCTCTTCCTGTGATTAAGAGGGAATAATCTGGAGAGATCAGCTTTCTTACATAGATGCCAAGTCACTAGCTGCATGATAACAGTACAAGATTAAAACATGACATAGAAAAGAACTTTATATATTAGTGCTGCCATGACAATAGTGGGAAATTCAGAAATCCATTTTTATACTTTACAATTCTGACAAGCAATAATGCAGAGAAAAAAACAGTCTGCTGTCTGAACCTCCAAAGTTAATATTCTCTTTTCAAATTTGTATTAGGGTATTGTCACACACTGGACTATAGACAGACTTCATGCAAATTGCTTACCCTAAAAGGGACCGTGCTTTTGCAAAAGGAAGAAGAAATGTAAACTAGGATGATGGACCTATTGACTTTTTTTTCTCAAAAGTGTAAGATGTCCCATCTTCCCCTTCAACACTTTTTCTGGAGATAGGGAAAAAGAGATCTATAATTAGATGCTTAGTGTCACTCCTTTCATTATATGTTCATGCTGAGATATACATTTCAAGTGGCTACAGAATGTGTTTTTACCAGTTTAGTTCTGTTAAAGATAAAATTTAGAACCTGAACATAAACCTTTTCTAGCTTTCATTTGGCTTGTGCTTTGGCTTAGAAGAAATGCTATTTAATCCTTTCCAAATCAGTCACTTCCTACTCGTTCCTCCAGACATGGTTAAACTGATGTAGGAACCACACTACTATCAGTTCTTAATCTGAAAAGGTTGCTTTGAGAAATCGCAATAGAAAGGAGGCCAGTAAGAACCGAAGAAAGAAAAAAATTACATTTAAGAAACTAGACTTGCACAGATTTCTTGTTCTCTTGATCTGTGCATTGAAATGTTATTGTTGCCATTTAAAAATAAAACCCTTTTATTCTGCCACTTCCTCAGAACTTTCCTGACTTGGCAGGAACTAGTTAACCATCTCCAATAGAATTTAGAACTGAAAGATGTGTAACAATTATTCTCGGGTAAAAAAAAAAAACCAAAAACAACCAAAAAAAACCCACCACCAACACACCAAATCCTAAGAATGATAATTAACAGTCTGAAGTACAAAAGGGTAATGCACTGTCCTCTTCCTCAGTAGGGAAGTTCATTAGCAGTGGAATCATGTCATTTGCCCATCTGTTCATAATTGCATTCACCGCAGGAATTAAGCGACGGAAGTGACATCACCCGGGCTCGGCACAGGCGGCTCGATAAATCACACGTGCCTTCGGCTCTCCATGGGCACTAGCTCCAGCTCCAGCTCAGCCTTTTCTCCAGTCTTCATCATGGTCCAGGGAGCTCATCCAATTTACATCCCTTGCCTGAAAAGGGCTGGTCTAGATCAGCTTTCTGAGAGGGGGGTGTGGAAATTGAAAAAAAAGAGAGTGACACAGCTTCTGGATAGGAGTAAAGCCATATTGAAGGGGTAATTACCCTTCAACTGGTTGGAGACATACCTCTTGTTTGTATGTCCTAAACATCGGGTGCGTAGCAGCTGCTGTAATATCAATGGGTGATTGAAACAGGCCCTCATTAGATTAGTGCTGAGCTTATTGCTAGTGCCAGTCTCATTATTATTGGTGACTAAACTGGCAGATTGTCAGGACGCCTCATGGCAAGATGAGCTTTTGCAGCTCTTTGTTTGTAGTTATTATAAACAATGAAGTGAAAGCAATCCCCTGGGCATAGTCATGTCTCAGATGTTTTTTGCAAGCAGCAATCAGCTTGCAGAAGCAGCAATGGTAAACAACTTCTTATTTTAAGAAGCGATATTAATTAAAGCATGAGGCATGGTTCTGAAAGAGAACTTGTTAATTATTTAATGTCACCTGCACTATCAATCCCACCAGTTGGAAACTGTTTCATTTTGCCTCAGATGGGCTCTGCCTGTCATCTGAACCACTGGAAAATAAAGTGTGGTGCCAAGTGCCAGAAAAATAGGCAAGAGTACAGCTGGGAGTCATATCACATTTTAATGTACAATCCAGGTTTATTACTTCTAAAGAATTCTGGATGTGAATAGTAGGCCATATTACACAGTGTGTATAAATGCTAAACTTAATTGGGAACATTACATTCTTCATAAGAATACAGAGAATATCAAGTGGGCTGCAACTGTAGATATTCATGGTTGTTGAAATTCCTGGCCATTTACTGATATCCCTGCATACCAGTAGATGCTTTGGAAACTCTGCCTAGCTGCTAAATTGAATAGTGTGAATCAAGGGTTTGACATCTGCTAAAACACACAAAGGTTAAGAAGAAGAGAGAAGTGTTTTCAAGCTGTTAGCAAAGCTTCTGCTGCCATCCCTTCAGCACAAGAAAAAGCTTCTTACTTTTCTTGAAAGACTTACAGATATCACCAGACAAAGCAGGATATAAGCAGAAATCACTCGGTCTGTAAGAGTGCTCAGAGGTGGACATGGACCATCAGACTTTTCTTCAGTGGAAACATTGGCCCTGCTCAGAACCGTTGGGACTCATTCAGTCAGCAAGTTCAACCCACACAGGTGGTCATTGGTACCACTTTAAGAT
Organism: Streptopelia decaocto; assembly: GCF_964273445.1. NCBI lineage: Eukaryota > Metazoa > Chordata > Aves > Columbiformes > Columbidae > Streptopelia > Streptopelia decaocto. The sequence goes on from NC_138656.1 coordinate 59,130,309, forward strand.
ATTTCTAGTTTCAACTGAGCTAGAAAATTCCAGCAAGTTTTTGTCATAAGGCAAAACTTTCTTGTTAAAAGCTGAAAAAGTGAACACAAGTTACAAATATGAAAAAAGTGAAAAAGCACCTTTTTTATACACATATAAATAAAAATTTAGGCTTCTTTCATTTCAACAGGGACTTATTTTTCCAAATATTTCCACTATGATTTGGCCTCTCAGAGAAAAGCATCTGGCATTTATGCCTATTCTTATTGCTTTATAAACAGGTGAGAAAGGACATGGCAAAACAGGCTTGCAAGACTAAGAATCATCCTCAAGCTGACTTCAAACCATTAAACTGCAATGGCAAAGTTAGTGCTCTATGGGTGATTGACCTCTGTTGGAAAATTCATCTAAATTGACACCTCAGTCTTCTCAGTACACATACCTAAATTCCAGACTGCAAACGAGCATCCCAAAAGACCACAGCAGTTCATGCTTTCAACTCATATGCAAAGGATAAAAAATGCTAATAACAGCTTAAAAAAATTATTAACAACTAGCCAATGTTCTGATAAAATTTTCTACAGGACAGTCAAAGTAAACAGAACAGTAGAAGAAAAATAGGCAAGCATAAAAAAACTTCAGTAAAGAGAAAAGGAAATTAGGGAGTAAGCATGCAAGAAAGTACAAGAACATTGATTCACTGCTTGCTGATTTGAAAAACAGGACTGTATTTTTTTCCTGTGCAAGATAAACCTTGGAGTCCTGAGAACGCAGTCTTAACCAAAGGGTCTGCAATATTAATGGATTGCAATTCTGATAAACTATAAGTCCATCAAAGACTGAGAAGAATACAAAGCTTACCAAAGAGGTTAATTAGTTATCTGATAGGTACAGATAAGACAACAGGAGATTCGTAGCCCAAGTCAATCTGACCCAAAAGTTGACAGGGCGTATCAGGAAGGATGTTAGCCCCAGGAAGGAATATATACTGAGGACAAGCAATCAATGTAGTTATACCTGACAGTCACTTTAAGCTAACAGTGAAGTAAACATGCTTAAAATGAAGCACCCAGGAATTTAAAAGAAGTATTTCAAAACACAAAAGTCTCTGTGGGCTGTTGGTTCCTTTAAGAAACATTTATGATTTGTGAGAACAAAATGCCGCTGTAAGTTACAATTCTATTATCACCTTGCAACACACTGAATTGATGGCACAATAATGTTTCTATCTTTTCCCCACTCCCTCAGCCCTGCTCAAAGGTGCCTTAACAGTCAATAAAGCAACAACAGTGGCAGCCACAACTTTCTGATGCTAGACAACATTTTTGAATGGGATTAATTTCACCTTTGGTGGAAAAGGAGACCGTGTTGCAACCATTACTGACAGCATTTTTCTGCGAGGGCTAAGGATGTGGAAAGGCTGGCAATCTTAGTTCTGGCACATTTTCTTTTGCCCAAGGGAAAAGAGCTGGAGTCAGAAGAAAGTGGATTGTATCAGATTTTTTTTGCTGTGTGTCCACTTCAATATTAACATGGATTCCACTTTGAACTTTGGCCAGCATGAGCTAAAAAAAAAAATCAGGTTTTGTGTTATACAAGACATCTAACTGACAGCTTCTTATTTTTCTAATAAGTCATGAACAAACCCATACTCTGTCACAAAAACTAAATTTGCTCAAAGACAGTCAAAATGGGTCATCAAACCAGTTTTTACTTCAGAATTGGAAGTTATTTTTCCTACAGTTTAAAACCAAAAGGGATTCAACTATTGAAAAAAAAATCTGTCAAAAGAGAAGACCGCTCTTTATTTGTACAAAGATCCCACATCTCAAAATCCATTTGGTAAAATAATGTATGTTAACTGCTTAACTTTTCATTTAGGAAAGCATTTTTTTATCATTCATAAATGCTGGAAAGGCCTAGAATAAAAAATAAGCAAAAATCTATTGCAACCATAAACTGAGCATAGTGCATTCAGCAACTGAGAAAAATAGATTTTTTTTTTTACTTCAATAAGCATAACTTTAGCAAATAGGGATTAGCAAAGTGATTCATGGGATGCGCAATGCAGGCAGGGTACTCCACATAGAAGAAAGTAGGGATAAGAGATGTTTGATTTGAATCTTGGGCTGAACAGATGGCCGAGAATTATTCCGAAATGAATAGTTTGATTTTCAATGAACAAATTTTATATTTTACAAAAAAAAAAAATCTTGGAGATGTTTGTGTGTGTGGAATATTTTCTGCCAGTGAAAGGTACCATACTTCTGCCCGAAGTTGTACTTTGAGAATATGTGAATTGCACTATGCATCTCAAAGACTGGCTCAAGATTTTGGACATCTGCTGGCATCTATCCTCTGGACTTCTGCTGGCATTTACCCAAAAAGGACCCTCCTCTGCATTACAAAGACAGAGAGTCAGCATGCACTACCCAGCCATGCACACACATGCCAGCTGCTGAGGTATTTCTGAGATAAACTGATGGCTCCCTTAGGTGAAAAAGAAAGGCAGCTCTCCAGTTATGGAACCAGTAGGGATACTTACATAATATTTTGCTTACAGCTCCAAATTATCTTAGCACAGTGTTAAAATGCAGAACAGTGCTTTTACTAACTTGCTGCTTCCACAATATTCAGGAGACTAAGCACTTTACAATAAGAGACGAAGCACTTTTTTCCTTCTTATTACTGGATAATGGCAATAACACTATGAATGTTTTGTACTTTGAAGGAAAAGGAGTTGTGACAACACTTCTGTTATTTCAATTCATCAATTAGTCAGCAGCACAGGAATACATCTGTTACATCTGTTTAAAGTGGAAAACAATTTAATGAACAAATACTAGGCAACTTCAGCAACAATCACATCAACTTTCCTTTTGCATTGAGAAAAAATAATCTATATATGTCAATGTATTGAAAAAGAAACAAAAGCAATAAAAAAATGTTGTAAAAACTCATAAGATTGCTAAAAAAGTATGAAATACAATAACAGCCATCCACTGCCTATATTGTCATATGCTTTTCCACAATACTGAAATCAGTACCTTCATTGTTACTCTGAAAGAGTTTACATTTTCAAAAGAGCAATAACTATTAGCTGTATTTAAGACTGTTAATTTAAAAAGTGATTAAAAAAAGGCAAAAGTTTCTCTACCGAGATTTCACGAAGTAGGCTTTTGACTGTTTTGTTTTCCAATGCAACCTGTCTGGCAACATACAGAAAAGTAGAAAAAAAATAATTTGGCATTGAATCTCTGCTCTTCTGTGTCCTTTCAGGAGCCTAACATGTCTGTCTTCTCACTGCAGACACACACCTGAAGCTGGAAGCAAAATTTAGGAACATTTTATTGATACTTCTTTGCACTAAGTTGCCTTGATCGTAAATAATCAGGATCTAGCTTGTGTTCTCAGTCTGGTGGTTTATGTTGTTGTTGGGGTTTTTGTTGTTTGTTTTGTTCTGTTTTGACTCCAGCTGTGGCTCTAGGTGGTAGCAGATTCCCCCCGAGTTTTGTGTCACATCCCCCAGGAGCCTGGAGATGCCCTGCAGACCATCCAGTTCTGTTCATTTAGCTTTTTACTTCTGGGTATTTTTGCTCTTGTCACATCTTTTATACAAACATTTTCCAGCTTCAGTGTCACCACTTCAAGGGACAGGTTCCAGATTTTTAAAGTGGATTTAGAGATTTCAGTACTTAGCTGACATAGGAACTAAGGTCTGGCAAACCAGGCCCTGAGTTTTTCAGTTTCTCTTCCTTCCAAGCAAGAATTTGAAAGTGAAATTCCCTGGAAATTCACATGAAATTTTTCTGGATGTGAAACAGTCACTCTATCAATTAAATGCTACTGTAAGAGCTAAAACAATATCCAAACCCAGGCGGCAATCTCCATCATAACTCCTTTGAAGTCTGCTGGAATTCACACTCTTCAAACATGATAATAATTAGACAAGAATGCCACTTTTTATTTATGCTGTTGGTAAGAGACTTTCTTCTGCTTCTGTGCCATTCCAGCCTTGCATGGCAGCAGGCCTGTTTTTCACATAATTCCTGACAATGATACTTGAGACAACATGTATATGCATTTTAGGTCATGGGATGTTTGCCTGTTGATGTGGGCATGCCGTATATCTTCAGCTTCTATATGTCTGTCCAGAACAATTTTCAGTACTGACCTGAGCTCTAACAGTCAGTAGAGATCTTCTAGTGTCAATGGTCCATGTGGTATGGAGCCTTAGCTTTTGAAATTACTTTTACAGTTGTTTTTAACTGCACTGAGACTTACTCACTTGTAAGTCCTAGACGCGGCTATGTAGCTCTTCTGCAGCACTGAGTAGTCTATTTACAAGCTTCTGCTGTTTATTATTTTTTATGCTGAACAGAAGCAAATATGTATGAGACAGCCTGCATGAGAAGCATAATTTAGTCTTTCACCTCATCAATATTTTCTTTAAATTTCCATGCTCAGAAAGAGCATGGAAAGGAGAGTTGCAATGGTTAAACATTACCAGGTAACATCATCCCTACTTGTTTCAGCCCTTCCATCAGCATTTTCTTTCTTCAGTGCTGGCTCTGCTCTCCTGTTACTTGGCAGTCAATTGACTGAATTCTCCTGAAGTGTCCTGTTGTTCATTGTCTGAAGATAGCATGCTGTCAGTTTCCTGATCACATTCCTTGCCAAATTGTCTTCCAAGAAATAAAAGTAGTAATTCATTGTGACTATACTGTTATTAAAATGAACAGACCTGAGTCACTCTCTGATGTAAATGGTTTTTGCACACTTAACACTTGCACAGAGTCCACGATCCTCTAATAATACTTCCAGTACTTGATTCTTGCAGCCTTAGTCCAGAGCATCAGCTGCTTCTTGGAAGATAGCCCCAAAGTCCTGCCCCATGTATTGATAGACCACATTGCATCTCTTTTTCAGAAACAAAAAGGGACTGTGGCATACTGGTAGACTTTTCTCCCAGTCCAGAAAATACCAGTGTTGCACTCTGAAAAGTGTGCTCTGCCAAGTGCATCTGCTTTCAGTAGTGGCTTATCAGAAAATTTGTTATCATCTTTTTCAAATCACAGCACTAGAGTGTCAGTATATTTTGAAATTTTGGGGGTGAACATGGGTGGCTTCTTCCACCAGGGCTTCTTTCAATAAGTTCTTTGTACTTGTTGAATTTTGTATACATCTTGTACTCAAAGGTACAGGTTGCAGTGCCATATTGTTCCATTGCCAGACAACAGCCAACACCTTTTCTAGATAAGCTTATATGTAATTTTTTTTCTGTTAAGGCTGTATACCCAATGAGCTGCTGGATTTACAGCATTACTCTTTCTGAGATTCCTTCTGAAGCATTGCAGCCTGGTTGCAGCTCCTCTATTGACTGAAGGTATTCTTTATTCTTTACTGTCTCAAACGATGGCACTGAATTGATGACCAGTACCCCAGTATACTTTATGTTTTAACTGTCTCAGGGTTCAGTTAAGGCTGAGTAGAAGATACTATTTACTTTTTCATTACAAAGTTGTAAGTCTTACAAGAGACCTCCTTTATTTTAGCATAGTGTTTCAGCTTTTCATAAAGTTTTTGATAAATAGGCAGACTAATCCCACAATCATAAAAAACCTAGTGATTAGGGGACTTTTTGAAGAAAATAGAGGTTCACGCCTGTGTTCTATCTAAAACTGTGTCTCCTGCAGGCCAGCTGGACATGTATCAGTGCCGTGCATACACCTCTCACCCCGGCCCACTCCTTGGGATTTGGCTGTGGGTCCTGGCTCACCTCTAAGAAAGTGCAGTGGGTGACCCTGGGAACAGCTGCTGGCCTCAAGGATAGCTGCTGTGAAGAAACCTAGAACAAGCCTCGGCAATGCCTAACCCTCTCCTTCTATTCAGAGCTGCTTTTAAGCTAAGGCTTTTGCTCTTGGCCCCCACCTGGTCTGTCTGTCAGGTGTCAGTGAGGAATGGCTGCTGTCTAAGGTTAGGTTACTGGGAGCAAGAGAGCAAGTCAGGTAAAGACTGGGTCCTCACCAGCAAGAGCTTTTCTCATCATATACGAGTCAGGAAAGGCTGGCAGGCCTGGTTGAAGCCCATATTTCCAAAGAAAGTATGGGTTGCAATTAACTGGTATTTTCTAAGGGGAAAAAAAAAAAAGAGTGCTGTTGAACAATTCCTGACCAGTCTTATTTATAGACTTTTGACAGATCTGAACCTGGCTTGACAGCTAGTTCTCATTAGACATTAATGGACTCCCACAACACCCTTTATTGTGGGCACATATTTAAAGGCCCTGTGACTTTGAGAATAGCTTTAGTCAGTAAATATCTAGCATAAGGGACTTTCATTTTTGAAAGCTTCAATTTTTCTGTATTCCACCTCACAATCTAGTCCCAAACACTCATCACAAATTAGCATATTTGCATTATTGCATTATTGGTTTCAAACTGACTCTCACTTGGCCTTAATCAGATGCTGCTACTGAAGAAGTAAAGGTTTCCACTCCATTAAGCTAGGTAGCTGTACTCTGTTAACTCTTTAAGTTTACAGCTTGTGTTTCAGTGTTAGTTTTCTCAATGTCTGGTTGCTTGAATTCTACATTCAGACTTACACAAACTCTCATCTCAACTGAAAGCTTTGCTTGTCCTTCTTAAGATATGTTGATTCCAAAAGGTTGGGGTTTGTGTGGGCTACTAGGGGATTATTTTACATAAGCTCCTGCAGGACAAATTGGTGGGAGTGCTAATTTAACATCAAACTGTCTCTGTCTCATAAGTCTTCCTTTGGTTACAATACAATATGGAACCTGCAGTTCATGTTCTTCCCCTTCTGTCATGCATTCTTGCCATTTTGTTGCCAATTATTGTACTAAAAATTCTAAAGACAATCTATTGGTTTTTAAATCTCTTGACAGTCTGTATCCCACCCCAATATCTAGTCTCAGATTTTTTATTGTAAAATATCAGCAATTGTTAAATATTTTTCCAATGTAAAAGAGTTATTAGTATTGCTAGAATTGCATTACAGCTTTCTCCACAATCCAGCTCAAATAAAATATTTCAACTTTATATATGAAACTATTTCAGAATTGTAAATATGAGCAATGAAAAGCTGTCCGTCTCTTAAGTACAAGTGTATTCAGAGTCTATCTGTTCAGCTTATGGAAGATTTTTTACTTCAACGCAGACATAAAAACTGCATGTGAAAATGTAAGGTAGCTACAACACTATCACAGAAGATTATTGCATTTCGTAGTTCACGTATATTACTGTTAGTAACTTTCATTCTGTGTTCTCAAGGTAGATTTCTGTCCTTGAGTCTGAACAGGTTCTCAGTTCTTGCTAAGGTTCTAGAAGAAACAGAGGACTATTGTAGTGCAGCTCTACAAGGGCTAATTAACTTAGGCTATGCTATACTGATATCCAAATTAGTGTATTTGTATCTTGCTTGTCATGTAGAAACAACATGAGGAACACAGCCTAGAACTGGAGAAAAAAATGTGTTTTGACCCAACGTAAGGTGGCATTCCTTATGTCAGAAGATAGGCTATTGCCATTTGGAAGATAACTTTATTCTGTACATGGAATTAATATTTCAATACTTTTCTTGCCTACAAGATTAAAGAGGTTTAAATATTTGTTGAGGAAGATTTGCTGTCATTGTTTTGTTGGGGTTTTTTGCCTTCTGTCTTTTTTATGCGAGAAAAAGTTATTGCTCTGCTCTGAGAGTTTTAGAAATTCCATTCGGTTGTGCTGTATCTAGGAGAAACTTTAATTACTTCTGCTCTTGAAGGTCCTATGTATTGTCTTATTCATACTTCCCTTGAAACTGTAGCACTTGCTGCCCCAGGTAGTTTGTACTTCAGAATAAGGAATACTCTAGTTTTTTACCATTGCAGAGGAGCACAATGTGAATTTTTAATGGGACTTATTGTCTCCCTTTTCTTACTTGGACATAACACTAACTTCAGAGAAAAATGGGAGTAAAAAGAAGGAAAATAGAGTAGCCATCAATCAAGTAATATCTGCAGCTATCTCCTAGAGGGTAAAACTGGTGGTTCTGTTATATCTCATTTCAGTAAGGGCTGGCATAAAAAGGGGCTAAAAAGAGCCAGAAGACATGAAAGAAAGAGAGGGAGAGAGAGGAACAGAGAGAGATTTAATCAGACTGACAGACAAAGTTAATATATATTCTCTATGAAAGAAGAGTCTCCAGGGTCAGGGTTTCAGTGTTGAACACGCACTCCAGAAAGTTTAGAGAGCTGGATTGAGTCAGAATTGATTTTTCTCTGTTTACTACATTCCCCAGGTGAAAAGTTAATGAACCAAGGCTAAAGCATAAAAAAGGGATAGGTTACTTGGAGGGCTGTGATAAAAATATCATCCAGGTAGATCAGGGATGAACTTTCATGCTCCAGAGCAGGCATCTCACTAACCACAAAAAGGTGAAAGGAAAAATGTACTGACAAAGCAGAGCATGTTCTATGATGATATGCTGTTCCAAACAGAAAATACATGGTAATCTCAACAGTGTAAGCACATATGTATATCCCTTTACCTGCAGATAAGCAGGTAATTGACTGCAGCCTTTTGACAGGTCCATGAAACCTGAGGTAAAGGATTTAGTATCAGAACTACAATTTCTAGGAGAAATGCCGGAAGTCAGAAGCCTGGGTTATTAATTAGGACTGGAAGTGAGTGATGTTGGGCTCTGAGGCTCACTAGCCCTGTGAAATCTACCTCACTAGTATGATATAATGTTTTCCTCCCATCACCACCTCTTCTTGCCCACCCCTGAGAGAGTCACCTCATTAAAAAAAACATGTTCATTGGATCCAGCATTTCATATTTGCTCTTCTCAATACCAAGTATGGAATAAGGCTTGGAGCCTGCTTTGCATCTTGTTTAGGGAGCCCTTTGTTCCTTTTCCAGCGAAGAAAATGGAACAAAACCAGCTGACTCCTTTTATTGTCCTATCCTTTCATCACAAATAGTCCAGAGCAACATTTTATCTTAGACTTTTTTGGATTCGGGAAGAGTGAAGAAATCAGTGCTGCTTGATGAAACCTGAAAGGGTTCATTTTGGATGCTGGAGATAAACACTGAAAACGTTGCTGATGAGAGATGGCAAAGATTTTTCCAAGTTTCATTTTTCTTCTACAGAATTGTACTAGGTATTGATTAACACTTTGTTGGGAAGTTTTTTCATAAGCAGAGTCAAAACCAGAGAACATAAACAGCACAAGATTTGCCCCAGCTCATGTTGAATTATGTGAGTGCATTAAGTAATTAAAAAGAGCCACAGGCTACATAGCCTGGTAGTTATAACATTCATACATGATACTAAACTCAGTATATCTTACTATCAGCTGACTTAGATTTTAGTGCACAGTATTGAGATTTTAGTGTGGTTTTGACCATGGTCTGCCTGCCCATCTCACATTTTTCCAAAAAAAAACTCCAGCAGATTCACTTTCATACTTGCACTAAACTGAAAACCATTTCTTCTCAAAATCTCAAAATCATGCTATGGATTACAAAGTTGTTTTTCTTTGAATTTTAGATTCCTTTGGAATTTAGGAAGTGCAGTGCTACCTTTTTTACCTCAAACAGTGACAGAAAATAGAAGGTAATTAAAGTAAAAGATATTTCTTTTGCTGCTTCTGGTATTCATATTCCTAGTGACTTGCCACTCACTAGTGCAGTCCATTTAAAATAGCTTTAGGATACCCATAGAAATTTCAGGGATTGATTACAGGAAAAATGATGAAGCTTCTCAAATTAGGCTAGAAGAACAAGAAGCAGTAACAGGGCTCTAATGCTGATATCTATGTCCATGTGAAGTACATCAGGTTAGCAAGATGAATCTCTAACAGTATTTTCTTAAAGCAAGAATACAGGCAGGCAAGGGACTGAAGTGGGTCAAGCAGAAGTTTTGCATTGAAGCTGAACAGAGGAGTTAAGAGATAGTGGTATCTTCCTTTAATATATTTCTTTGTTTCTTTTATGGAAAGATAACCTCTTTTCTTCTTTAAAATGCCATAGAACATATTCAGGGAAGAGTCAAACACTTGAAAGCTGGTAGAGCATGAATCAGCTAATGCTACTTGGCACCTTCAAATTTAGTCAATAGGAGGGTAGGAATTTTGAACACCATAGTTTGACAATTAGAAGCCCAAAGTAGGAATTCGCAAGTACATTGGAAGATGTCATCAAATATTAAAACTACCAGGCTCTGAGTTCTCAGATTACAGGGCAACGCCAAAAGCGGTCAGCTAGATCCATACACATACCTCAGGCCTTCATGGCCTGTGATGGAAAGCAGATAAAAGCTAGACCCAGAGAAAACATTCTGCCTTCAAAGAAGACCACACAAGTCTCCCATCCATTGATTTTTTTTAAAAATTTTATTTTAATTTTTCATTTCAGTAAAAGTCATTTCAGCAAGATGACCCATGAAGGCTTACAATAGAAACCTCACCTGCCAATAGATACATCTAACCATGCAAGAGACATACAGCACACAGAATACTGGCCGTTTTTACACTAACCAACCGCAATTTTAAAAAATAATTTTTAAGTCTGTATTGTGACAGTTTGCTTTATGATGTCATGCTTGGGCAATTACAGAGCCATAATTACATATCTATGACTCATTGCAAACCAATCAGTGCAGCCAGTTTCCTGATGCTATTTTCTACTATAACATTGTTATTGTAAAGGCAGGAATTCTTTAATCATCAAATTGAATGACTGCCAAGAGCTCATTTTATTGACCATTAAACATGCTTCTGTTTAGAAGAAATGCTACAACATCACTGTTTCCAATAACAGATTTTTTCTGCTGTGGTTTTTCATAGGACAATCTGCAACCAAATTATAGGTCAAAAAAATGTTTATCATCTGCAAATGTACAGGACACTCATAAATGAAGAACCTAATCCAAACTGTGTAAAAGTCTCTAGTAAAGCTTACATTAAAAAAAAAAAAGTTTCAGACCCACCTCCCCATTCAAGTATACAACAAAATGCATATTTTCTTTGAAAAACACTAGAATTTCTCTAAGATGACTATTCCAAAAAGTAAAACTAAATCTGTACCTGAACACCACTGCTTCATATCTTTTGATGTTTGATACCTCTTGTTAATTCAAATGCAATTTTCAGGAAGGCTACAGTTTTAGAAGGTTAAATGGAAACTAGTAAATCCACTGCTGAATTATGGGAACATTTTTTAATGACAATATTATGGTTTCCTCTCACTGTCAAAGGGTTCCATGGGAGGCACAGCATGATGTTGCTTTATTCAGGGAAAGATTTTCCACCTGCCAGAAAGAAGTATCTTGTTGGTAGATACTTCAATGATCTCAAAATTGAGATGAAATAGAAATATACACATAGCCATACTCACTTCAGTGGCAGAACAGTGGGCTGTTTCCCTATTTTTGGAAAACCTGTACAAAACCTTATGCCAGCACTTAAATATTTCTACGACTACAATTTCTGAGAATATTTGCAGCCCCATTCAGCAAAAAATTACCTTGTTTATAAAAATACATTATCTTTGGACAGTGAGACCACAGAAGAAGCATACCATTATGCTACCTTTTATCTTTAAACACACAGTACATCTAGAGTCTATAGGAATAATCTCACTGCACTGACCCACCAGTACCAACTAATGATTTCCAACTGTTTTCTCTTTTTCTTGTTCAGTTTACCAAGAAAAGTGTGCAGAGAGTAAAACTAAAATAAGGCCTTTTTCTAAGGCAGCAAAAAAATTGAATACTCCTTTGCAGCTCCATAAACATCAGTAGAACCTTTATGATATTTGTCACAAAATAATCAATTCAACCAATGATAAAGAAAGGGGAAACAGTGCAGTCTAGTAATGTACTTTAAAAAAGGATGTGCTTATACAAAAAAACAAATCTGATTATGTGAGTCTGTAAATAAGCAGAGGTTTTGTTCTCTGCCAGTTAGCAAGCTGAGATATCCTTTTAACTGTCATGAAAAGCAAAATAGGTATTATTAGCAATAAGGAAACACAAGAGCTACTGAGCAAATAGAAAACTTCATTTCCGTGCTGGAAAAGAAGAGAAAGGGTATAAGACATGGCAAAAGAAGATTGTGTCTGTGGCATAGATGTACTGACAAATGTATCCATATTTTATCACAGGCATGTCACGTGATGACAAACTGAGAAGCAAGTCCAGAATTTTCCAGTGAGTAAAGCAGCCTTTTGGAATGCAATTATCAAAATTCAAACCAACTTGATCAGTTCATGCTGCAGTTTAAGTGCTGCCTGGTAAAAGAACTAGTATTTGTGGACCAACAATTAACTGATGAAGTCATTAGATAATGCTGAAAGTGGCTTTTTGGTCGGTTGCTCTTCAGTGAAGGTGGCAGGCACAGACACCTCCATGGAAGTCCCTGGTGCTTTAGGCCATTTCTCTGTCTTATTTCCCCTGTTCAGGAAGGCATAAAGAGAATAAGGCTTTGAATGTTAATGGATAAGCCAGTACTGTCTTCTAAAGTGTCTTCAGCTTGTCCTCAAAGCCAAAATCAGTGACTATTTAGAAAATAACCCCAAAGGATTTAGCTCTCCTCTCTGAGCATAGCCAGTACCTTAATATCCCAGGGCTTTGCATTCTGGCAGACAACTGTCAGCAGACTGCCTGAATGTAGGTGAAGAGCTTGATCTTTGCTATTAGTCATAGGCCATGCTAGGTTACTCAGAGCGTTTAAAGAACCCATTCATGCCAGTTCAATTGGATTTTGAAATATGACATCAAATTTCCTGTAATTTCACCCATGTGAATTTGGGAAAATGCACTTCCAGATAAAAATATATATAAAAGCAATTGTGTCACATCAGAGGCTGTACCGCAGGTATCCAGGGTGCATCACTGAGTTAGGACTAATAAAACTTTCTCACTACTCCTTTTGCAATGCTGTTGAGGTCATGTTCTCTCCTTGCCTTGTAAGCCCACAGACAGCTGTCAGTTGCACAGAAAGAAAACTGCTGATATTCACTGAAACATCCAAAGCAAATTTTTCTCAAATGCAGAAGGAATATTGTCACACTAGTGAGTGGAGCAGAAGTTGAGTGAGCAGCATGGACAATCATTACATGCTTCTACATCTTGCGGCATTCGTCAATGCTATCCTTTCATGAAAGACACCAAAGGAACTGGGTATAGCCAATATACCTCTGAAGAAAGTTTCTTTATTAGCACACAAACAACATGACAAATAAGATACAGCAGTGGCATAAGAGTTTGTGAGAGTCTTGTCTTAAAGGAAACAATTCTTGCTCTGCTGAAATAATAGAATAAGGATGTTGTTTAATGCCTTGATAGTTGCTGTTGTAGTTGCAACGGTTTGTCTGGAAGTTGTGTTACAAGTGATAATTGAACAGAAGGAAAGAGAATGACGGCCTAGTGATGGACAGTCAACTACTGAGGCAAAATTAAGCGGATAAAGGACAAGTCAGAGGTCTCAGTGTCCAAGCAATTCTAGCCACAGAAACCAGAGCACTGCAGATTATAGCAGAAAGGTTACCTTGTTCCTCTTTCTTTAAAAAATAGCCCTCAGAAAATAAAACAGTCACGACTACTGTCAGGAGTCTGAGTGCAACCATGGGCAGCCTTGCCAGATTCAAGCCAGACATGCAGGCTTTTTGAATGCCTGCAAAGCAATGTGAGTCCTGCTCTTTCACGTCCACAAAGTGAAGCTGGAGTTTATTTTTGCTTATAATGTTATCTGTTGCCATCTCATTCTTCCTCGGTAGCTTCTCCACAGATTTTCTGTTAAGATTTCGTAGATTTTCTTCTGTGTTATCCCATTATAAAATATCAGACTTCAGCAATCATGCAAAGGCTGTTTCATCCCTAACTTGGTATTATGCAGCTAGGACTGCCTGTCGGGGTGTTTTTCAGCAGGGTAAGCAGTATCCCTGCCTGAAAAGCAACCCCTAAAAATAGGTCTTACTTTTGTGCCTGCTCTTTCTGTCTAGGATTCAGAACTTATCAGTAATGGCTCTGTTATGAAGTTGGATAAAGAACCACCACTTTGCTATTTGATGTCTCAAAGGTCTGTACTGACTTTTGCTCATATGAATTAAAATACATTTTAGTTACAATTAAAACACTGCTTAATAAGTACATTTGACACCAAGTACACCCAAACAGCTACAATGGTAAATAACATTTATTGACAACACCATCTAAGCTAGTCTTTGGGAAGACAAGAAAAATTTTAGACACATACAGAATCACAGAATCACAGAGTGTTAGGGATTGGAAGGGACCTCAAAAGATCATCCAGTCCAATCCCCCTGCTGGAGCAGGAACGCCTAGGTGAGGTCACACAGGAGAGTGTCCAGGCAGGTTTTGAATGTCTCCAGAGTAGGAGACTCCACAACCTCCCTGGGCAGCCTGTTCCAGTGTTCTGTTACCCTTACTGAGAAGAAATTTCTTCTCAAATTTAAGTGGAACCTCTTGTGTTCCAGTTTGAACCCATTACCCCTTGTCCTGTCATTGGTTGTCACCGAGAAGAGCCTGGCTCCATCCTCGTGGCACTCACCCTTTATATATTAATAAACATTAATGAGGTCACCCCTCAGTCTCCTCTTCTCCAAGCTAAAGAGACCCAGCTCCCTCAGCCTTTCCTCATTAGGGAGATGCTCCACTCCCTTCATCATCTTTGTTGCCCTGCACTGGACTCTCTCCAGCAGTTCCCTGTCCTTCTGTAACTGAGGGGCCCAGAAGTGGACACAATATTCCATATTCAGTCTCACCAGGGCAGATTTGAGGGGGAGAAGAGTCTCTCTCTACCTACTAGCCACCCCCTTTATAATACACCCCAGGATGCCATTGGCCTTCCTGGCCACAAGGGCACATGGTCATCCTCCTGTCCACCAGGACCCCTAAGTCCCTTTCTCCTACACTGCTCTCTAATCCCCTGTGCTGCTCTCTCCCATCATAACAATAACTTTATCCTAACCTCCTTTCTACTTATAGTCTATGCTTAGTCTGACACAAAATTTCATGGAAATGGGAAAACAGGGGGAAGAAATGTTCAGCCTTCCAGTGTTACCAAAGGGCCAATAAGGCAGTCAATAATTAGTCACTGCGCTCCTACTGAGTTGCATCAGCTCCTGCCCCCTTTCTCAAAGTACTTTGTAGCTTGTTGTCAGATTTCAGGGCAGAGCTCAAAACAACTTTAATGTTTTTAATGATTTTCAGTAACTACAGAATCACAAAATCACAGAATGGTTAGGATTGGAAGGGACCTCTGGAGATCATTCAGTCGACCGCCCCCTGCTAAAGCAGGTTCACCTAGAGTAGATCATACAGAAATGCATCTAGATGTGCTTTGAGTGTCTCCAGAGAAGGAGACTCCACAAATTCTCTGGGCAGCCTGCTCCAGTGCTCTGGCACCCTCACAGTAATTATGTAGTGAATCTCTGTTCAGCACAGCAAACCTAAGTCAAGGAGATTCTTTTTGCCTTCTCCCTCTTTCCCAATACTATGCTTTGCCAAGCAACCAACCTCAATTCATTTTTATAAACCTTTTCAGAAAGCTGAGGAGCTTGAACCTTCTTTTCTCCATCCTGGGGAAATGTCTAATGACCTCTGGGTTAGACAAATCATAAGGGGAAAACATGAAAAACTCTGTGTGACAAGTAAAGTCTGAAAAACAGTTCACCAAAAGTAATTGTTCAGTCCTGTTGTGTAAATAAAACTCTGTCATACTGAGTGTCTTTTAAAGTTTTGGGTAACCACATATTTCTCCATTGTACAGATGAAGACAAAAAGCTTGATTTAATGATTTCTTCTCTTACTTGGAAGAGAGAAAAAGTAGGAAAAAAAATCAAAGTTCCCTTGCATTTCAATTACCTTAACCCATTAAGTAAAACTCTGACAAATTAGCTTTTAAACCATTAGTATATATAAAAGGGATTTGACACAGGTTTTATTGTATTCATGTTGCTTGTAGAGTAGTAATATGTTTACAGATCTCCTCTTCATCATCACTTGCTTTTAAAAAAGCTCAGTAAACAGACACATCGTCTCCAAAGTCCCAAGAAAAATGAATGCAGTAACTCACATCATATTAAAAACCTCTTAAAAAACAGAGCTTGTGTACATATGAATTAGGAAAAATCAAGATGAAAAGTAGCAGAAGAAGAGAAACACTACCTTGAGAGTAGAGACCCCTATTACGTTCTTCACAGAGAAAATCAATGTTTTTTTGATGCAAACACAATACTTAGTTACAAAGGCATAAGTCCTGCAATTGACTTTGCACAGGCAGATTCAGCTGCCCTCTTGAAGCCTCATTGACTTCAATTGACTCCCACATGGAGTCAGTTGCAGAACCAGAGACTCTGGTAATGACCACACTGTAAGGGCCTGAGTCCTTGTCCATTAAACTCAGTATGAGATTTTTCAGTTGACTTAGTGGATTTCAAATCTGAATTTAAATGCAGATAAATAAGAAAGCCTAAGTAGTTTGAATGTATTTCCGAATTAAAGGACTTTCTTTCAGCCGTTGAGTATAAACATTAAATTCAGCAGCATGCACCCTTTAAAAATTCTTTTATCTCTGTTATGGGAAAGTAAATAAAAAGGAATGCAAGGAAAGCTTACATCCTAACTTCTTGAATTAACTTAAAAAAGGATAAAGTTTGATATTTTTTCCTGAATTTTCACAGTATTAAAGGTCTTCTACTACTGTGGTTATCCGTAGCGCATTTCACCTTAAAAAGGTCCACCCATATTCATTGATGATTTTGTATATTTACAGTATAATTCAATGTTAATTAAAGCCAGTCAATGCAACTGAAACAATTATAGCCTCTTTTTTGGATTTAAATGTTGCACCACTGAACAGTTACAATTAAATGAAATTAAATTTTCTGTTTACATAGGCTACATTTCTTGACACTATCATTTTTATAGCTTTACAACAGGAGGGAAAAATCCACCATAGTCCCCAAATTTTCTCAAAACCCTTGTCACTTTCACAGTAAGAAACACTGATGACAACACTTTCTTTAGTAAGATCTAAGAGTGTTTCTCTGCATTGCTTATTTTGCAGGCATTGAGGTCTGATCTCAGTGAACCTGTTTCTCATCAGAAAAATTACCCTTTTCCAAAGCTTATTGACACTAATTCTTTCCTTTAAGTAAGCAAAGAATACAGGTTTTTGAAAGTTAAGAAACATAATAGAGACATAAAAAATATATGGTAAATATTTGTATTTATTATTTTTTCATTTTTTTGTTTGTAAATTGCCTAATTTTTCAGACACTTGAGGCAAGATTATTACCTTTACCTACAGTTGCTTCATGAAATAAATACAAAACATACAATTATAGATAAAAGATAATACAATAAATGTGGAATATCCATACTAATTTTATATCACTACATGCCTTACTGTCTTTGTTACCACTTGTACTGCTATAAAACAGAAGTAATGGCATCTGTCTTCAGTAGATAGACCATAAAATAAAACTGATGCATCTATATACTAGCAGGTACCTTTAAAATAATATTTGAAGGCATCATCTATAATATTAAATTGTTGGAGATGAACTACTGTCATTCTTATAAGCAATGTAACTG
Organism: Streptopelia decaocto; assembly: GCF_964273445.1. Lineage (NCBI taxonomy): Eukaryota > Metazoa > Chordata > Aves > Columbiformes > Columbidae > Streptopelia > Streptopelia decaocto. The sequence goes on from NC_138656.1 coordinate 59,147,916, forward strand.
TCTCTGTCTGACAGAGAAATTGCCCAAAACTTTCAATGCCACAACCTTGTTTTCTTAGTTTTGTTAATCTACTTGTAGTTAAATTTCTCATTTCATACATCTACCCCAGCTAACTATTTTGGGAGGTGCTCCAGAACCAGACGAGCCATTTTGTTTGAACGTTAAGATGAGTGTGGAGTTATTTTTCATTAAATCCTGGTAAGTGTTATTTTTCCAGCTTTAGATGATTGTTTTAGTTGTTGCCAAGCAATTTTTATACAACGTCAAGGACTTTTCAGCAAGATGCAAATGAAGATGGAAGGGGGCAGAGTCAGGACAGCTGACCCAAGCTGGCCAAAGGGATAGTCCACACTCTATGATGCCATGCTCAGTATAAAAGCTGGGGGAAGATGGAGGCAGGGGAATATTTGAAGTGATGACAATTATCTTCCCAAGGAACTATTATGCATGATGGAGACTGGCTTTCCTGGGGATGGCCAAACACCTGCCGGCCCATGGGAATGAGTGAATGAATTGCTTGTTTTGTTCTGCTTGCATGTGCAGCTTTTGTTTTACCTATTAAACTGTCCTTATCGTAGCCCATGGGTTTTCTCACTTTTAATCTGATTCTGTCTCACGTCCCACCAGAAGGAAATGAGTTATCGGCCGTGTGCTGCTTAGTTGCTGGCTGGGGTTAAACAATGATTGATGACGTGATGATGTGGAGAATATTCAAAAATGTGATATTGTTTAAATATCTTTTAAGATATTTTTGCCATGTCCTGGAAAATCCGTGCAGATCTGGTCAGTTCTTATGTTCCTGGTAAATTGCAGCTTTAAACATGCTTAGTGGAGGCATTTCCAATTTTAACAACTATACACGTCTGAGGAAGTTATTCTCCCTTAACTTCATCAAGCTCATGAGAGTGTTGCGATTATATATGCCTGACACTCAAAGAGCAGCCAGCTGGACCTCCTGAAGCAAGGAGCTGCTGGCACTCAATAGATGTTGTCCGCAATAGCTGCTCTCAGATGAACAGACCTGGTGTGAGACCAGCAGCCAGGACAGAGCTGGGAGACTTTTTTACCTCCACACTAGAAGTATTTCTCCTAGTTGTACACAAACCAGAAAAAAAAAAAAAAAAAAAAACAGAAGGAATCAGAGAGCAAGAAAAGAAAATTGGTCCAAAAGGCTTTGCAGATGCAAAGCTGGCATAAAGGAACAAAGGGGTCTGATTGGCACAAGACACTGAGCTCACACAAAGATTCAGGCCCCAGAGGGAAAGTTCAGCCATGCTGGGTGAGAATGTGAGAAGAAAGAGAGCAAAACAAGAATGTGCATCCCCAGGGAAGATCTGCTCCATGCAATGACACAACAACTCTCAGAAAAAAGTTATGAGATGGCTAAAACCTGTTTTTTTTTATGAATCTGAATCTCAAGTGCCTAATCCATGTTAAGTATGAGTCTTTCCCTCATTTAACCAGACTACTTTAATGACATTTCTAAGAATGCAGCAATTCTGAGGTCCTTTCCTGGTGAAATTCAGTTGAGATGACTCTTGCTGTTATGTGCTATGCACAAATAAGCCTCATCTCCTTATAAATTGCATGGGGGTTACTAAACCCATCCAGACAGAGGTGAACCAACTTAATGATGTGTGGTCCCCTTGGATTCCTGTAGTTTGTAGCATTTGAATGCTTGACTTTGCAACTTGAATAATGTTCAATGCAGCAGAACTTTATGCTACATTTTTAATGCACTATTGTTGTGATGTTTGAATGCATTAACCAGATTTAAATGAACCGTTGGTGGCACAAATCAAACTTTTCCATCTGCTAATCTCAAATGGAATGGACATAGACCAGCGTCCCTAAACCCTCCCTCATGTTTTGCAGTGGAAGGCATTGTTCGTTTGCTGACTTTATTACATACAATATACTCTTGGAAAGGCAGGTTGCAAGTATATTCTATATCAACCGCATGAAAAATGTTTGCCCTATATTTTCACTTGCAATTGAACTCTGCAGGATAAGAACTATGAGATCAAAACAAACTGAAAGAAGTCATAAAAATGGTTCTACAGCTCAACACCCTGGTAATACACTGAAGTTGTTGAAGGTGGATGCAACTGCAACGTAAATGGGGAGAAAGGAGGCAGAGGGTGGCACAGCTGGTACACACAATTCAAAATATGCTCCATTGTGTCAGAGCTAGTGAAAGTTATTTCTTCATGTCCCTTTTATATAAATCTGCCTTATTCTTATGCTCTTGTCTCTGAGAACAGGACAAAGGAACTCAGTGAGCTCCCCTAGACTAGGTTAAAAAGGTACTGCTTAAAAAAGTATTATGAAAAAAAAAAGGGTTTTGCCAACAACTCTAAAACTCCAAGCTAGGCTGAGAGAATTTGAAATGCATTATCTCCAAAAGGTGAGACATCTTATATTTTACCAAAAAAGAAAAGACATTCAAGACATTCTTGGTTTGGAGTGGTAAAATATGTCAATTATGATGCTTTTGCTAAGTATTTGAAAGTTCAATTTTAAATTGTACATATAAACTTACAGAAAAATATATAAATATACTTTTCATGAAATACTTGTTCTGTGTATTAATGGACATCTGTAGTCCAACGCTATCAGCTTTGGCCATTTATCAGCATCTGGACAACACAATCAACAAAAATAACCAAAGATAATTGCCATAGAAATCAAGGCATTATTAAGAGAGTCAGAGGGAATGTTTGCCCATTCATTTAAGGATTCTGCATTCATATTTTGAGGGCAGCTATGTTTATTTAACTCTACTTAAAAATCTAGCTAGTGAGCTATATTTTTTTTTTTAAATAAACAGGAGAAGTTACAAATATAATTGCAACTTGGAAGAACTCTTTGTGGGTTGCAAAACATATACACATTTTCTGAATCTGATCTATCTATACTTGCTTTTTTCCTAACCATACAACTACTTCATGTCAGCACTGTTAGTGCTTCTACTGAAAAAGTAGACTTATTACTATACCAAAAATACAGGAGAAAGATACTTTCACAGTTATATAAATTCCACTTTTATTTCCTCTTCAAGAACAACCAAAAAATGTCAAGTGATAGCTAACCTTTCCTCATGCATTAGCTGTTGTGGTTCAGAGTAGAATGGACTTCAAGAAAGGATAGTTAGGAAATGGGTATTGACAAAGTGTAATTTTAGTCTAGTATAGCTAACCTCTTTAGGCTCTGTCTATAGTCAGTAGAGTAAGATAGTCTCCTATAGAGGATGATTCAGAGCAGAAACCTAATTTAGCTCCTCTGACTCACCCTCCTCAGAATGAATCAGCAGGCACTCTTGACCAACATTATGCCTGAAAATTGAAAATGCCTTTCCTCTAACTGAGCACATATGACGCACTATTCCCAATCAGAAAGAAATTTATATTCTCTACAGTACTTACTGTAATCCCTTTAAAATAATGTTTTCTTCTAGAAAACACTAGAAAGAAAGAAGATCAAGAAACGAACAAAAGAACAAGAAAAAACATAAGAGAGTTAAATAGTTGGTCAAAACAGCCTAAGTCCTTATGGCCGCAGCTGATACAGGAAAAACGTGATCAAGGATAAACTTGTTCTGATTGATTTATCTCTAAGTTATAGGGCCTATTGAACATGAACAGGTAAAATATGTAACCAACTGTATCCTTTTGGTGGTAAAAACTGTGATTTTCTTTGTGAACTTCGGCTGTGCTTGATATGTCATAAGCTTGACTAGAAGATGAAGGTAGTTCAGAAAGTTAATGTCAAGTGGAAAAAAAAAAAAAATTAGTCACATATAACAGCTTGGTAGGAGCAATGGTGAAAGAGACAAAAAAAAACTACCCACAGGCATCGACTTTCCCTGCTATCATGTTCATACCTACTTTTTTCTGGCTGGAGGAAGGGAAAGAGATATTCTTGAAGTATATGAAAAGGCAAGAGTTACGAAGGATGATATTACAGATTTTTAGGCTTTAATGATTCACAGATATGCCAATCAGCTATGAAGACTGCATGTTAATTAGAACTGGTGACCTTGGGAAAACTCAACTAAGCTGACAGATTTGTCTGAAAAAAAAATATCCTCCAAAGTGACTGGAGTTATAATACCAGAAAACAAGCTTATTTGAGAATTCACTTTTGCAGTTTTACAAAAAAATATATTTGAGTATGTATTTGAAAAGGCAATCCCATTTAAAGACTTTGTTTTAGAAACAATGTCATTCATAAAATGCATAAACTTCCTTAATTCACAGAATTTTATTTTCTTAACTTTTAGAGTAGACATTAATATTTATACAAAGAATTTCCATCATAACTATTGTTTCTAATCTGCAGAGTGATGCAGGTCTGTTCATACAACAGCATTACAAATACTGATCTTAAGGAACATTTTTAAAAAGTGTTTTGCGAACTAACTATAGTCCTATTTGCCCAAATGACTGAGATCATGGACAAGTCTATGTTCTTTACACCTACAGAGTAGTAGTAATACTCTGTTATGCTCACGAGATCTGAACAAGCTTTAAAACAGCTTGGTTGCTGCTATCCGGCTAGTAATAGCCTGAAAGCTCTAGGTAGACAATACTTACAAATATCTGCTTTGCACTTTTGCAGTGTAAGTATAATTCACTGGCAGCAGCAACCGCAAGGTAGACATGCTTGGATTAAGCACCCACTGGAAAAGGGGCACGGTTATTTCAGCATTTTTTAAAATGCTACCTCGTCTATTTCAAATATGCTCTTCAACATCTAGCAGTCATTGCAAGTCATTTCAACCCATATTTATACACACATCAGCCACCTGTTATGGGTCTTCTGCTCTTTTCTCCACTGTTCTCTATCACTGTCACCACATCATCCTCCAAGCAATGTGGTCAGCATGGAACATGAGTGATACCTTTTGGATTTATCTTATGACAAGGGGGGATACACTGTAGCTCTGCACTGCTGCATCATGTAATTTGTATATATACCCCATAATGTCTCATCAGGTGATGACCTTGCATTTTTCCATTATGTAGTCACATTCTGATGCACATCATCACACCATGTTGCTGCATTTCAATGCAAATTCACCTCAGGAAGCCTGAAATAAAACAGTGGTGTTTCTAGATGTCCTGAAGCCTAGGAAATTGAAAAACTTGAAATAAAGCTTTAAAAATTGGGACTGCACTGCAAGTATTACTGAGTTCATTGATCTCATAACCAATATTACTTTATACAGTAAACAATTCAGCCAACAGTAGTGTATGGGAGTTCACTATTAGTTTAGGGAATAATATTTAGTTTGCTTGCTTGCTTTTGGCTCACTAGCTGTCATGAGCTTAAGAAAATAAAAGAGAGTATTGAGCAAACAGCAGTCAGCTTAAACAGTTTGAATGACTTGTTTACCACAGATCCATTATCTAGCTAATGGTTTATGCTTTCTTCCTATTTTAATGTGAGTCTAGTAGTAAAATCATGGTAGAGGCCTAATCCAATGTTTTGTGTTTTTTAATTGAATTCTCATCAATTTATGCTTGTTTCTACTAGGTTACCCTCTCAGAGGTGTTACAGATGATGCCCAATGGTGACAAATAGAGAAGGGACATCTTTGTGTTATGACCGACAAGACCCCAAAGATCCTGGACATGTATTAGTAAACCCCAATGTAGGATATAGCTGTGTGTTAAAAGAAGCTTTAGGAAAGCTACCTCGATGCTAACTGTGTAGGATTTCCTTAATTGGCCCTGTTAAACTGTTTTTCACACCAGATTTGCACAGGGAGGTGAAATGGGGGGACCTTTGCAGAGACCCTGGACAGCTCATGGAAGGCTATATGGAACCAAACGTCTTTGAAACTATCTAAGATTGTTTTAGTCATTCAAGCAGCTCTAAATCATGGCATTTAAGCAGCCCCGTTGTAAGCTATGCACGCTGTGCCTTCCTCACAAACGCAGAAATTTTCCCTAGTTCGGTCATAGATATCCTCTGTAACAACTATATAAATGTTGCTACTCTGTGTTTCATAGCGTTACTGTAACCCGGGGTAATAAAAGGGCAGTTTGAGATGTGTTCTCCTTCTGCCTTGGTGTCTTCCCTGTTCTGTAAAAAGTGGGTCACAGTAATTTATTCAAAATAAAAACATTTTAACACTGGGAAAGTAATCATATATCTGTGTTAAATGATTCTGTAACCTGGGGTTAATTAGGGACTATGTGACAGAAGTGGTCTACAGGCATGGATACTGACCAGTCATGTAGATTATTCACTTTAAATGTCTCTGTTACTAAGCACATCCAACCAGACACTCAAGTTTAGAAGATGTTTCAGCTTTTCTTGCAAACAGAAACTAAAAAAGACTACTTTTCCTACAGTTGCAAGAATCACAAAAGCAGACAGTCCTACACACACTAGCAGAAATAGTTAACAATTAAAGCCAGGCACCAAAGGGAGATGATGGTGTAGACAGTTTTGTACATACAGAGAAACTCAAATGGCAAGTAGACTGATGTTCTTGCTCTCTTCTTAGGTCAAAAAAAAAGTTTGCCTCATTGAAAATTCTGGAAACAACTGGGGTCAGAGACAGGTTATTGGAAAAGAAATCTACTTTGCAGTGACTAGTCCTGTTCTGTTATGCAATCTTACCAGTAAGTGAGACAAAGAACAAGCAGGAGGTAGAAATATTTTACTTTAAAATTACACTCAACTTGTTTATGGCTGTGGAAAAGAGTGCTGCATCACTTAGAATGTCTTCACACTTACTCTTTGGATTACACAGCTTTTAACATATGTTAAGGTCTATTTCTTCTCTATGGGATGTTGTATGAAGGTGTCAAAAACAGGTATTCAGGCACTGAGATTTTCATTAAAAAGCTGTCATGCCCATATGTGCTTAAAATTAGAACACAAAATAGAGTTTAAGTTATTCAGTTGAGAAAAAATATGAAAGAAAAGTGGAAATCTTTCCACTCTTTTGTTCATTTTCCTTTTAAGTTGTACAATCACCAAAGCAACCTAGATGGTGATGAACCCTCGTTGGGTGCACTATCTGGTAGCACAGAGATGGCCACCATTTACGACCAGATGATGTATACAGAGATGACACCACTCTAGGAATGTGAGTGCAAATGAAGGAAGAACGAAAGAGCCAAAACAGAAGACATTATAGAGGATGCTGATCTCAGTGCAAACAGGGTTTCCAAACTCTGGTTTGCACAACAATTTAACTAATGATACCTGCTGGAGAAGCCATATATAATCTTCTGGGAAGCCATAACCTTCAATTTTTCTACTTGTTTAGAAACAGTAGAAGGAGATGGAATTCAGCAAGGATTTCTTGCTCTTACAGCATCATCAATTCAAGAGCAATCTTTCTAGACTCATTCCTTCTCCCACTTGTCTTTTCTCAGCAGCACCCCACCTTCCAAACCTCCCATTAGAAGTGTTTCTCTGCTTCATAAATTGTTTTCTGGAATGTTAGCTAGCTCCATTACTGCTTTCAAAAAGAGTCAGGGATTATTTTTTCACCAAGCACCACAACTATAATTGGCAGCTGCTGTTCTCATCCTGCTTCAAACAAAGATTACACATGCTTCATAAAATCAAACTTACACATTGAAAGGGTAGAATTTGCTTTATTAGCATCTCAAAAAAGCCCAGCGATGTTCGGTCTAAGTGTTCTCTCCTGAAGGTGGTAGCAACTCCAAGTTGCACCTAATTGTCGCTGACCAGAAGGTTAGATCATCTCCCTAATATTCTCAGTCATTAAAACGGTGAGCTAGCAGCACTTACATGGCATGCTGACGAAGCGCTCTGACTCGTGCTAAGCAAATGGGCCAGAAGAAAAGATCCTTGTAGGCTTACGTGAGGTTATGGTCACTGCGAGTCTGTTACAGGCATCTCCCATCATAGCTCTGGACCTGATGAAGTCACAGCACTGTCTGGACTTCTGTAGTTATTAAAATGCGCACTACCCAGGAGGAATACAGAAATCTGCTGTTAATGTAGGTCATTCAGGGAACCTACATTCCCATTCCCAATTACATTTGAATGGAATAAGAATGGGTATAATTAGCTGACCTATTAGGCCGACTAATACTTTCTCCTCTTCCCTCACTCCCCTTGACTCCCCCCACCAACATCCAAGCACAAATTTTTATTTCATGAGGTTATTTGTAATATCACTAGCCTTTCTCCTGGGATTGTTAGTGCATGTGGCTCTCTTTTAACTGATTAACATGTGCACATTAGAATTCCCATCATCCTGCAACTCTGCTGCAAATATGCCTCACCTATTTTCACGATCTTTATTTGCTATACTATTTATCATCTGTTCCACTTCTGAAATCCAAGCATGTTACAAATAATATAATGGTACTATTATCGCAAAACAAAAGCCCTGGACAGTGGCATTTTGGGACACCTGTCCAGTAACTCCCATTTCTTAATACAGTGAAGAGAGAATACAAATATGAGTGTTGTGCTCAACATTGTGCTCTTGTTCACTGCAGCTTTCTTTTTTTAGACTTTGCTGCAGTTCCTGTAAGGAGCTGTGTGACTTTCCCACCTCATGTTCATTTGCACACATTGCAAAAAGCACGCAGTAACAGTCCTGCATCTAAATAATATACAATAAATAGTGAATAATCTAAAAAATATTGAAGAGATCATGAATGAAAAAAAATAATTTTTGGACCATATGCAAGAGAAGCAATGGGAATACAGAGGTTTTGTAGTGCATTCGACACAAAAAGAGTGTTCTTTCTACACCAAGCCATATTTTACAATGACAAGAAATGACTGGACAGTGGATGAGATCTGAACATTACAGCAGTATCAATCAATCATGCATCAGATAAACACATTTCAAAGTGTATATTAAACACAAGCTTGAGCTCATGCAGACTGACATACAGTATATCATTCTCAATGTGTTCTTTTCCTACCAGCAGAGACTTCTTTGTTCTTCATTTATGTTGTTTAAACTGTTTTTCTGCAAAACAATTTCTAAATTTCAGAATAATTTCTCTTAAACCTATTTTTGAAAGTTGAAGTTTAGGTCAAATGCAAATATGAATATGGTTTTATCCTGCATGCATAATTTGTAGTCTATGTGGAACTGACTCATCTGTCTTTTGTATCTGGCATTCTTGTGATGAGCTCTCCTGCTAAGAGTGACCTATTCATCCTTCAAATAAACATCCACAGAGGAAGAAAAACAATATGTACAGTTCCAAATAAGGAACGACATATTGTGCTTGATGTGATCTACTCATGTCAGTTCTGTCAACATCTTTTGAATTAAGAGTTTCTTATTCAGAAAACATTCAGAGATACTGGGTAGTGTCTTCTGCACTTGAGTAAATCAAAACTCAGAAATATCTGAATTTAACTGTTGATGACACATGGGCAGTTAAGACAGTGTCTTGGCTCAGTGATCTTAAGCAGAATGCTTTGAATAATTAAGAAAAAAGCTTTGCAGAAATTTTGCAGTTTGAGGAATCTAGCAGCAAACAAAAGGGTATTACTGCCTTGAATGACTGAAGTGTTTACTGCTTATGAATAGTTTCACAAATTATTTTATGTATATGATCAACATAACATAGCAAAACATTCAGGTAATAATTTATCTACAAGACTCTATTGTTTGATTAAAGCTTCTCCATTCTGTCAGCATATAAGATTTAACTTGATTCTTGGGAGAAATCTTGTTAGATCCAATGGAAGATTAACATTATAGGTATTCACATACCACGTACACATAATATAGGACTAGATCTTTAGATGCTTTAAATAACCAGAAATCAGACCTACAAAAATCTAATCATAGCCACAAACAAATGGCACTGGTGTGGCTGAGTGTAATTTTTCAAAATTTGTTAAAAAATTGAGCATTTCCAATGACAAAATGAGAAAATATTAAAGTATCTTGTAGTCTGAAGATGGTTCTAAGAAATCTTTAAAGTTAACACCCTAGAAACAAAAACAAAAACAAAAAAATTTTCTGTAGAATAAAAAATACCATATGCAGCAAGTATTGATCCCAAGAAATAATCTCCTAGCAGCCATACGAACTGTATTTCTACCTGACAAATACAGGGGATAAAAAGGAAGACATGGTTCCTTCATTTTTGGCTCTGATAAGGTACAATTTCAAAGTAAATAGATTTCAATTTCTTTTTCCTTTACAAATGTACCCTGAATCTTGTGGTCAGGGTTGCTTCATTTTATCATAGGCTTTGCAACACCTGAACAGAGATGTCTGCATGAAATCACAGGCTACAATCACAGGAAGTGACTGACTTCAGATTGTACCCTCCCTACATGATAAAACCACATGGTCTTATGTGTTCACAGGGGTGTTACTAAGAGCATAATAAAAATATGGAGGAGCATATAGGTGTCCCAAAAGACCTAATCTGGCCTGCAGCACCTGCATTACTAATAATGTTGAATGCAATTTCTAAACAAAAACCAAAAGAAAATCTTGGCTTAATTCCCAGATCTAGGGGGTGCTCACAGGGATGGTTACTAGGGAGAGGGGGAAATAATAACATTTTTTTCTTCAGCTGACAAGGAGAACAAACTTGACCTGGAAATCAGTAGTAAAATGGATGTAGAACCCTATAGTGTCACTTCTATTTCACCATTTTATAAAGTATAACTGTAAGGCTTAGGTTTTGCCAGGTTGTTGTTCTGGGTGTTTTTTGGGTTTTTTTGTTTGTTTTTTTGGTTTTTGTGGTGGGTTTTTTTGTGTGTTTTTTTTTGTTGTGGTTTTTTTTTTTTTTTTTGTCATTAGCACATTGTGAAAATCTGTTTTACAGACAAACACAAATAAACTAGATTACTAGGTTACTAGACACAGACTTAACACTGCAATTCATTTGATCTTAAACTTTGTCTGCTTCTCTCAAGTTTCCTTTGCAGATAATGCCCAGCAGCTTTTGTGGCATTGCTGGAGTTTTTATGTGCTTCACTTTGTTTTGAGATCTTATCACATCCCACCTCTCAGTCTCAGTGAAACAGCTTCCTCTGAGATTGCTTCTATCATCTTCTCACCCATTTGATTAAAAAAAAAAAAGGCAAAATATAGTATGATTTAGATGACTAATGAGAAGAAGGTTCAAGGAAAAAGCTTGATGGTATCTCTTCTTTTTTTAATAAGGCTGGCGAAGAATAAAGAGAAAGAACAGAATAATAAGTAGTAAAATTTCATCTCAGTGGTGTGTTTGGAAATGAAATACTTTCTCTCATCAGAAATCAAGAGCGGCCATTACTTCAAATATGAAATGCATTTTAGAAATAACTCTTAAATTGTCATTTCCAATGCTATGTTTGAAGTGTAGTTATGTCAATGCCTTTTAGTCGCTATGGTAGAGAAATCTCTCTTGAAACGTGTGAAGGTAGGTCAGATGGAAGCCAAAAAGAGCATTCTCATATAGTTACTGGCACATATTGAGGAGGCTTTCTAATGGGGCATTGCCTGGACAGCCCAGACCAGAAAATAGTTCAGGCAAAGTAATGTCTGCTGCATTGACCATGATACTAGAAATACAGAGTTGTTTTATGAAGGAATCCATTGTGAAAATTTTAAAGGCAAATTAAGGAAGACAACAGACTTCTTGAGCAAAGTACACACCAAATTACACATCTAAAACAGAAATTGATCTTTCTTGAAAGACATTACTTGTTAACTGTCATTGCCATCTTCAAGATGATTACAGTGTGACAGCTGTAGTTAGTAATTTGGAGGAGTCTAGCAGAAAGACAGTCTCTGAAGCTTTTTGGGTGAGGGGAAGAGATTTTTTTTGGTCAACCAGCTTCTGTGACAAATTACATCTATATTACATAGAGATAAAGTGTAATGTAAAGAATTAGTCAAACACAGGAGATACACATAAAGAGCACAATAACTGATCGACGTAGAAGGGGAACAATCAGCCCATACTGGTGTATGGTCTATCGGGAGCGCTGCCCCAGTCCTGCTGGGCTGTTTCTATGCCATCAGTTCAGCACACATTCAGATCTTATCTCTTATATTGGTTGCCCTAGAATTCCCAGTGGTTATTCACAAAGTGTTGCCTCATGTATCAGGATGGACCATGCACAAACTGGACATCAGCTGTCCCAGCCCCTGATCCTTCTAAGCCATGATTGCAGCTGAACTGGAGGTAGCAGCTACTGACTCTGTGTGGTTGCATACTGGTCACAAAAGTTGCTATACTTAAGTATATGTGTGATGTATAGATAATCTAGATATCTGGAGGCCTCAACAGTTAGTTACCCGTTAGACTCAGACTCTGTCAGAGTATGACAAATAGCCAAGGCTGAGCCAAAACCAGGATTTTGACAATCTAATTTTAGACTTATGTGCTTAGTACATTATGAATCCATTTAGATAGATAGTAAAATGTCTTTTTTCCAAGTCCCTATCCTACAGCATATCTGATCACTTTGCATTCGCTCTGCTGGGGCTTGTAGTAGTGGCAGGCTCCAGAAAAGTGTGTGTACTTACTGATACAGGTAAGGAGGACTGGAGGATCTATGTGCTTGAGGGCATCCTTTGTCTGGAAATAATTCCCTGGGTGGATTTATTTTTCCCCCTTCCTATAAAGCAGCTCTTTCTTCTCTTTTCTGTTTTTGATTGTGAGATTAATATAGTCTTTCTCAAAGGAAAGGTTTTCTGTAGTCCACATGACAGCTAGGGCAGCTAGGAAGCTTTGTCTTTTCAGAGGTGAGGGTAAAGATATCTTTAGAAATGGGCTGGGAATTTTCTTCATTTTGTCGAATAGTCCTTTATATTTTCACCTTCCCTACTCCCCCACTTCCTCTGCCTTTCTAAAACTTTCTTGGACACTACAGCACTGAGGTGCATTATTACAAACTTATTGCTATGGTGCTGTAGTAGGCCCTCCTCCTTATTCAGCTTATGGTTTTAATCTGCACCTTTTAGTCATTTAGTTACAATAACCTTGGAAAGTACTTCCAAAAACTGTTTTTCTGTTGTTTATGTGGACATTAGAAGCTCAATGTATTTCAACTACTGGCGCATTGTGGACCATTTCCACCTATTGTAAACAGATCCTTAGTGTCAACTTCACCTCACCCTGCTTATTGCTCCTGACTTACAGGACAGAAGGCACATCCTGAAAGACGCAGAGCAGAACATGACACTGAAGACTGAATGAAAGCCTTACTGAATCCCACAGCCGTAAGTTAGAAGTATAGCCCAGGAACCAGTAAGTGAAGGTGACAAGCAGATGCTGGAAAAGGAAATGAAAGATGTGAACCTTGTGAAAGACAGTAAATGGAAAAAAGTCCTCTTTTCCTCAGAGTCTTAAAATGCCTGTTAGTCTGAATGACTAACTTGGTAAATACATAGATTGAATTTAGGTGAAATAAATCACACACCCCACACTATTGCTATTCCTTTATCTAGCCTGAAAAAGACATAATCAGCACCTGCACACATACAGTTGTAATGCTATAGTTCTCAGAAGTAACTGGCAACATGATATGCACATTTTTACTTTTGTCTTCTACAAAGAAATGTAAACCAGCTGCAAGGGAATTTAACAACTGAATTTATAGGTGTTTGTGCTTTATAGAACAATCTACTGCCTTCATGTAAGTGACTATCAACCTTATTCAGTATGCCTGAAATTGAATCATGCCATGCAAGCAAAGGATTAGGTTATGCCAGTCTTTTATGTTAACATAAAGTGTTAGCAGCTATTTTAGGGGACTACCTGCTCTAAACTTTCTTACTCTGGGGTTACAGATTGACACCATGAGTTCAGCAAGGTAAAGGGAAATTCTTATGGTGAAAATATCCACACAGGTAGACCTATTTGTAGAACCTCATTCTGTTTGCTATTTTTTTACTCTAATTAATTCACCAATTAATTCCTAGCAGTGTCTCAGCATCTCATGCATAAGACTCAGCTTGTGCATCACTGGTCTGCAGCTAAACACCTGCAGATGGCAGCTTGAGAAAAATATTGATTTTCAATGACTGGATTTTTTTATTTAATTCATCATTAACTTCAGAACCTTTCCTTCCTTATCAGCATATGACCACAAGGAGCTTGTCTGTTCTAGGTAGTCAGGAAAAACCTAGTGAGTCAATTCATAGGAGCAGCCTGCTTCCTAAGTATGCAGGAGGAAAGAAGATAAAAGGACTCCACACACAGCTGTGGGGAATAGTACAGGCTTGTTGCTCCACAAACCACTCTCATGAGCACAAAGCAGAAAGAAAGGGCTGGGACAGCTGCAAAGAATGGGGCAGACCAGTTGCATGATGCATCCCAAGACAGGAGTTCTGTGAGGCATGTCCTCCATCAGTAACTCTTCACAGAACCCTTCTCTGGCATAATGCAGTTCACCTGTGCCTATAGCAATACCAGTCATCAGAGACAACATGCTAACATTTATTTTTCTTGATGATCTCATAGTAGTTGGAGAGATATTGTATAGGGAGGAGTTTATGTTCTGGGCATGAAAAAAAAAAAAAGGAAAACAGAAAAACCCTCATTGGTAAAGAAGCAATGGAAGCTGCTGCACGTATTAAACAAGGAAAGAAGATGGACATGTGTTTATCAAAGAGCAAAAGTACAGCTGGGAACTCTGACTTCTCAGAATATGTTTGTGCCATCAAATAAAGGAATGATAGCAATCATTTTACTGTACGCCCAACTGCATGGAGGAACGCAGCAAATCATATGGCATATAAAGAAAACCCTATCAACAGAAAAAAATGAGAAAAAAAAATAAGATTTTTTAATTCTGCTTTGACAAGACACCTTTCTTTCCAAAGACATTGTTGTTATGTTTACAACTATGTTCCATAAAGTTCAGCTATCTATATTATTTTTCTCTGAAGAAGCTTTTACAGTGTATGAATAAACTGGTTCCAATGTGATGCCTTACCTCCCACATGTAAATCCTCATCTTTACAAACTAAGTGGAAGGGAAAATCAGACCCCAAAAAGTGAGAACTCTTGGATTTTGCTCCTAGATTTCTATCCTGATTCATCCCTGATGCCATGGTATATGTCCACCCTGATACTTTTCGTGAAGCACTGTAATGTAACCTGTAAATGACTGATGTGAATGACTGAACCCTAAAAATATGCATAGTCTGGAGTATTGAGTTTGGAGTTACTGGAGTTATTGTATTGACAGCATTAAGATTCAATGCAAGCCACTATGAAATCTTGTCAGAAACAGTACCAGCAGGAGCAAAGACAAAATAAAGAAATCCAGACTGTTCTCCAAAAAAGAGTATGCACAGTAATACGATAGAAATACAAGAATTTTCAAAGCCATATCGGACTGGTGATATATCAAATCCAGTATTTAATCTGTGTCTTTCAAAGAAAATTGTGAGAGATCAAGAGGAGGATTATTCTTCTCTTAGGAAAAAACACGTCACAATGCAAAGCAGGTCTGTGCTCTGAAGCTTAGAGGTCATGCTTCATCTTATAAGGAAAAGAAAGTGTGATCATATGATCATTCTAACAAGCTAGCGAAACTACGGAAATTCTCACTATCTATTTAAATGGATAATCACTCCTTGAATCCCACTGAGCCTGGTAATATCTTTGTGCCAGTGAATTCTACAGATTCATTCTATGTTGACTTACTCTACTTTTTAATAAAATCAGACAATAAATAAGGAAATCAATACTTCTCATGTAAGAGCATTATGAAAACCTGAGGGTTAGCCCTGAAAACTCATTAACTTGGCTGCTATTCAGAACAGCACAATTAAAGACCGGGCAGATAAAAAAAGAGGGGGGAAAAAAAAAAAAAACAACAACATTACTAAAGGTTGATAATGATCTTTAGCTATTGGCTCTCTTTAAAAAGTACTTAGAGTATTTTAAAATATTTAGTATACTTTTCTGTGTCTGTTAGATTGAAATGGATTTCTCCTTCCACTTCATATCTCTATTGCCATTAGGTCTTCCCTTTCTAATAAATTCTCATTCACACAATGTTAATGTATCAAATCAATCACATGCATTTCCAAGTACATATGCCTTGGTCTTTCCATTGAACAGGGCATCTCAGACTTTCTCAGTGAGGATTTTAACTTCTTTAAGCAGCCCTACCTGTGACACCCTCCTACCCCTGCATGTTTTTTTGCATCTCGTTCTACAAAATAATCAATCTCTGCATAAAGGGCTGGTACCAAGCCACCAAGTTCAAAGCAGAACAAACAACAGATCAATAAAACATGAACTTTTCTCCAACTTTCAGGTTTAACAAAGCAGTTATTTCAATAACTAAGCTTGGAACCAACAGTGCTGTTTCTAAGGTTGGAATGGTGTCTAGCTTGAGAAAGATCTAACAGTTCATTTTTTGTTACAAATGAGAAGACTTAAGTGCCAGAAGATTGGCACTTCTACTGAGTAATGAACTTCTCCTGTAAAGTCTGATTACCTCTCACACTGCACAAAAAGAAAAAAAAAAAAAAAGGAGGAAAACCCTGGCTAAATTGGCACACTCCCTAATTTAAACTACAGGCACAAACATGATGTATGAGGTAGTTCTTGCACAGCATTAATTTCACACAATAGATACATATACCTCAGCAGTTATTCCTGCATCTTCTCACTTTGAACCATATTTATCATTGGCAGCAGTGCCTCAAACCTTGGCATAAACAAATGAAACTCGTAGAGAAGAGGTGTTCCTAGAGGGATGGTCTCGGGTCCCTCCAGAAGTTAAGCAGAAAGAGGGGCATTAATTTACGTGGCAAAGGCAGACTACTGGGAGTTAGGAGATGGGGAGATTTAAGATTCAGTCCCAAGACTGATTTTGTTAATAAACAGTGAACTCAAGCCCATATCTGAGTGTGGGGAAGTTAGTATTCCTTTTCTTCATGTTGCTGGAGTGTGCAGAACCAAACCAAAAAATCCAGCAAACCATGGGGTTTAGGAAAAAAACAGCCTCAAGTTATGTTCAGGTAGACAAAAGAGGCTATTCCTAACTCCAAAACACGAGCCTAGATATATGCTAAAAGTATGTTAAGGCTCTGTGACTCCAGACTGCTGCTAACCATAGGGTAGATCAATGCTGAGTAGTCCACACAAGCAGATGCACTGGTCAGCAATGTGGATAGTTACCAAATCTGATCTTCAGGACAAGCTTATGCTGGCATAAGCATGCCCATACCTGTAGTTGATGTCATTACTGATCCCACAAACACAAATGGTGATATATATAAGAGGCTAGTGAATTGTCCAAGAGTAGCTTTCCACAGAAGCTGAACACATTCACCAGTGACTGTAAGATCATGGATGGTAGACTTTCCCAGTAGTAAAACTTCAATTGCAATGTTTATCTGCTTCTCAGGGGTCATGAAGGTAAATCTATGAATATTTGACTGCTGTAAATGGAAATAGCTGGATCAGTGTGTGGTATCATTACTATATTCCCTCAGTGGTGTGGGAAGCATCACTATAATAATTTGCATTCCAAAGGAAAACTCCTTTTGAAGATTTACTTGCATTCCTGAAGATGAATTCCCCTTCAGAAAAATCAAAGAAAAAACAACATAGCTGCTGAGCACACCTTTGCACAAGGCTGCATTTCTTTTCTTCAGAGGCTTTACCTTTTCCTTTTTTTTTTTTTTCTATTATTATTTTAGGCAGTAGAGGGGGCTGAGTCTGTGGGATGGGTCCTCTTTTCATCCTTCTGTATAGAGTCTTACCAATAATGAGAGATTTAACACTTTATGAAACCAGAAGGTGAAAACAACAGTCCTCTTCACATCAATAACTGTTCTTTGGATTACTTTTTCTGTTCAGATTTTTTTCCCATTCAAATTAATTTTGAGGCCCACCTTCTTATCATGTTGTATCATAAGGTTATTCTCAGTTTTCTTAGTCGAACATATTAGCAATTTCTTTCATTTTAAAAATACTTTCTGTAAATCAGTAATTGAAGTTCATAATACAGAAATGGTATCTTGCTTCTTTAGCCAACACCTGGTGTAGACTAGCTATACATATAGGCTTTGTACTGGTGGCTTCAAAAGTGCTGTACGCACAAAATGCCATGGTCCTCCCATGCCTTTTCACCTGGTTAAATTACATTGAATTTCTGTATAACTCACTGGAGTAAGACTGTTGGCTTTCCTAGCATCCTGCATACTCTGGGAGCACTCCCTGGCCACCTTTCACTGTCTTTACCACTGGCAAATAAGATTTGGGATAGTTTCAAAAGGCAGTACAGACATATCCTCTTCCCTGCCCCAACTCAGATGTCATTGTTCTATATTTCAAAATGAAAACTAGACACAGCAAAACCTCTGCTTTAGACCACCATTAATTGCCTCTACATTTTTCAGCATCTCCTAAAAAAAAATCTCACCCAGCTATGCTCTTGTCTGCTAAAATCATCTGAACTGTTTCAGCAGAGGCTGATAACTAAACAGGGATTTCCCTGACAAAGGTAGACCACAGTTACAGGTACAACATCACAGCATCAGAGAATTGACATGGTAATAATTTAAACACTGATACTAACACATATCATCCACTAAACACGGGGAAACAAGGGTTTCTCTGATTTCCTTCTCTTGTGTATGAGAATGGTATATCCTCACAGCCTGGCAGAGGATTAGATTCCACTCAAAGGAAGGTAAGAGGTGAAGGTAAGCAGTGAAATGCATATATTGCTGCAACCACAAGGAGTACAGGCTACTTAGATGATCCACTCTCAAAAATCCTGATTTCCCCAGAGCTCCCACTCACAGTCCCAGAGGCTTTCTGCACTCAACAGAACTCCCTGGGAATTAGTTCCACAACAAATTGTGTCTGCCCAGGTTACTTCTGTCTCTGCATCTTCTAGTTTTTCATTGTGCTATTCATGTTATTCATGTTATTTTAAAAAAGTGTTTTACAACTCGTGTATTCCTCTTAGCAGATCTGCCCGTCTGCCTCACACCTTCAATCCCTGGCCTTCTGTTCCTCCAGGACTCCCTCCACCACTTGTTTCCCTTTCTCTCCCATTTTCCCATCTTAGTCTCCCAATGTCAAAGCTTGTCCAACAAGTGCCAGATGGTGCCAGCTGTTCTCCAAGTTTCATCACCTTTTTTTTCTCTCCCATTATCTAGCAACATTTGCTCCAAATTTAATTCATACTTTAGCTATTTTCCTTCTTCTGTTAAGTTCCACCCTCTCCCATGTACCATCTCATAGCTTTGGTTTTGAAACATTCAGTTTCTACTACAAATCAATGCCTGTTTTAATCACAGCTTAGCCTTAAATGTACTGCATCTTCAAAAGATGAATGAGATTTTTTACGAGTTAAAAAAGATACATTGTAGAAGACTGTCAAAACCTCTCAAAAGTCTTGGCTGATAATCTCAGTTCATCTTTTGGGAGAAACTAGCTGTTAACTTCCCTGCTGTGGGTGTCTGTTTCTGTCTTCTTCTATACTGCGGATGCTTATATCATGTTCACCAATGTGCTTACATCAACTCATTGCCATGAGACTTTGTAATTAATAGGTGTTATAGGTAGCACCATCTTCCCACTATAAGACATTTTCCTCATTTGCTTGAAACTTCGTTAAATTTTACCACTAGTGAGTGCTTTCCAGAGGCTAAACTTTTTTTCTTGGGTTATTATTTCAACCATTTTCTAGAACTATGTACACATACACACATGCAGAAATACTCACACATAAGCTCTTAACAAATACAGGTTTTGGACTAGGGAAGTGAAAATTTGTAGGGAGCGATCTTTCTGTCGGTGATGTATCATTTTCCACGTGTCCTTTTTTTTTTTCAAATCCACCAAATAATGTACTTAAATCTGAGTTAACTCAGAGAGTCAACAGAAATTGCTTCAGTTCTGCTTGACAATGCCACCCAAACTGTGTACCTTGCAATCTGGAGTGTGCAGGTGAAACAGGGCTTCCCTTTGAATTCTGGCTGCCCAGAACTCCATTTCCTTGAACAGAAGGATTGACAACATCTCTCTCTTGTGCTGGTAGTAAAACACTGTACCTGCCACTTCCGGGCAGTGGGAAGGAAGTGGGAAGTTCTTTAATATAATTTGGAAAAATAGGGATCTGAATAAGGCAGAAAGGCATGTGAACAGAAGGAAATTAGGATAATTATAAAAATCTTGAGACAAAAAAAAAAAAAGACTGGGGGATAAGAAGGACTGAGCTACCTGGTAGCAGACTGAGACAGAGAGGGATGCAGGAAGAAGGGTTGTCACTGACATAGACTCTGAACCTTGAGAAGTCATTCTTACACCATGCATACCTTGGTTTGTACAGAGCAGACATCAATTACTGAAGGAAGACTAAAGAACACAATGGAGAGTTCACAGCTCAGAAACTAGCTTTTTAAGGCTGCATATTTCCACACTTATTTCATATTAAATGATTTGTCTAGTTGAGTCTGTTTTCCCTTTCCATCTTCTATATTTTGTCCCTACAGTTCCCAACCCTAGTCTGCCTGTGCAAGCATTTTTCCCCTCACAGCTCCTCATCCATCATTTCCAGAGGCAGAAGTTAGCAGAAGAACTAGGGAAGTTAGGGTGCCTATTATCACCACCTGATACAAAGCATGTTTAGATGAGGGAAAAGTCATATTGCCTTTTTTTCCTCTCTTCTTCAAGGACAACTGGAATCACCACTTATTCTCATCTTTCCTAAAGCATTTAAAATAGATTTGACAATAACTTTGTATGTTTTATGCAGATTATATGTACTTAGTAGATAACTTTTCAATATTTGTGTCCATCCTCTTCTGCTGATACGTGATGTTCAGTGTCACGTTGTTGCACTCTGAAGTACACTAATACTCAGCTCTGAGTATCAAACATTAATTTCCCCGACGTGTGAATTTTGGAACAGCCTGGGAGTAGAATGTTTTTTCTCCATTTAGAAGCCCAAGGTCTTTACCCATAGCTCTTACATCCCAGAGGGATGTATTCTGAGAAAGAATGCCCAGGTTTTAATGTGAAATGCTCATCACTGCCACTGTCAGGATTACATTTAAAAGGTGGTGGGTTTTATTTTTTTTTCAGTTAGGACAGGCTTTGGTATCTCAGGAACAGGTCTCTGTTTAGCCCCACTCACAAGAACGGCAGTTCTCCCTTCAGCCCCACTCTGGTGGCAGCTGCCTCCTCCATGCAGAGCTCCAAGTCCTCCTCAGGACACAGCCCGTCCCGGGGAAAAAATAGCACAAGATTACATAATGAAAGATAGACTCATAATGTGCATGCACAAGAGGGCAAAATATAGGTCATGCAGGCAATTCTGTAATGATTTGTGATTGCTTAATTTCTTCTCAGCACCTAACCTGCTCCCCATCAAAAGGCCCTATTCCCCCTCCCAGCCTCCACTATTCTGTTTCCTCAGCTTCCTCTTTCTTACTCATCCCTGTCCATTTACAGAATAATGTTTCTGTCTCTATTTCTGTCTCTTGCCCCTATTTTGATATGTTCTGTACATATGGCTCTCACTCTCCACTCCTATTTCTCACTGCTATTTGAACAAACTGTTCAGTCCCTAAGGCTGCCATCTCCTGACAAATACAACTCCCCCCTCTTCTCCTCATGTCTGACTCTACCTTCTCTCAAACTAACACAAAATACTTTTAGATGTACAGAGGACTTTCTGATTTAATTTCCTCTTCAGACACAGAAGGGAATTATTTGACAAATCTTGATTAGACATGATCTGAATCAACTGAGGCAACATAATGTACGCATAGCACTAATAATAATGAACATTTGTACATCACCTTTAGCCATGAAAGTGCTTTACAAACGATGAGGGAGTGATTTTTCAGAGGTCCTGTGTACTCATTGTGTAGTGACTTTAGCTTTTTTGGGGGGGTATTGCTCAACACTTCTGAAAATGAGAACCCATCTAATTAGTTTTTTAACATTGCCAAAAAAATCTCTCCAGCTATCATTTTATATATCTGGAAAAGCAGAACTATAAAGATCACCACATGTATCAAGCTAGGGTGTGGGACTGCCTTCTTTATTTTATGTCTGGACAGCAAGGCCCTGGGGCTGTGTACAGAAAAGGACTCAGCTATCAAACTGATACATTAGGTCTCCAAGTCCATAAAGTTTCCTGAAATCTAAGTTTCTGGGGATATTGTTACCTAGATTTCTTCCACTTCCATTTTTACAGCACGTCATAACTGGTTGTTGGTTTTGAGCCTTACACAGAAGTGAACTAAGACAAACAGGAAATCCACTGTCTGCTTTTAGTCAATAATTCAATAGCTAGAGTGCTCATCTGGATTGTGAAAGAATTCACTCATCTGGGTTTGACCCCTGAGGTTTGACAGCTAGCAAACAGTATAATGAAAGCATTAATATGGCCATTTAGCCTCACAGGTAAAGAAGCCGATTCCAAAGAAGGATCAAAACCTGTTTTTTTCAAAATCTTACAACACTTCTAACCAGGTTAGATTTTCTGTATGTTGTTTTACATAAAAGAAAAAAAAATAATAATAATAATAAAAATAAAAAAGGATTGTTCCAGTTGACTTTCCTTATATCAGGAGAGGTTTCAGAACTCATTTACAGATAGAGGCTTCCTTTTCCATTTGCAGTATCATATAGGGCTTCTTGCAATGCCCCAAGTTATTATTAATATTTCCCACTGAGTGGCTGCAGCAGTGCTCACCCAGTTTCACTGGCTTTCTGTACTCCCCTTTTCTTATAAATGCAGAGCTCTTCCTATACATTGTGGAGAACCTGCAGAGCCACCTCATTTTAGGCACTCACCTTTGTAATGCCTTCATCCCTCATGGATTTAGCCCTTCATATCTAAGCAACACCATAAGCAGAAAATATCAATGACTCAACTTTCCTAACTCTAAAAGCCACTTAAATGGAGTTAAGCATCCACTTAACTCCGAAGTTCACTTAGCAGCTGGTGCAGTTCAGTCCACATAATCTAAACTTCATCTATGCAACATCCATAGTCAAAAAAAAGGCCATATTCTCTTTAGTATTTCAGAGGAATGGGTTTTCAGATAGGTGGATCAGGGTTTTATAAAGATTGCTAACAGCTGATAAAACATTTCAATCTGACCCTGTCCTGTTGATACAGGTAGCCCTGAGGTAGCTAACAGCCATTTTATAATTGTAGGTATTGACTGTGACAGTTTGGAAATACTCTGTCGGGAAATCTTGAGTGAAGTTTTCTAAACCTGCAGATTTCAGTTTGTCATTTTTGTACACCAGAAACATTGGGAAGATGCATGGAGATCTTCCCTAGGATGCTCTACTGTGGAAGGCTCTCGTCCAGTAGGTTATACATTCCAGACCCTTCTGCTTGTGTCATCAGTCATTTCACTAAGACTAAATATGTTCTGTCATTTTATCCCATAGACAGCTAAAACCAAACCTGTATTCAGTGATTATTTGAGACACTGAAATTGGAAATGTTCTTCTGAAAAATGAGATGGAAAGATCATAAAGCTCAAGGTGAAAGGTCTGCTGGACAACTTGTAACACGAAGGACAGCAGGATGACCATGAGTCAGCACTGTAAACTTGCAGCCAAGAAGGCCAATGACATCCTGGGGTGTATTAGAAGGGGAGTGGTTAGCAGGTGGAGAGAGGTTCTCCTCCCCGTCAAATCTGTCCTGGTGAGACCGCATCTGGAATATTGTGTTCAGTTCTGGGCCCCTCAGTTCAAGAAGGACAGGGAACTGCCAGAGAGAGTCCAGTGCAGGACAACAAAGATGATGAAGGGAGTGGAGCATCTCCCTTATGAGAAAAGGCTGAGAGAGCTGGGTCTCTTTAGCTTGGAGGAGACTGAGGGGTGACCTCATTAATGTTTATAAATACGTAAAGGGTGAGTTTCACGAGGATGGAGCCAGGCTCTTCTCGGTGACAACCAATGATAGGACAAGAGGTAATGGGTACAAACTGGAACACAGGAAGTTCCACTTAAATATGAGAAGAAACTTCACAGTGACGGGGACAGAACACTGGAACAGGCTGCCCAGGAAGTTGTGGAGTCTCCTTCTCTGGAGACATTCAAAACCCTCCTGGACACATTTCTGCGTAGCCTCATCTAGGTGCTCCTTCTCCAGTGGGGGCATTGCACTAGATGATCTTTCAAGGTCCCTTCCAATTCCTAACATTCTGTGATTCTGTGATTTTTATATTTAATATGAAATACATATACAATGTGTATATATATTATGTATACTATATATGTGTAAAAGGGTACATGAAGACTGCATGTTTTTCTTCTTTGTTGACAGCAAATAATTGTTTATTTCCTTGAAACACCTGAAATTTCCTATAGCATCCTGTGTAACAACTACTGTCTTTAAAAATGCGTAATTTCTACCACAAACTATCATATGTAATATATAATAGGGGGGGAAATCCCCAGCAAAACCATTGTTGCCATAATTCACAACCAGTTTGTTAGAGGCTTAACTGCTTTCAGCTTTGCCTTGGGCCATTAACTAACAAACCAACCATCAACTGCTAGTAATGACCATTTTTTTTTCCCAGAAATTATTGCTTAATTGAACTCCTGTGCTGTGTTGGTTATTTTTATGCCATCTCACAATGACTATGCATTACTGCATTTTCCTCGTAAAGCCACCACCTACTGAAATGAACAAGGTAAGTGTTGGAGAATTGGATCTTTAACTGTATATACTATTTAAAATACATTATGTTAACGAACAGCTTTGATGTAGCAGACGTGCTTTTTCATTTTTCCTGTTCTCCAGAGCATATGCATCAAGTAACTTAGATGCAGAATTAATGTATGCTGCTGCTCAGTAATGTATACAATGTCAAGGCACTGTATTAGTAAGCTGTGTTATATATTCATTTGGGTAAGACACATTTGATTATTAGCATTCTGTTCTTCAGCAACAAGCTGCATGTGCTGTCTGTTGCCATGGCAATAAATTAGGAAGGATAACCTGACTACTTATCAATTTTTATTACTGCAATCATCCTACCTGCTTAACCCCTCAGTAACAGTAGCAGATTTAAATATCACTGATAAAACTTGTGCAGCTCTAGGGGTGTAAGTTAAGATAATAGGATGGGGAGCAATACTGTGAAGATGGGGGAGAGAAATGCTGACTTACAACATGATGCTGATGTGATTCATTAATATTACAGGATCAAAAATGTTAATGTTTCTGAGAATCTTAGCACAGTGGGAAGAGATGAAAATAAATGTAAAAACTTAAGACAGTTAAAATGAAAAGTGCTTCCCTCCTGCTGTGTTTAAAGCAATATGTGTAAATGCATATGTTAAACTATAAACCTGAATAAATGAAATCAAAACATGTACTTGCTAAATGTTAAGGAACTTCATATACTATTAAATATATCCTTTAAAGTAGAACAAAATGAACTTAGAAGAACATCAGCGTGATTTTCTTTAAGATATTAAAATTATATCACTATTGATCTGTGACCTTCAAGACTACTGTTAACACCCTTTCAATTATCACCATAGAAAAATCAATTATTCTGTAGTACTCAGAAATAAGAATAAGCTTCCTATTCATTCCAAGATCATCCTGGGTTCAAAATAAAAGTTACAACAGATTTATTCCAAAGTACATCATTTTGATCTAAAGATCTAAACGTTCCTGCAGAGCTAAGTATGGTTAATCCATGTTTGATTAAGGCCAACTATTTAAATCTCAATATTAGCATTAATGTTATTGCTGGGTTTACACACATAGAGAAAAAAAAAAAATCTTGTTTGTTTTAATGAAGTGCTGGATCTCACTGGTGTTAAAGCAGGGTGTGAATGCACAGCACAGCAGCGAAGGCTTGACAGGGAGAACCTTGGACCTGCTTTCTGTATGGATACCCTTGCCAGGAGGAGACATGTCTTGCTCTGCTTTTGGATTCTAGGGTGACACCACCCATCGCCTCAGTCTTACTATAATGCCTTCACTGTCCCCAGGATTTAAGCTGTCAAACTGTACCTCTGTGGTCAAGGCATTGTTAGGTTAGTAAAAGGCTGTCAGTTCAAGACTCTTCCAAAGCCTCCTGTAAGAAGGAAATATTCAACACAAATAACCTTACTTCAGCTGGGAAGTATTAACACAGCATTTTCCAAAACACCTAAATCCTTCACTTAAAAGGCTGCTAACTCTCATCTTTTTAGGAGCCATGGGAGAACATTAAAAGAGTTTGATGGGAGCTAAACCTTCTCTCCTGGAGAAAGAACCAGCTCTGGCATGCCAGAGGAAACACCTTGTCTCCTGGGACTGAGAGCCTTCTCTGAGGAAAAGCCAGATTTCTTCCCTCAGCCATTCGCTGGCACCTGCTGCTCTCACTGGGGAAGATCAGAGCCCACCATGGGCAGGCTGCACTTTTTCCCACCACGAGCTTCCTTCGCCTAACTCTGTGAACAAAAAAACACCCCCCGGGAGTGGCAAAGCTGCCAGTGGGACAGACATGAAGTGGGAATGGCACTGACAGGAAGAGCCTGGGATGGGGGCTGAAGGGGAGCCAGGATAGGGAGCAAGGGAGACCTCAGGAGTTTGGGGCAGGAATCACTGCTGGGAGAGGAGTGAGCACATGTGGCATTTGAAGCAGTCTGAGCTGTGACAAGATAGGACGTCGGGAAGGACTACTACCTTTTCTTACTCATCCCTACATGAATTGTCAAACTTAAAATAAACCACAGTTAAAATCAGTGTGCGTTTCTAAAGCTTCTGAAATCTTTTAATCTGGGAGCAAGTTGGACAATCCGGGATTTAAGTTTCTTCCTAAAATGAGCCACAGTCTTACAGGTCATCTAAGTACTTAAAAACATTAAGTTACATAATCATAAAGTCCATTCATTTTCAATGATAACAAAACTATCAAGGCATGTTTGACAGGTAGTCTCAGGGTCAAAATATTTTTCCTCACAACATTTTAAATGTTAAAAGTAACCTCTGTCTTGTGAAGTACATTGTTTTAGAAGGCATAGTTCAAATTCACTTTAAAATCTAGAGCGAGCTTCTAATCACATATGCCAAATGTTTTTTCTGCAATGGCAAACTACCAGCCAGACATTGGGTCACAGTTAGCTGATGGTTCAGACGTCTTGATTTATAAAATAGTAGGGTATACACTGGCCGCAAGCTGTGTCCATGTGTGTGTGTGTGTATTCAGTAATAACAACAGGATTTGGTAAATCTGGGAGTGTTCTCCTGTTCTTTGCAAGACTCTCAACTTTCAGAAGGAAAATACTTTGTTCAAACCTCAGATTGTCACTGTACTTTCCACACCTGAGTAGATGTTAAGATGATCCATTTTGTTCCCATAGTTGAAGATGTATTTTCAGTGGAGCCTGACAATAGTACCCAATGGCAAAGTCCAAACTCATATGCCCAGAAGCTTTTATACATGTTGGGTTTTGAGCATGAAGGTATTATTTTCAATAGGACGTATGACTTTAACAACTGGAATTTTCACAATGTCCACATTAGCAGATACTGATCTGAGTAAAATGGGATTTGAATAGTAACAGAAGGGTATTCAAGTTACTGAGTCTCGGTATGACACTGGAGTCCAATGTCATGTTCCCATGGGTTTGGCACGGGCTGTAAGGAGGCGCATAGGTCTACTCATAGCTCATCACAAGCTGAGATTCACACGTAAATCAAAGATGGCGCTATGGCAGATTGCTCCTGCCTCAACAGTAAAAATAAATCAGGCAGGTGACTGTGAGTAACATTCTGTCCCAGTTCCCTTTTGGGACCAAGAAGCACTCCTGGGAAGGTAATAAAAAGACAATCACTTGCTAAATAACTAAACAATCTGCCGTGTAAAGTGTCCATCATGTTTCTTGTTTTACACCTCCTGATTCCAGGATGATTCCATTTGCTGAAGAGTTTAACTTGACAAAATATGTTCTTGGGATAGTGGCTGTACAGAGGCAGGAGAGAGATATTCTACAGAATAGGTATGTTTGCAGAGGAATACTTCTACAGGACGCGTACATGTCCTAGACATATATGTATATACTTCTATAACGTTTTTGGAGTGGTTTCTAGAGGAAGTATTAAAAGTTCAGTCCTCAGTTCACTGTATGTGGCTCAGCCTTAAGAGGCAGTTCAACATTCCCAGTGTCTTGGTTCCAGCAAAAAAGAAAGCTTAATAAGAAAATATAAGAAACACAAAAACACATGAGACATTGAAAGTTACAACCAGCGAGGAAATATTCAGACCCCTGACCAATTAACACCACTGCAAAGAAAATGTTACAGATAGACTTGTTTGTTTATTTGAACTTTGTTTCCTTTCTCTAACAAAAGCTCACAATGTGGTGGGAGAAGTCAGAGAAACAGAAATTCTCTGACAGGAGAAAATTTTCAGTAATGACTGTTCAGACTTTTTTTTTTTTTTAATGACTAGCACACAGAGCAACGTGCGTGCCTTCTGGCTCATCTAAAAGTCTTCCTTGCTCTGTGGCTTGCACTTTACCACAGCCACTATACAGACTTTTACTGTTTTCACAAGTAAAAAGTTTGCTAATGACCAAGCCTGGGGAAGGGCTATAGCCACAGTATTCTCCAGAGGCACAAAACTTTGTGATTTTGACAGATGGTTTTATTCATTCTTACTTCTCTGTTTGTACTGTACAATTGTGATTCTTTTTTACTCTTCCTTTTATGCTATTGTCAGCTCTCTTCTGACTCCTTAAATAAATTCTCAACTAAACCTCAAGTGTAAAGACCATACATTTTTTCCTCTGAACTGCAAGTATTTTAAGTATATTTGTGATGCTTTTACTTCTACAAGACCCTTTATTTTTCTCTGTTTAATTTATACAGTTTCTCCAGAGAAATCATCAGGTGCACAGGCAAGCAGCCAGATGTGGAAGTTGTGATTTTGTATAAGTACTACATATATTGTGATTGATTACTCAGACTAACAAACAGCAGGAGTTCAGAAGAAGTCAAGAAACACATACCTACATGATGTGAGAGCAGAATATGCTGTATGTCAAGTATTATATCTAAGACATACAGTTTTGCTTAATTCTAACAGAGTTTACAAAGTGGCTCCCCAAGCTCCAAAACAAAAGAAACTAAGTTTTCTTATGGATATCCAAGTCAAAGAAGATATAACCTGTTCTTGACACTTTTCCAAGGTTGAGCATTCATAAAGTATTTCTCCTGAGCATGGAGTCTTTGATGTGTCATAACGGCTGAATTCACAGTGCAGCTTTTCCCACAGTTGGAAGGGAATCGATACCCACCTACTTTCACAAAATCCTACAGGAACTCAATGATCTGTGTAGACTTTACCCTTCAGTCAAATTTGATTGGAATCAGGAAACTAATTCAAAAGTAGTTTAGTAGGTGTGGGGGACAACTGGACAGACAGCTTTGATATGAGTTGATATGCAGTCACAGCCACACACACAGCATAACCATGTAATCCTTGTTTTCCTATGAAACCTGAGTATAAAATAAGTGAACATTTGACCAACTGGGCTTAAGGTTTTCTGTACCTGTCAACAAGTTTTTTTCCCCTAAGAACAGATGGATTAGAAATATAAACTTTGCAGTGTGCAAGGTTAATAAATCTAGACTATGAAGGGTGAAAGACAATCCAGGAAGGGAATAAATTCCAAGGTTCAAGACTCCTTTGCTGACACGAGGACACCAATAACGTCTCATTTTTACTGAGGAAACTTCAGTCTAGTTCCCTCAGCTGTACAAATCTGTGGGAGTGTCAAGCTGGCCAGTGTGTTAGATCTCAAAACAGTACCAAACTGCTGAAGGTTTTATAGCATAAAAACAAAACCTGGAAATATTTTCTGAAACAAATAAGCCTCCACTCTCATTTTCAACAGCAGCAACATAAATGTCGCATTCACCATTTTCATTATCCAAGGGACCCAGGAAATCACAGAACGATGTGTGAGAGGCGTTGCAAAGACAGCAGCTGGAGTAGTGTGCTCCAATCTCAGAAGAAAGAGGAAGTAAGACTTAACTATAAGAAGAAAAGATTAAACCAATAAAGAAAATAAGCTTGAGCTCTTTAACTTAGTGAAGCAAATGCTAAGCAGGGCCACGATTACTATACCTATTTCAGGGTGGACAGCTTTTTAAGCTAAAGGGCAATCATTCATCCATGAATAAAATTAAGCTTGCTCTTTTACAGCTGTAAGAAAACTGAGACTCTCAATGGCCTCCCTATATGGCTAGTTGTTCTTAAAATGTCAGCTTTTAATTTCCAGTTTATCTATTTGTGAGATTTTTTTGACATCCTTACCTGGAAACAGACTGAACGTGAAGGTGTAGGTGGTGTTCACCAGTCTTACCTTTCTGTGAAATCTTATGGACACTTGCATTAATAGTATCTAAATGCAGCAGGTCAAAGGCATAACTAAAAGTCCAAGGGAAATTTTCAGAAAGAGTGAACAAAATATTAGTTTCTACTTCAAGCTCCAAAAAGGAAGAAAAAAAAATCACCTCCTCACTCTGCCTGTAACTCTGTGTTGCAAACACTTAACACCTCCCCTCAAGAGATGCAAATATGACACCGTCCAAATCTTCAGATCAGTTCTTCTTTCCACCAGTAAGATTGCCCTTTCACCTGGTTTGTTTTTTTAGAAAACATCTGCAGCTGTGTTTGTTTTGATTATTATTATTTAATATATTTAATTATTAGACCAGTGCCTCTGTCTGCATGCTCATTTTTGTCATTTTACCAAGCAATTTGCTCCAGGCACTTCCCTAAAAATCTCAATAAATTCTGAGTGTATTCACTGTGAAAATGAAAATCCTACTGCTTTCAAAAGTGTTATGGTTTAGTTCTTGAGAGTCTGATCTTTGCAGAGCAGTAGAAGAAACTTTGTGAAGTCAAGAAGTTTATCTCCCATCTCAAAGGCAGAATTAATTATATTCCAGTTTTGTTGTGATCAATGACCTTTGTATCCTCAATTCACAATTTTTGATCCAATTCAACTAGTGTGTTGGCGATCACCAAATTGACATTAATATCTAAGTGTTAAACAAATATTTAAAAAATTTTTTCATTTTCATTTTCATTCTTCTGATGATTTTTAAATTAATATTAAACAAGCTGAAACATTTAAGTTCTACCTAACAGATCTGCAAGTATTCTGTTATAGTACTGTAGTAACCACATATCTAAATTTATCCATTGCAATTAATGATCTTAAGACATAGTACGTTATTTACCTCATGTATACATTTTTATCATCCTTCCAGACTCCTCAATAGTGCAGAGATACACAGTCGTCTATTTTTAAATAAAAGGTTAAACTGTTGGCCTTTTAGCTGTGTGTATCCATGGCTGTTTGAAGAAGTGTGAACTAAAAAGCCTGCTGAAATATTGCATTTCAAAAGACCAGGAATGGGCAGAAGTGGTAAGAGTCCTTATTACACATGAACTAGATGAGCACTCCAGCTGCATTCTGCTTTCAATTACTTTTGAATCATCCTTAATCCCTGGAACTAAAATGTGATTTAGAGAGGAAAACACAGTTTGATATTCTGCATTTAGGTAAGAGAAAGAAAAGTCAACAGAGAGAAAAACAATGTCAAAAAGGCATTTTTACACTAAGTATTACTGTTAGACTGAAGCAGGAGTATTCTTCATGTCACAGGCTAAGATTATAAGATGTCTGCCTGAGCTTTTTCTTAATAACAATGTTTTGAACCCAGACTTTCTTAAAAATAGAAGTTTGTTCTTTTTTTCAAGAAAACAATGAACTGTTTCAGAACAGATGTACAGAACTCAGTGAGATGACTCATCAGCTGTGCTCAGTTGCAGTGGCTTTTTCTGTAAATGTGTATAGACGAAAAGCCACTCGAGAGAGTTCATAAAAGAACAGCCGATCTACTGAGAGCTACTCACACTGGGCTGTTCTTGAAGGAGCACAGTGTTTGTACGTAATACCAACAGTTACCAGTTATTGCCTCTGCTTGGAAAAATGAATAGATCTGTGCAGTTACTTAATGGTGCTCTCTGCAAAGGCTCTATTTAAAATATCAGAACCCATAATTGTCTTACACTGACCTGATCCAGCAACAGAGCACTCTGCAGTGTGAAGGCATATCTGCTTAACTTAAGCTCATTTTCTCCACAGGGGACATCCAGTGCCTGACATACTAAGATGCATATTATAATATGTCATTTGCATAAGGTTGCATTAAATTCAGGAAAATGGAAGAAAATCTGCATTTTAACGCCAGATATTTACATGATATCTGTCTTATGAGGAAATTATAGATACCGCATCAGACTTTTACTGGTGTTAATAAATTACACCAACCTTAAACATAAGGAATAGAGGAGCCAATCATACCCTTATAATCAAAATAAGCATTACAGTTTCATTCACTCTGAAGGACAAATTTAGAGCAATTCAGCGTAGAAATTTTTGTGTTACAAGTAATGGCACATAAAAACAAAATAATAGAGTGAAGCATGTTTACTAGAAAATCCATAACTTTCTTTTCAAATCCAACAATTCCATTGTTAGCTAAAAGATTAGTTTTCTCACAGTATTGAAAAGTTGGTGCACTACCTTTAAAGTTCTCCAAAGTCCACTGCTTTACCTGTACATTATGTGCCTTTTTTAACAGATGTAAAATAAACTATATGTATTTGAAGAAAGACATATGGTAAAAGACAAACAAAGAAATTCGTATAATTTATTAATATAATTTTGTAGTAGCATATTTAAAATCTCATGCCATTAACATCCTTTGCCCACCTAATTAGTATAAGTAATTGACAGGTTTCATTAGGAAGAGACAAAACTAAAGGGAATTAAGGTCTTGATCTTGCAATTGGAGTCGATGCCTTCATTGTGTGGAGTCTCTTTGGCATATGTGAGCTTGCTCTGGGTACAGGAGTCCATCTGTGCAAACGTGATTGCAAGATCAAGGCCTATGTCATATCATGGGAATTAGGCAGATTCCATTATTTGGAACAGATCTGCTTCAAAGTTAAATAGCAAGTTAAAAGTTATCATTTGTCACAGAGTAGAGTAAAAATATGGTAGTTTGTTACCTGCATTTGGAAAATACTGCAAATAACCCACTTTCTGTTAAAACACATCTGAAAGAAGAGGAAAAGATAATTTTGCAAACTTGTTCTTTACATTAGTGAGCCTTTTTTATTATTGTTGTTACTGAGAGATTTTAAATGTTGTGTTGGGAGAAAAAAACCCAAATCCTGTTAACAATAAGATTTACTCGTGGAATGCCCCACGCGTATCTTCGCAAATTTACCTCTCAATCTTTAATCAAACTTTTGGGGATTTTTTTTTTTTTTAATTCATAGACAGTTGTAAGATCAAAAAGTGCTGTATCATACCTATACAAAATAAGTTCACTCTTAATTTGTTGACTTTCACCTGGGCAGATGGTGCGGGCCAAATTTACCCGTGGACTAGGCAGCTGTAAATCCCATTGAAATGCTGTGACTAATTGGTGACTAAGCAATAGTTCATGTTATAAATGTAGTACCAAGAAGTTAGGCAAGGAGAAGTTATGAAATGGTAAAAGTAAATTTCATCTGGTTCATGGCAAAGTAACTGACCCCACACACACCTGCAAGCAATCCTGCCTAGCTGTGCTCTCTTTTAGAATCATCTACTCCTTGTACTTGCTCTCATAATAAGTACAACCTACAGACTAAATAGACAAAAAGTCCATTTTGCTACACATTTTTTTTCATACCTAACATACTTACTGATGGACATACCTGTGTATTTAACCACAGCTTTTGACTTTTGGAGTAACAGATTTTTTTCTAGTTGCATCCCAGAGAAATTTGTGGTTTTGTACCTTCTGCCCTCACCACAATACTAGGGAAGGACAGCCTTCCCTGTCTCCTGCCTCCCCACTTGTACCTCTTGCACCCTTCCACAAGACTTCTACTTCTCCTTCATGTACTTCATACAAAATGTGCACCTCCTGTTTTGCTCACAGCTTCATCTCATGAGCCTTACCTGTTTGATAGCTGGCCGGAGACGTGCAAATATTGATTAGCAAGTGCCAGTCATCATGATGCACGTAACAGCTGGCCAAGTTGGTCATTTCCTCTGGAGCAGTTAGGTGTTATGTTCATCTTGCATTTTTCACTCATGGAGTTTTACATCAGTCCTGTCTCCTCTACGCAACCTTTGTAGCACAGACATTGTTTCTTTTCCAAAAATACGAAAATGTTCTCTGAAACACTGCAAAATTTGGAGAGGGGAATATGGCCTCTGAGGCTGCTTTCAAAAAAAACCCCATAAGGTCATATTTTACTGCTGTATAAGTTTCCTATTCTTGTGTTTGAACAGGAGAAAGGAACTCCCAGAAAATAAATAGAATGTGGAAATTCTATTGTCTGTTTTCTAAAGTCACTGTAGAGTGGGTGGTTGGCAAAAAAAACAAACCAAAACAAAACACTTTTATAACATGATATGTGTAAGGCATGAACAATAGCCTGAATCATAAATATCTTCTTTACAGTTGGGAGTGAAGAAGAAAACTTGTTGGCTGAGAATAATGGAGTTTATTATATTGCAAGAAATATGCAAGAAAAACAGATTCTGAAGCAAGATCAGGATACTCACTGCAAAAGCTCTATGAATAACTGCTTTGGGTGTTGCTGGCACAACTGAAAAATCAAATGCTCAACTCAACAATAAAACATCTTAATCTTCCTTGTATAAAGAGATCTTTCATTCTTGGTGAAATCAATGACCATTTCATAACAATTTTCTGTAAATCAAATACTAAAACTCAATCATAGCATTTAGCTTAAATGATGTTAGGTCCAGATAGTCCTCCCTTTTAATCCTGTCTGAGTATTAATTATGTTGTAAATAGTAATTGAGATAACTGTTATCTACACTGACATACATGAAAAAAATCCCATAAACAGACAGTAGTGTTATTGAATGTATACTAATAAAAATAATAAAATAATAAGAATCAGAAGCCAGAGTGCAAAACAGGACTTCTGACCTACCTGGCCCCATTTTAGTATTCAACTTAGCAGGTTAAACATGGCAGTCAGAACTGTAACAAAAATATTTTAGTCTGGTATCAGATGTTTTCTCTTCTCTTATTTCCTTACTTATTCTTTCAAATTCTTGATAATAGATTCCAGCAAACATGCTTGGAATATGAGAGAAATCCACAGCAACATGAAAAGCCATAGCTTACAGAAGGTGAGAGTTCTTGGCTGAGCCTCCTCAGCCTTCCCAAAGGGGAGAAAGATGCAACAAGGTAAACAGCTGGTAGACATCCTTCAAAGACCTACACTTCAAATTCCTCACCTCGTCTCCCCCAATACTTAGGCTGTTCTTCCCCTGTTTTCCAGCAGA
Source organism: Streptopelia decaocto (assembly GCF_964273445.1). NCBI lineage: Eukaryota > Metazoa > Chordata > Aves > Columbiformes > Columbidae > Streptopelia > Streptopelia decaocto. The sequence continues at coordinate 59,183,261 of NC_138656.1, forward strand.
AGTACCTGGGCCAGCCTGGGACCAGTGGGGATGCTGGTGAACCAGTGTAGGGCTGCCAGGCTGCACATGATGGTAGAAGGGAAAAACCTGCTCCAGTGTGTTAGTGGGGGTCAGCACGAGATGCAGGGATGCAATGTATAACCAGATTAGTTATTTGTTCCCATGCCTCTCTTTCGACACCTCCTTCAACTGTGAAGTCTATGTTGTACCACTTTCAACATAGACCAGAAAATAGCATCACCAGGCTGGGGCGGGGAAAGAGTCCTTCAATAATTCTTATAATTCATTAATAATAAACACGAATAAATAAATCTTGCTTTTTTCAACACACTGAATTCCTGAATTAACTGAGGAAAATGGCTTCTAGTGTATATGAAGAAAGACATAAAGTTGAATGTACTGCATATGTTCCATTATATACACACATATCTGTTTACCTGTATGTAGTATGATTTCTCCCACTCTGTCTATGTATATCTTACAAAGACTAGTACATATTTAAAATAAATTAGCACTGGGAAGTTCTGACATTCCCCATAGGCTGTCAATATAAACAAAGAAGTAACAGGTTCCAATCCAGGTCTTAACCATGTCCTAACGTCCACGTTTCATTTTTCAATAGGCAATATCACTACTTTAATATGCTTCAATGATTAGGATAGCCTACTAGGTTACTTCAGGAATAATAAGTATGTCCCAAGCAGAAGTTGAGGAACCTGGCCTATCGTGGCATTATAATTTCAAAAGAATTACACTAACATAAATTGAGAGTCATCATGTTGTGACTATATATATATATATATATATATATTCATTCCTATGAATTTGGAATTACTTCATTCTGTAGCCATAAACACATCTGTTAAATGACATGGTAATCCTGTTCTCTGCAAAAGTAGAAAATGAGGGAAAACCACATACAAATAAGAAAACTTACTCGTTAACCGTCTTCTCTCTAGTGTCTACATAAGTCCATCTACATTATCTAATGAATATGGCCTAATACCTTTCACACAGGAACGAGGTGAGACATAACTTTAATAGTGTTTGTAAAGGGCTATATAAGTGCAAATGATTGATAAAGCCAGTGGATGGCAAAAGAATATTTAGACTGAGAAGTGCTTAATTCAGGGGCCTTTAGGGAAAATGCTTCTCTTCGAGAGTTTTAATAATTCACAAACCAGGAACTGGTGAGCAAAAGTAGTTTTTTACACATTCTTAGGCATTGAGAAAATGGCAGAATTTAGCAGCAAATAGTTGATCCATTTTCCTATCATGTGAGGTATAAGAAGAAGATAGACACATCATCATTAACTATTACACAGCAAATTCACTGGATTTTTCCCTCTTGCTATTGATTTAAGATTTCTTTTCTTTGACTAGGTTTTCTGGACTTGTATTATGTAATAGCATTTAATATTATTGCAACAGTTCTATCACTTCTAGAATGTCTCAAAACAAGAAATTTCTTGTTAATAAAATACATTAATCCAGCATGAGATAAGTCAAGAGTGCTTTACTTAAAATATATGACAGAAAAAATTGGTACTGCAAGAAATAAATATAACTCTATTTAATCCAATAACATCTTTAGAATTCAACGGTATTAAAAACTGTTTAATGTACTTTATAGTCACAGCAGCAGATTCTCTCAAAGGATTTGTTTTCAGAAAGCTCTAACTGTGTAAACTTTATCATCCACACAAAATTGCACTGACTTTCAGTAAGCTGCAGTTTCAATGTGGAAGATACTTTTTGCCTTTTGTGTTAGACACCATTTTGTCTACATACAGCTTTCACTCCAGGGGTCACTAAATAGGGATTCTTTTCAGGACCATGACTGAGACTTAATCTGCTAACTTTGCCTTGGTGGTATAGCTTGCCATCTAGTTTAAAGCTGCTGAAAAGGTAATTATAGAATGGAATCACCTATACCTGACTAAGCAGTTTTCTACGAAATCCCAAGGAAGTTTTCCACAAGAATAAAAGATTAAATCAGCTCCCTGTTGGCTCTACAGAAAAATTGAAGCAGGAGGTTTCTGTTCCCAGGTAAGTGCTTTGGCCACTACTGGAGTGTGGTGACATCTCTCCTCCTAGGAGAACCTAATAACCAGTCAATTCTTAAATGAGATGGGATAGTGCAAATCTAACATTTTAGGAGACGGACTTTACAGGCTGATGGTCACAGCCCAGGGATGTAGGAAATCCAGTTTCACTTTCCTGTTCCACCGTCCTTAAAAGGTCTGGGATTTGTCCAGTGTGGCACAAAGCCAAGCCCAGAAATCTTTATTTGATTTGGCAAAACTGAATTGTTTCCAGGCCAGCCTCAAATACCACACGCCATAGTATCTGATACTGTATTTAAAATGACTCTCCCATTAGGAGAGATCTCTTGTGTCTTACATACAATTCAGCAGTTAGAGCTTAATAGCTAATTATTTGCGTATGACAACCACCATGAAAGAACCTCTAAAGCCCAGGAAAATAAAAAGCTCTTTTTCTCTTGTTCTGAGATTCAGATTTTATCTAAAATCACAACGAAAGTTTTTGTAGTAATATAATAATACTCTACATTACTCTGGTGAAGTGCCACCTGGAGTGCTGTGTCCAGCAGGCACTCAGTACAGGAAAGGCATGGACCTGTTGGAGAAGGTCCATAGGGGACCTCCAAGATGATCAGAAGGATGGAACACCTCTGCTATAAGGACAGACCAAGAGAGTCATGGTTGTTCAGCCTGGAAAAGAGAAGGCTCTGAGGAGACCTTATTGCAGACTTCCAGTACTTAAAAGAGGCCTATAAGAAAGATGGGGACAGACTTTTTAGCAGGGTCTGTTGCAACAGGGCAAGTGGTAATGGTTTTAAACTAAAGGAGAGGAGACTCCGGCTAGATATGAAGAAGACATTTTTTACAATGGGGGTGGTGAAACACTAGTACAGGTTGCCCAGAGAGGTGGTAGATGCCTCATCCCTGGAAATATTCAAAGCCAGGCTGGATGGGGCTCTATGCAACCTGATCTAGTTGAAGATGTCCCTGTTTATTGCAGGAGGATTGGACTAGATGAACTCTGAAGGTTCCTTCCAACCCAAACTATTATATGATTCTAATAATAATAATAATAATAATAATATTAGTAGTAGTAGTATTATTAGTATTATTATGCCACCAGGACTAGTAACTATCAGCAGCCACCATTACTAACTTGGAGATTATAAGAATAAAGGAAGGAACTATAAATTGTAATGTTTTAGAGAACAGATTAATACCACATACATTAATAGAAGAGTATGAAATCAGTTGAAGATGTAACATCTTCAAAGGAAGAGTTGCTACAGAAGGAAACACTATTAAGATTATATCTGAAGATTAGAAGAGTCTGGAGATTACAAAGGTTAGGTTGCTTCTTTGCCAGGATTATTTTATACAGGCTCTGCATGAACAAGGAGACTGCAAAGATAATAAAAGAAGGAAAGAAATCAAAGATCCAAATGTATGGATCCTTAGCCTCAATGGTCACTGATCAAATATCTGCAGGACATTAATAAAAATTTTGCTTGTTTTCAAGTTAACAGTTTAATACAGGAAATGCTCCTGTTCAAACAGAAATTTTGGCATAGGTTCAGCCTATTAACAATGATTGGCAATCACATCGGCAGCTTATTTCAGCTGAAAGCATTTCAGCAACTTTAAATACACTGAAGACTCATGTTATCCCAAAGGCTATTTTAATCTAGCATCTAAAAAGGACCTTTAGTATTACAGATATACACGCCAGCAATATGCCCTTTTGTTGTGGGCTTAGGAAAGGGTAAGAGCACAGTAGCCTACAGCCATCAAGACCTTTATGAAGTGTTCAGTGGAAGCATGACACCACACATAAATTGGTGGTTACCTTCACCAGACAACAGAAACAATCTTAGAAGTAGACAGAAATACATTTTTCCTCTCCCTCTGACATTCCAAGCTTGCTGGGAATGTCCCTCTGTGCACAATGAGTGTTATGCATCAAAGTACACAGTGAGCAGAACAGCTCAGAAGTGACTGCAGAACATAGTCTATATTTCCAAAGTAGGTACAGGTGCTCCTTTATAAATCACAGTTGCAGCAATGACAGAAAAATATACAGAAACATAAACTGTATTGTTAAATGTTTTAGTAAATCATCAAAGCCTTGAAGTTTCCTGTGGATTTTAGCTCGGTGCTGTTAATAGCTACTGACTCTCCTGTAATCAGATAAAGAGCACAGGGCAAATTTGGTAGCTGGATGCTTGTGGGCATGTTCTACTTGCGCCAATTACACACATATTCATACTTTTGAGGGAAGGTTTTGTCTTCAAAGGAGCTGCCAAATTCAGTGTGATTGTCTAGCTGGATCACTGGAAATCCGAAGGTCTCCTTGTGTGACTGCACAACAGAAATTATTATCCTAGGAAAGTCATTTAAAAGTTGGTTCTAACATGATTTCTTAAGAGCAAATAACCTCTGCCTACACTCCCAACTACATGGCAGTTAGACGCAAATAGAGAAGAATCATTCCTGAAGAACCACTCCATTCTTACTCTACCAGGCTCAGACAGGAAATATGGTGTTTTCCATGGTTTTGCACTCACAAGAAAAAAAAAAAAAAAGCAGCAAAAAAGCCCAAATCTGTTGTTTGCAGACAACAACTAGCTCTGCAGCTCCTTCATCGCATAAAACAACACAGAACAAAACAAAATTATGGAAAATGAAAAACCTTTATAGTTGCAAGTAATTCTTTGAATCCATATGGAATTTGTGACCTGCAGATCTGTGACATTTACAAATTCATTAACCAGGCCTCTCCGCCTCTCCCCTGCACCCTCCAATCTGCTTTAAATCTCCCTTAGACAATTCCCTGAAGAGTCCCATCATGGACCTCAGGTTTACGTTGTATAGTAACCTCTTCTTCCCAGCACACACCTGCCTGCCTGAATTGACTCTGGGCTATTATATTTTGGCCCTCCTGCAGACACAGATGGACCTTCTGGATTCCATCCTCAGAGTCAAAGCCAGAATGACACAAATTTGTCTTTTTACATGTAAAATGGTATATTTCTTTCTTGATGGAGAGTTAGGACTCAATTCCAAGACTGTATGCATCTGTCAAGTCAGCTAGGTCTAGATGACGTTCAAGGTTTAATGATAATTTTGAATTATAGATGCATTTCTATGCTGTGTTGCTCCTGTCATTTTTACAACTATAAAGTTACCTCAGAGAAGAGAAATGGTGCTTAGCACACACGACATAATACATTTTCTATGAGAAAAGCATATAATCATTCTGTTTTCCCTCTTCAGTCACACAAACTTAAAATTGCCTCGTATTTCTGCCTAATACCTTGGAATAAAGTTAGATAATGAAGATTTTCTTAAGTGTGTCATCAGTATCAGTGCCACTGGCACTGTTATGTAGAGCTGTTTGAAAGAGTTTTATGAGGTGAAGAATAAAACCTTTGCAGAAAGTGCATATATATCTATCCTGCTCCTACAGAATCTTACCTATCCTTTTGAGCTGGGTAAGCTAAATGTCTCCTATAAATAGACAGCTTGCCAAAAACTGTGCATCTATTATTAGCTATTAGATAGATGACAACTAATCACCATTCACTTTTCTAATTACACTGCATCTGGGTTCTTCTAAGTCCTTTGTAACTGTGTCTTTTAGGAGAGGAAAAATGGGAAAGGGAAGCTCTGCCAGTCTTATTTGCACATCTTTGCCAAAATTATGATTTAATAGCAATAAAATTTTCAACAGCGAGGCAATTTTTCCCTGTTTTTATCCCAAAGTCATATCAAGTGAACCTGAATCAATGATAAATGTCTACATTAAAACCATCATGGTTAATAGTATTCTATATCATTCGTCTTTTGTTCAGTGTGACCAAATTACAATCAGCACATGACTATAGCTACTTGTGATTAATGACAGTTTTACTTAGTAACTGACAGTGAAGCTTCTGGGAAGAAAATGGAAATATATTTCAAAATTTCAAGCTATAAATTTTGGAAAAAAATAGCTCTATTTTCAAAGCTGTAGTTAACATGTCTGCTGCTGCTTTTACTACTGTCAGACTGAAGGGCTTAAAGTTACTCAAGTTTTGAAGGGATTATTTGTCTCTTCTCTGGGTGGAAGTTTTGGCTTAGGAGTTCTTAAATCCTTTACAGACTATACATAATATTTCAGAAGAGCTAAAGAGTATGCAGAGAAGGGTGTTGCAGTCACTCAGGAAAAAAGAAATAATGTTCTGAAATAAAATCTGAGAGTATGACAAATTTCAAAAAATATAGATAACCTTTATAAATGAATTTGAGAATAGACTTCATGAAACACTGGAAGAAAAACTGTAGAAGCTGTCACTTGGGAGAGGCTGATCTTAATATGGTCAGCAATGGCTAAAATCCATTTTTACCATCTGATGGCCACTCAGCAGGTTTAGGCTGTTGTTTCTTAGTCTGGCACAGATGTACACATCAAAATAAGCATTCCTGTTGACAGTCTCAAGAGTCTGAACAAGCAGAGAGACTTCCCAAGCCTTTGGTTCACAATTTTTCTGATACAGAACAGCTGGGCAATGTATGAAAGACCTGTGTTGCCATTACCAAAATTATTATAAGCCTGAGAAACCTCCATCTTTTGAACCATTAGTCTATAAATTGTACCAATGCTATAGTTATCATCAAATGAAGTAAAAAAAAAGATACGTATTTGAGGTGGGACTTTCTACAGCATTTATCAAAGACTGATAGTTACTTTCTACTGCCTGAAGGCAGTGGCAAAATTCACCTCTGCCTCACTACTGGGAGCAAAGTTCTTCTGACTCCGAAGAACTTTATGAAAAGCTTTTATGAAGAACTTTATGAAAAGCCAATTTTGAAGGTGAAACCCTGGCGCTAAGTGAGGTCACTAGCAAAACTTCAATGGGCTTCAGCCAGTCCAGCATTGTACCCTAAATATCCCTAAGCAAAAAAAAGAAAACTTACTTCTTTTTTTTTTTTTCCCACCTTATCCACAAACTTCAGAATACATTCAGAGCAGGGAAAACTGCATATCAGGTTCCTCTATGGTCTTTTTCTCAAATAATTTTTCTGTCTCCATTTTCTGACATGATCATTTGGGATAATTACATTTACCCTGATTCACATAACTGCATTAACCATCTTATGTTCACAACATCAGCATGCAACCTAACTATGTGATTATTCATACAGGATTTTATTTTCCTATGGATCAGTTGTCTAAATACAGGGTGTTTTGAAAAGATAGACCCAATTTCAAATCTGTATATTTCACAGTGGCAACATGTTATTGTTACACAATAGTTTACAAAACGTTTAATGAGGCATATAACAGCAATCATTTGAAATGCTATGCCCCACCCTTTCAAATGGTAAGAGTTTTATTAGTTTATATGGTTTATATGGTTTGTAATTGCAGAGATATAGTGATTTCAAATTTGGCCCATCATTTTGAAACACCTGTATATATAAATGGGTATTCTTATCTATCTCTCTATACATATATATGCACATTTTGCAGTAATGCAACTAGAAAGCATAAATACTTCTTCCATTTCTAAGCAAGAGAACAAAATATCCTTATCTACCAGAATTTCACAGCATTTGGCCCTTCTTTCAAAATTCTCCTTGAGCTAAAGAAGTATCACTTTTGATTTGTGGCACTTTGCTTACCTTTAAATTGTACTGGGAGCATAACTGGCTTTTACGTGAATGCTGTAAGTAACATGTAATTGAAATATAGTTTCTAAAAACAATCAGCTGATCTTTTAAAATGAGTTCCTGTTTTGACTAGAATTTACATCTAGTAGTTCTGGAAGACTGTTGAAGACTACAAAAGAAATTTTGGTTCTCTTTTCCTTTTGTTTTAACTAATAAGGAGTAATTTGAAGTGTTTTGCTAATGGCAAAGTCACCTGGGATCTGTGCAACAATCCTGCAACATTTTCCATGTGGATGATCACCAAGTTTCATTATTAGGCGTGTACAAGAGAAGCTGGGTTGTCTGTGTTTAATACACTTGAGTCACCACTAATGCTGATGCAGATCACAGCACAGCTTACTTTCTCAAATCTCAGAGTTTAAAGCTTCAGAAATACAATGCCACATGAATTGATAACACATTTCTTGTAAACCGAGCAGATTTGATCTCCAGACTGTTATAACACATTTGTATTATGAAACCCTTCAGAGTAAAATTACTTCAGCTAATTATGCTTCTTTTAAAAATTAAAGACATCTTTATCCCACATTGCTCTTATTTCCAAAACTGTCACACAGTAGCAGAAATATGAAAACACAGTTAAATATGTAATATTTTTGGTAAAACTACTTACATAAGGTTAACTTTATTTTTAGTTTATAAATTCTTTTATTCTTACTCTAATTTTGATAAGTTAAAAATCAGCAATGTAAGTCAGTGCATAAAAAAGTAAGGATGTTGCCCCCAGTTATTTGTATGGAGATCAGAAATTATTCCTGACATTCAAACCTCATTGCAAATCCATAGAAAGTGATCTTTGTGATCACTTATAGGAAATTAAATCTCCAAATGAAATAAGTGAAGTTTAAACTTAATTACTTATTCAGAATCTCCCATTAAAAGTGCTACATGCAATAGAATAATCATATATGAAAAAGCACACCGTTGTCCTTCTGATGCAGCTATTCACTGTGATTTTGTTTCACCTTTTGTACCAATGACATAGTAGAGCATCTTAAGAGGGGAAGTATTTTCTCGGTAGTCTAGTTAAAGACTAAAGTCCACGATGGTTAGGTCAGAAACTGAATTTAGCACAACGGAAAAACTCGACCAGCTGCATTTTAACACCTTCAGACACCTAACACTATTTCTTCTCCCAGTTAACCTAGTGGGATCTTAATAATGTAGTTTGTCAAGATCAGTCTCACACTTCACTTTACTGGTATATTAATTCTCTGACTTTTAATACCTTTTATTACTAGATTAGAATAAAAATAAATGATAAGAATACTGTAATTTTAGGTAACTATGCAATGTTCATTATTAGCTAATATACCACAATGTCAGTTAAACAGTCTAACACAATATAGTGTTCTACAGTCTGGTAAGGTTTGACTTCCAGATTATTTTTAGAGCAAAGAACATTGGATAGAGGAGAACAAATGACACCAGTGAGATTTTGTAAAAAAAAAAAAAAAACAAAAACAAAAACAAAAAAAAAACAAAAACAAACAAAAAAAAACACAACAAAAAAAACCCAAACAAACCAAAAGAAAACAAAACAAAAACAAGCAAACAAAAGAAGCAGCCAAAATAGCAGATTATTGTCTAATAAGGAAAAGAAAATAAAAGCAATATAAATATCTTGTGCCTACATTGCTTCAATATTTAAGTTGTGGTGAAGTCGGAAAATACATGACATAAGTGATTATCCAGTGTTTGGGGAGTTTTCTTCCAAAATACTGGCTTCTTCATGATTTCTTTTATTTTGTGTTTTTCTTACTGAGACAGAAACATTACCTTCACTACTACACCTGGAGTTGCTCTGGTACTAAAGATTAAACATTAAAGATAATGAACTGAAAACAATGTTAACAAATTACTGACACTTTGCTATGCTTTTTCTTTGGTTATGACTTGTATTGTCATCAGATATATGTCTATGAGCAGCTCCAAAGCATTCATACTTTCTCCTAAAATCTGTCTTCAAAATACACATTACTTATAACTGTAGTTGGAACATCAAATTTTTTGCTGTGAGGTGACCTATTCATCTTACCTGGGACCTTACGCTATATCAGATCTTTTGGGCTTACTTTCCCTGATACTGACCCTGAGGCCAGATGATTTACTATTTTCAATTGAGAAAATATATGTTCTTGTGACTAACTATCAACACCTTGCCCATTGAAGCAAATGGAGGTCATTTAAGTCAACAGTACTACTGTGTATTTAAATGGCAGATGACCGAGGACATCAATTCAGGGAAAGAATAAAAAAAAGGCGTATATTTGAGCAGTATGCATTTGAGGCCTGCTTAATAAAAATGAGCCACAGAACAGCTTAACCATCTTCTTCCAATGGGACAGAGGTGGTGAGAAACGAAGTACTATGTGGAACATTTATGTTTAAAAACTCACCTCAGAGGCAACAGGACTCTACTCCTTTTCAATAAGAAATTCAGTGGATAAAAAATAGTAGTTTTCACATCAATCTACAGTGCAAAGAGTTTGGATTTCATCTTCTTTGTGTGTGTATGTATATGGTCTGTGTTTTTATGCCCCTTAATGATAATAATATTCTTGATAGCATATGACTGTGTGCTTTCATTAGGATAAAAGACTTAATTCCAAATAAAATTTTGGCCTAGGGCTCCACACTTATCTAATATTGATTATCCTTCTGTTACACTATACTGAGAAACTAGAGAATTTGACTTCCAGTGTTGCATCTGGTGGAGCTCTCCCTGCAAAGGACCTTGATGCCACTGGACCAAAGTCTCTTTTGCTGCTGCCAATGTGCCTCATAAAAGAACATTATTCCATAAACTACAAACGGAAATTAAAAAAAACTATTAAGGAAATCTTACATTTTCCCTCTTGCTTTGTGGTGTTCAAGCATCATCTTGGGGAAGAAGAGGTATCATGATATGCTAAAAAAATCCACAAAATATTCTATGTATAAAAAGACTGAATAATTCGAAAATACTAGAAAACACAGGGAAAAAAATCAAAGAAACTATTCCAAAGCAGTAATGAGGTCTCTGCTGCATTTATTACACCTAGACCTTGTCTTTATACAAATGCCAATGTTTGCATGGAAAATGTCATCTGTTTGTCATATATCTTGGCTAAATGAATGTAAAACCTACACAAACCTGAAACTTCAACATAGATTTTTACCCATGGGTAACTGAAGACAGAATTAAATCCTAATAGTTCATGAAAAGTGAAGCCATTAATCAAACCCAATGAAATTAATAACTTCAACTGTCCGGTTAGCACTGTAGCTTCCCAATACATTTCCAGGTCACCAAGTAATATATTTAGTATCTCAAACAGAAATGTGTGCAAGGAAAAGCAACACAATTGCTCTAATATTTTCAAAATGTCTTAAGCTTTTGTTCCATAACTTTTTGTTTATTTTCCTCCCTGTTTTTTGGTTATAATTTATTTCTGTGTTAGCCTGGACTACACACATTAATTACATGGATTTGAGATACTTCAGGTTCAAATGGATGCTGAAAACAGAAATGCTACCTACACCAAAAAAAAAAAAAAAAAAAAAAAAAAAAAGTACTCTGTCTTCGAATTCCATTTGGTAGCAACACTTGAATTTGGTTTTGGAAGTCAGCCTGCTCAAATTATTCGAATAGATAATTGAATGGGTGTTGCACGAACATTCACAGAATGTATCCAAATCTTCCAGGGAGCAATGCTCACATGGGGAATGAAATCTCTCATACAGTAACAGTGGCCAGTAACTGTTGGGTTGTTGACAGGACTCTCTATTGTAAGCGTCCTTGAAAGAGCATCTCCAGTGTGATTGGGAGCTGGACCCCAGCTGATCCATGGACCTGCATGACCACTGCAGTACATGTATGGTCCATTTCTATTTATTATCTTAAATCATGTACAAAATATCTCCTAATTGTCATAACTACACACAAAAGACTGTTCTGTGTGACCATTACTTCATCTGCAGGAATAGTTTATACTATTTCAAGTTACTTATGTGCAGTTCAGCCAATTCTATGGCAGAGTCTGACTGAGGAGTAACTGCCATTGTCAGATTATTCGTCTGGAGAGTTAACACATTTTAAGCATAAGGGTTGTGCTATCAGTTGGTTTGGGGACAGCAGGATCTGCCTGGGGGAAGCTCCAAGACTGTCTGAGTTCCTGTAACAATGAGTCAAGTGCTCTCCTGTGAAGCCAGCTACCCATGCAGTCCATCACCTTGTTTCAAGTCAGTCCATCGTCTCGACCTACAAAGCAGTAACTGGGGAGTTCCTGGACTAACAGGGAATTTCGAAGTGTCTTGTATATGCATGTGCACACACACATCACCCAGATGCTCATCTACATTACAGCTGTAACAAAATAAATTTTAATTTCATCCTTATATTGCCCTTCTAACTTACATTCCCAGTATCTTTTGTAATAGGTCAAATTCTGCAAAACTATATTTGCAGTACCATCAACTTAAAAAAATAGTCATATGTGTGGTCACTAGTGGAATGCTTCACCGGTGTGCAGGAAACTAGTATCTTGTTTTCAAAAGGTTGCAGAGAAGATAGTCTACAAATAGTTGAGAGGTATACAGACAACATCTGCATAACAGTCTTGGTAAGACTAAGCGTCCATGCAATCTGGACTGTCAGGTATGAAAATAATAAATATGCAAATGTGAGAAAAACAGTGACTAAAGAAATGAATGCAGAAAATTGTAAATACTGAAATAAGAAGCTATTTCTTTAATAGCTTTAACAGCAAGAAGTGAGTGATATGCAAGCACGCTCAGTATCATTTACAAGCAGAAAGTGAAATTTTGAATGTTCGTACACTGTAATGTAATTAGCTAATTCTGCATTGGAAGGTTTTCTCATTCAGACCAGTTGAGGAAGGAAGGAATCAAGTGGAAAATTCCCAGTCAGTGGTGGAGCTATTTCTAACAAGAATCCTCAGTCTGTGCTTGTCCCATATCTCATGAGCAATTGACCAACCTGCTGCTGTCAGCTTTGTTATTTTCTCTTACTTATTGTTTGTCACCACCCAAGCTAAAAATGGTAATGGTCTTTTCACAGGTTCTCATATTTCAGTTTTCTTTCCTATGCAGATTCCATCTAATGGGCTCAGAATAATTATATTATTTCTAACAATGTTATTTTCTTGAAGATATTCCAATGTTTGCCAATTCACTCCCCACGGAGTAACTTCTAGTTAGTTTGTGTTGCACCACACCCAGGCTCTGCCCACTACCAATCTTGCAAAATTGGTACCTCCTCAGCCTTCTAACACTATTTTCTACACTGTTCATTTTCTTCCTATAAGACCAGCTTTTTTTATGAAGGTCTATCCTGCCTTTAAAAAGTCTTTCAGCCATTAATTTATAATTTCTGCCCAGCACCACAACATAACTACTTTTTCTGGTTATGGTACCATCTTATTTTATTTCCTTCAGTGCAATGCATAGTTATGCTAGAGTAAGGGACAGGGAGAGAGGAGAAAAGTAAATATTGACTTGACTCAGCTAGCTAAGACTGTCTTGTTCCTAAACAGAAGTTCAGTACCATTATTTAGGCTAAATGAAAACCCTTTCTTTGTCTAGAACAGGCTCAGCTAGACACTTTAAAGAAATCTAGTCTTCCAAATCCATCATCACTGTTAGTGCTGTTACGGTAGATCAAATAACATCTTTCTCTTTCTGCTCCTGTGGTTTCTCACACATGCATACATGTAACTGTATATGCCATGACCTGAAAAACCCAGCCACATATTAGAGTGGATCTTGAAAATACAAAAGTAGCTTATGCCTTATATAATCTGTTATTTTTGGAGTAAAGATCCTGAAGAACCTGTTCAGATACTTGTCTGCCCTTGTCTAGTTCAAAAGCCAGACAAATACAGAAAAGTCTCTGCAACAACGGTACATAGTTTATGTATGCTAATTCTTGATCATTCATAGAGAAATAATGAAGATATAATCATCAAATAACCTTGCCAGACTACTTTAGTGACCTCTGCCTGTCAATGTTGTCTTTTTATCTCACATTTCTACATCAACCACTGTATAGTTTGCATCATCAGTCTCTGATGGTTGACTTCAAAGTGACAAACAGAAAGTTAGTGTTATTGTATACATCCATCAGGGAATTTCCCTGAATTCTTACTGTTCAATATCTCCAATGTCTACTCTTCAAAAAATCTACTTATTTGGCAAGGAAGACATAAACTGTCAATATGGGAAGAACAATTTTTCTTATGATATTAAAATAATTCTAATCTGTTTTGCTCTTAGCTTCACTTTGATCTAGCCTATCTTCTTTACTTTGCTGCCAAAACTCCAATGGAAATTATTTTATAACAAAATCCCAGATTTGAAAATTTTTAAATAAAGATAAATTCAGATCTAGACACACCCAGTCTCTCAATTATGAGATTCCTAGGAACCTTAGTCTTATTTGCTTGTGTCTGTTCATGACTGAAACTTACCTTTCACTATGGATCTGAGAATTAAGTCTTTGTCTATTGACTGATTTACACACACAGAGAAGAACCTGGAAAAGTCTCAACCATGATTTAGGTAAAATTTGCCATCTTGCTGCTTCTGCTGTATATTTTATCTTCATTCTGATGAGGCAAAGTCAGGTGGCTGCAGATGAAGAGCTAACACACAAGAAGTATAGAGATTTAAGACCCAATTGACTCTATCCAACATGACACAGAAGTTAATGCACTATATAACATTACAGATTATTATAACTGGTAGGGGAAAAAAATATTTTAAAAAAACCCCACAGTGAATAGGATATTTTCCATTTGCAATAAAAAGCTTTGGACGATTTGAAATTTTCCAGTAGAAAATGAAGCCAGAAATACAGGTGACTAAATTTGTGTGGTGTTACACCATATCACATAATGTGGGAAACTCCTAGAAGAATATTAAAATTGCTATTATGAAAAATACAGTATGTATTTTTCTATCTTCCAGGGAATCAATATCAAAGGTGATCCCTGTGTGATGCTGAGGTTAGACTGCATGATTCTTATTTGTTTTACATTCATTCTATCTGTCACCACCAACTTGTCACAAATATCCACATCCACAATTCGATTTTTTTTTCCTTAACATCATTCAAATGTTCTACTGACCTTAACATGCTACTACGTCTGACTTCCTTCTGACATGATATTTATCCCAGGATAACTTCTAGAACTCCAATCCGTAAAAATCACTATTTCCAGCCTTCTGTGATTTTACCTTTTAGAAAGATACCTTTTTTTTTCTAATCATTTGTTTGGGTTTTGGTTGGTTGCTTGGTTGATTTTGGGGTTTGTTTTGTTTTATTTTGTTTTGTTTCAGTTCAGGAGGGTGCTTGGTCTCACAGCATGAATAGCAATATAAGGATTCCCAACTATACCACATTTCCCACAGTGCTTTCCACATCATGAAAGTCCACAGAGCTTGTTCAGTGTAGTATGTGTTATGACAAGAGTTTCCTGAATTATACCCATAAGGCAATGTGCTAAAAAGGATATATAGATTACAAGTGAGTTTGGTTGTGTTGGGTTTTTTTATTTTATTAATTACTAAATATGTTGTGACTGTCCAACAACAACCAAAAAAAGATTGCTAGATTTCAGGTAGAATTCATACATTAACCTATTCTTTTGGTTAAAAAAAAAATCACAGGGGAAAAAATAAAATCAAACTTTTATATTTAAAATTAACTGGAAGCTTTTTCTATAGAAACTATCAAATTTTTCTTATGAATTAATTCAATGAAAAATTCGACAATCAACATTTAAATCTCGTTTTTATTGGCATTATTAGTCTTCAATTTTACTTTACATTTTCTATGCCATCAGTTTCCACTGATCACTATTTTCAGCAGGTAATATTCAATCTTCCCTTTGGTTATTATTCCCTTATGACCTACCTCTTACCTCTTGTCTATTACAAAAACCCTCTTGCTAAATGTCCCACCCATACTCCAATCTTTTCTCTTTGCTGTTCATAAAGTGCCAGGTAGCACCAAAGAAAAGCAAAATTTTCTGTGTTACAACACAGGCTTTTACCCCTGGGAAAATCATCCGCATCACAATTTATTTCACTAAAGACTTCTCTGGAAAAATAATCTTGATATATCAATGATTTCTTCTCATTTTGCACCTCTACATGAAAATGCCTTATTTGTTTATGGCTGTTTTTTCAATTTGCTGATATAAAGTTGGCTTTTTATTAAAACATCTTTAACAGATTTATTCTGGAGTTTTACAGAAAATTCTCAGACCAAGGTTCTTTCTATATCCTATGATTTGTTATACTTTGAAGAATTACTGCCCTTCAAGCAGCAGTAGGGTTCTTTTCCTTATTTGCTTTCTGATCCGCTCCTCATAATATTTATTCATTGTGACACACAAGGTTCCTGCTAAGACAAAATTTAAAGACAAAGAATTGAAATATCTTTACGGGTCATCTACAAGAGGAAAATACGTTATCTGAAACACCAAGTTTATTAACATGATCTGCATCACATTTTCTGTCTCCTGACATTCTCTTCATGATTTAGCCTTCAATATTGGGTCATACCAAGCATCTCTTTTACTCTCTACAGCTGAATTTCCCATCTCACTCCAGCTTCCTCACCTTCAGTAGGATTCTCATGCTTCTTTTTCCTCTTACTGTTAAGGTCTTAAAACTTTCAGGATCTCCCTGACTTCTCCACTGTACATCCTTCTCAATGTCTTTCCACTTAAGAGTTGACTTTCCTGCTCTACATTTCTCTCTTGTTACGTTTATATCTTCTAACTAACAAACTGCAAGGTTGGTTCAAGGAGCAATATCTATTATTTTCGACTCAAACTTATTTTACTAAATATGATTGTTTCACCTTATATGCCTAGTCATCTTCCGTGCTAATCTGTTGTCTTGAACCAACAGTGTCTTTTTTATTATCTGTGTGCAGGCCCTAGCTCAAGATGACCTAATTACTAGGGGAGAAAAAATCACAGCAAAAATGTAAAATATCTTAGAATGTTTTGTGCTGCGTTTTAGTTGGATTGTAAATCAAAGACAGTGTTCTCACCTAAATCTGAATTATTCTTCACCACAGATATTGGCACAGACAGATTTTCTAAATTTCTGTTTACCCCAGTAATCTCTTTCTATTTTTATAATGCTAAGTGTCCTTTCTCTCAATTCTTTTTTATGGGAAAATTCTTATCTTTGTCCCTTTTTACATGTTCCTGCTCTTGCTGATTTGCATGTCAGCCAAGGCAGATGTTCTGGTTTCATTCAACAAATCCCATATATTTTCATTTTATTTTCTGAATATCTTTGGGGATAACAACTTGTTAAAATGAATTTTGACATTTGTTATAACTTCATTCCATTTAACACGTAGAATTTTCCTTAGGTGTTTACTTTCAAAGACATTTAGATGCCTGTCTAGATGACTGCTGAATTGTAAGCTTTCACGTCTTTATATTAAGGTGAAAATAATGTTTGAATGGAGGACAACATAAGCAACATAAACAACATACTTTCAACAAAATTGGAACAAAAAAGACCTCTTTGTATAGTATGAAGATGACAAAAGTTAATATTTAGAACTCTGATTACCAAAAACATTTACAGAGAGAAAAACAAACCAATATTCACAGTACCTAAAAAAGCAGCTCTAGAGATAATTTTATAATGTACACAAGTCTCTCCTTACAGGAAGAAACTAGGTTGGCATGTAACTTTTTAATAAAGATGGGTGACAAATTTGCCCTCACAATGTATTTAAGTCATCCTTAACTTATTTTTATGAGTTTTTCAGTACTTTAATAAGTTTTCTTCCCAGTTTTCTCAGTAGAAAATTAGTTACTGCAGTTACATAAACCTAAGGAGACCTAGATTCAGTTCCCTTTTCTTTCTAAGGGAATTTGCACCAAAAGCTCCCCAGAAATTATGCCTTAACTTTCAGTCTTCCAGATATTGTGACAGGCAACTTCCTCCTCATTTGACTCTTCCACTTTTCATTAAATATCTAAATATTCCTTTAATCATTGTTCAATGGATATTTTGTTGGTTATTTTTTAAAGTAGAACCGCATCAACAAATAAAAATGAGGTCATTCTCTCCCAGAGTACCTGATAATTTGGTGATTTAGCACTTTTACAGGAAGTATTTATCGGATTTAGGTGCAGTTCGTCCTGCCTTAGGTTACAAACATGGAAAAGAAGATCCCTCGTGTTTCCACCCTTTTTTGATGAGTGTTCATTTCCCCTCCAGGCAAAGGTACAAATTGAACCAAATCCTCTGTAGCCTTAGTGAATGACTCACTTACTGGACAGTGGCAAAATACCATGACTTATTTATGAACAAAACCCATCATTTTCATTGCTTTTCTTACAACTTCCAGAAAGGAAGTACTTTGTTTTTAAGCAAAAGGTTTCTTTAGACAGAAAATAAATCCTTACGTGACACCATTTCCAATCGTTATTTTTTTTTTTTTTTCATTTTTGGCATCAACTCTCACTTACTGAAAAACTGACTATTTCTACTGTCCTGCCCGTAAGTATAGCAGTCGAAGATTAAAAAAAAAAAAAAAAAAAAAAAAGAAATCCTAACAGCTGGAAGATAAAGCTTGACAGATGCAAATCTAAATGTGTCACAGATTGTAACTGGTGAATGTGATTAACTACAACATGAACTGCCAAGAAGTTGTTTATCTGTTGATACCTACCTATTAAGATCAGATGCTACTCTGCAAGATGTATCAGTTAAATTTAACATTATACAGTCTAGATAATACTGGAGAGGAGAACACGTGATGGAATGGCCTCTTTGACTTTATTGTACGTAATCATAAGTAGTTGAGAAGATTTATCAGCCAGAATTGAGACCTTTGTTCCTAAAACAGCCATCTAAAATGTTTCCACAGAAAAGAGTTGTGAGTGTATTTGAACTGTTTTCAGCCAAGAACAATCTTGCTGAAACTCAAATTGGTCCCAATGTGACTCCTGTCCATTGAAACCAAAGAGCTCAACTGAAAACTCTCTTTTCTTTAGGTGTCTTAAATGTCTTACCATGTTCTAAACACAGGCTATAGGAAGAACAGAGGAACCAATCCCAGTCCAAAGCCCGTCTGTGCCAAAGACTGCTTCTGAGCAGTCTCAGAATAAGTACATCAGTCTCAGAATATCCAGAAGTCATCTTCACATTTTCTCAGTGTCAAACAATTTCTGGTTTTCTGCTTTGTAACGTGTAAGTGACTGATAATTAGGTGACACAGAAGGACAATATATGATGTATTTTTATAATAAATTATCTTTTCATATTATAATCTAATTATAAGGTTGTTATACAGCTATTTCCTCCAAACAGAATTTGGTATTCTGAGGGAGTTCATTTGCTTGAAAAAGTGTCAGAATTTAATTATTTTGAAATTTGAAATATAGAATAGAGTAGAATAGTAGCTCTTAGATATTCCCATCTGTAGTGTTGTGGCATAGCATTTCCTATATAATACAGGGTAATCCACAACTGCAGCAAGTCGAATGCAGGAATGTATATATATAGACTGGCTTAGTGCTGGGCCAGCCTCCCCTTTGCTCTCTCCCTTCAGCAGAAGCTGGAAGCACCTGCACAGAGCTGGAAGGGACACGCCAAAAGGATCCACTGCAGATTTCTCACCTCTTCTGTTGTGCCCACGCTGATGACCCGGCATCCTGTCTGGAGCCACTGGTCCTAGGAGCTGAGCAAGAGAGGGAAAGCATAACACTGCATTGACAAGGTGAAAAACATGCATGTCACCAGCAGAAATACTCTGTGTGTGTAATCTTCCAGGTCCTATGACTACAATCAAATAATCAACAATAATGTCCTTTGATTTGCATTGTTTTATAAGAAATGTTCAGTTCTCCTAAGTTACTGAGGAACACGAACAACAAAAGAAGCAGTAATATGTGCAGAGCAATCCCCATGAAAATCCTCACATAAATATATCAGAGATTATTTCAACCTTTCCGCAGTTAATCAGCTTTTGGCTGCCTTGCCTAATGTGCTAGCAAGGATACCTGATATTGCCAGTGGGGCAATGGTGTTTGTAGTGATGATATGATATTTGTCCAGGGGGATCTGGACGGACCCCAGCCACTCGCTCAGTATAACTTTCTCCACTGCCAACAGTGCTAACAACTCTTGTTCCCTCCTGACCTTGGCTGATTTCAAACTACTAATGAAACAGTACATTTTACATGTGTTTAATAGTCTTATGACTAGTTCGGCCTACAACATAGCAACTTCCTTAAATAAATCAATATCTGATTTGCTAGGTTTTAATAAATAACAGGTATAAATGGTTACTATAAATAATAACACTGATTATCCTGTGTAATCAAACTCTTCACCTGCTGTGAGATACACCACATTTATGCAGATCAGCTGTAGGCTTTTCATCCATGAAATTATAGAATGTATAATGTGATGGGCCATGATATATTTAGTGTACTGTAATTGCTTATTTATAAAAGAGCTATCAACAGCCCACTTTAAATAAATTCAGAAATCACCGTAGGGCATTTCAAAATGAATATTTTATATAACATTTCTAAAAGATTATGAGCATTTCTTTGAACAGTAAAATTAATGGCTGTTTTGCTGTTTAAAGTCATCCTGTGTAGATTCAGGATAATGGCATATAAACTGTAATTACTGTATTTGTGTTTTAATTAGGAATATAATCATCCACCTCTCTCATGCTGCAGCTTTCTGAAATTAATATTGGGGAGACGATTTAAAATTGTCTGTTTACTAATAGAATGGTTAAAAGGAAGGGAATAAATTAAACAGTAAGATATATACTTGCAGCTCACTTTTAACAACAGAAATTCTGCAGGGTCATCTTGCCTTCTGCATTTTGAGACACACTGGTTGACCTTCAACCTTTCCTGCAAATAATTTCTAATGACAACTGAAGGTACCAGATTAGCCTACTTGCTTTCACACATCACACTCCTGCAGCACGTCCACCCAAAGATAGCCAAGTTTTGTCCTACTCTAGGAACAGAAAGGGATGAAAGGTAAGAAAACAGACACTCTAACAGAGAAATCAAAAACTTGCAAAACCCTTACTCATGTGAAGGCCACTTAGGTTTCTATTCACTTTGACAGACTGAGAGATTAATAGACAGATGGAAAAGCAATTTCATATTTTTAGTGACTGTCAACACCAGTTCCACATCTTCCAGAGTAATGCTATGAATAAACACGTTGATCCATGGAACAATATATCAAAATTGCCCTTCAGGGCCATTATTTTGTTTTTACCTGGCCTGTGTTTATGTGATTTACAAATAAAGCTTGAATGAAAGAAATGCTCACAATCTACGACTGCTGTGCTTTCATTACTTGCAATAGAAAATTAAACTGATTATGTGTTCAGCTAATGTGTCTTTAGATGGATCTTAGTAATATAAAAATTTGCATTTATGAAACTGGTTTTGATATTTCATAATAAAGAATTCCAAGTTTGGAAAATTAATGAAACCTGATCTCTTATTCTTATTACTTTCATACCTTGATCTTCTGGTAGCTAATTTTTGCTCCAATAAGTTTTTCCACGGATGGGGTATTTATTGAGTCTCTTGCAGTTATGGATTCTCTGGTATCAAAGAAGGGATCAGTATATGTGGCAGCATTTCCCTTAGAAGAAACATCAGTGGGGCCTCTCATGTCTACTAACTCACATATTTCAATTAAAGTGAGAGATATCACTGAAATTAAGATCCTACACCATATCTGTCAAATTTGGTTGAAACTGGCAGGTTTGACTAAAACTGCAGATACAAAAGTTTCTAGGGGCAGGAAGAGACAAATAGGAAAGAAAAAACAAACAAACCAAAAACACAACAAAAACCAAAACATACAAACAAAAAAATTAACCAACCAACCAAACCCCAGAATAAACCACAACTTAATTTCTTCAGATAAAATAAGGTTTGTCATTAAATGTTGGCATTCTCTTTCCCTACCCAGCCTGAACCTATTTGTACAAAGCAGGGGAGGAATGGTAAATTATGACAAACTTTTCAAACAAGGTGCAATGGAGGTTGGGCTCAAGAGCCAAGAAGAAGTATAAAGTGACTTATATTTTACCAAAACTGGTTCATGTGTCGAATGACCTTTTCAGATGCTTTTTCTGTCTGTGTTTACATGCTGTGTGATTACATTTATGCATGTAAAATGTATTTCTCTCCCTTCTAATGTTAAATGGAATTATACCCTTACAGTACAGGCAAGGAACAACAGCTGAGATATACAGGTGCCAGAAGGAAAACTTTATTGGTATGTCTTGAACCAATTTCCCATTGTTTCTCTCTTCACAGTGCAGGGAAATCTGCAGTCACTAGACCATCATGAATGATGTATATTTTCATAGTGAACTGGACCAAAGCTGTTTTGCACAGATGTTTCTGTAATTGTGACACATTAGGGAAATTTACTTTTCAGTGTCCCACAAATACATATTTCCACCTGTCCAGTGGTCTAGTAGGGAAGCTGGGCCCATATCATAAAACATGCAGTTAAGATGGCTGGCACAAAACCAACTAAAGATAATTTCTTACAATTGTCTGTGTATGTATAATATTTCTGTAACCATATTCCTTTATTTCCACAAGTGGATTTCCAGCTTTTTTCCTAAGAGAAAGAAAAACAATTGGCAGGCTAACTTAAAGTCTTAATTTAGTTATGTCAAAGAAAAGGGGGAAAATGTGTTTTTTAAAGCATTATTTTTTGGGTTTCTTTATTATTTATTTTATACAGAGAATAGGAAGTCAGCATAAACCTCCATATGGACAATGCCCTCATCTTGACACACAGAACCCAAGTTTGTTAAAAAGTCTTAAGTCAAATTTGTGTGTGGCATAAGAAGTGTCTGCATGAATGAAATGTGGTGCCTTACAAAAAGGCACCTGGAATAATTCTTTGAGGGAAGTGTTTTTAGTCCTGGTTGGTGTCATTAACTCCAAGTCACTGATTCCTCGCAGAATAATTATCTTCCAGAACTTGTCTTAGACATGGCAAAAAGCTAGTTTAGTTTTTTTTTGCTTCAAAGCTTTTTTTTTCAATTCAAAATATGTGTACTTTTGAACACTAAAGCAAGGACAGTTCAGGAACCACAGTACTAAAGTGGGCTGAAGAAAATAATGTGAGAGAGTTAGGATTTACAGTCTCTTTTTGATCAATCAGAAACACACTGTTCTCCATGCAGTTCTAATTGCAGTCAACTTGAGCAACTCAGTGCTCACTAAACCATATTATTGCAGTGGCAAGCTGCAAAGGGACGTTGGGAAAGGCACAGAGTTATCCTGGCAACCTCAGAGCAATGATACCTTTCATCTGAAAGTATTCACCCTACTCCTGGCAATTGAAATACAGGGAATCCACACTAAGATTAGAAAAATGAGGACTTTCAGCATATCCATAATTAATTAAATAATTGTTGATAAGTTTTGGTTGTTCTAAACTGTCTGTTCAATTATTTTCTTTTTGAATGAATTACCCTAATATAACTCTGATAGTGTCTTAATCTTGTAAATCTTATTAACCTGTATGAATCAATATTTGAAGGCTAATTTTTTATCATAGGTTCATTGTAAACGTTAGGATCTCTGAATCGCAATCAAGCAGAATCGCAACCCTAGACTTCAGTAGGGCAAACTTTGGCGTTTTCAAGTAATTGTTAGGGGAAATCCCATAGGAAAGGGTACTTGAAGGTAAAGGTCCCCAAGATAGTTGGTTAGTTTTCAGGGACTGCTTCTATCAAACTCAAGATCAGAGCATCCCAACACACAGGAAGTCAAGGAAGGGAGCCAGGAGACCTTCATGGTTAAACAGGGAACTGCTGGGCAAACTCAAGTGGAAGAGGAGTTTACAGATCATGGAAGGAGGGGCTGGCCACTTGAGAAGAATATAAAGCTCTTGTCAAAGAATGTAGGGAGGCAACTAGGAAAGCTAAGGCCTCCTTAGAATTAAACCTTGAGAGAAGGGTCAAGGTCAACAGAAAGAGCTTCTTCAAATACATGGCAGATAAAACTAACACCAGAGGCAATGTATGATGAATGAGGTGGGTGCGCTGGTGGCAGAAGATGCAGAGAAGGCAGGGTTACTGAATGCCTTCTTTGTCTCTGTCTACTCTGCCGGAGGCTGTCCTGAGGAGCCCTGTACCCCTGAGGTCCCAGAGGAAGGCAGGACAGTGGAGGAGTTTGCCTCAGTTGATGAGGACTGGGTTAAGGACCAGTTAAGCAATCTGGACATCCATAAATCCATGGGTCCAGATGGGATGCACTTAGGCATGCTGAGGGAGCTGGCTGAAGTCATTGCTGGGCCACTCTCCATCATCTTTGCTAGTCTTGGGAAATGGGAGAGATACCTGAGGACTGGAGGAAAGCAAATGTCACTCCAGTCTTCAAAAAGGGCAACAAAGAGGACCTGGGTAACTATAGATGGGTCAGTCTTACCTCCATCCCTGGAAAGGTGATGGAACAACTTATCCTTGGTGCCATCTCAAGGCGTATCAAATATAAGAGGGTCATTAGGGGCAGTCAACGTGGCTTCACCAAGGGGAAATTGTGCTTCTCCAACCTCATAGCCTTTTATGAGGACATAACGAGGTGGATAGATGATGGCAGAGAGGTGGATGTGGTCTTCATTGACTTCAGTAAAGCATTTAACACCATCTCCCACAGCATCCTCACAGCTAAACTGAGGAAGTGTGGTCTGGACAATTGGATAGTGAGGTGGACTGTGAACTGGCTGAAAGAAACAAGCCAGAGAGTTGTGGTCAATGGGACACAGTCTAGTTGGAGACCTGACCTACTGGACTCCCTCAAGAGTCAGGACGGGAACCAGTACTATTCAATATATTCATCAACAACTTGGATGAGGGAATAGAGTGCACTGTCAGCAAGTTTGCAGATGACATCAAGCTGGGAGGAGTAGCTGACACATCAGAAGGCTGTGCTGCCATCCAGTGAGACCTGGACAGGCTGGAGAGTTGGGCGGGGAAAAATTTAAAGAATTATAACAAGGGCAAGTGTAGAGTCTTGCATTTCCCAGGTTCCAGTATAAGCTGGGGAATGACATGTTGGACAGCAGTGTAGGGAAAAGGGACCTGGGGGTCCTGGTGGACAGCAGGATGACCATGAGCCAGCACTGTGCCCTTGTGGCCAGGAAGGCCAATGGCATCCTGGGGTGTATTAGAAAGGGGGTGGCTAGTAGGTGGAGAGAGAGTCTCCTCCCCCTCAAATCTGCCCTGGTGAGACTGCATCTGGAATATTGTGTCCAGTTCTGGGCCCCTCAGTTCCAGAAGGACAAGGAACTGCTGGAGAGAGTCCAGTGCAGGGCAACAAAGATGATGAAGGGAGTGGAGCATCTCCCTTATGAGGAAAGGCTGAAGAAGCTGGGTCTCTTTAGCTTGCAGAAGTAGAGACTGAGGGGTTACCTCATTAATGTTTACAAATATATAAAGTGTGAGTGTCATGAGGACGGAGCCAGGCTCTTCTCAGTAACAACCAATGATAAGGCAAGGGGCAATGGGTGCAAACAGGAACATAGGAGGTTCCACTTAATTTTGAGAAGAAACTTCTTCTCAGTAATGGCAACAGAACACTGGAACAGGCTGCCCAAGGATGTTGTAGAGTCTCCTACTCTGGAGACATTCAAAACCCACCTGGACGCCTTCCTGTGTAACCTCATCTAGGTGTTCCTTCTCCAGGAGTAGGATTGGACCAGATGATCTTTCGAGATCCCTTCCAGTCCCTAACGTTCTGTGATTCTGTGATTGTCCGAACTGAATCTGTTTCACAGTAGTGTCACTGTGCTGGCTCCAAATGAATGACTTATGATTCACAGCAGTGTAGGTGCTGAAAAAAAACATGCCTTAATAAAGTGGTGAGCTCTGTGTAAAGGTTAAATAGAATATAGGGAAATTTACAGTCTAAAGCACGAACACATATAGATACCTGAAGAGAGGATATAAAGAAGATGGAGACAGGCTCCTTTTAGAAGGATCAGAAAAGATGGGCACAAAGTGAAAGACAGGAGTTCCTCTCTGAACATCAGGAAGCACTTTATTACTGTGGGGGTGACTGAGCACTGGCACAGGTTTCCCAGGGAGGTTGTGGAGTCTCCCTCTTTGGAGATATTCAAAAAACCATCCGCAAATAGTACTGAGCAACCAGCTCTAGTTAACCCTACTTAAGCAGGGGCATTGGACCAGACGATTCTCAGAGGTCTCTTCCAGCCTCAATTATTCTGTGATCCCAAAGACAACCTCAGTAGCATCTCACTAAAATACTTTTGTAACATGGAAGGGAAACATATGCACTAAGTTCACACATTTAAAAAACATTCCTTGAAATAGTCTATCTTTTGGCCTTGATTTCCTAGTCAGACGTCTCAGAAAGGATTAATGTAGTATTTGCTATGAAACATATACATTTTTTTATTTAAAAAAATGTTCATTTGCCAAGTAATATGTCATTACTAGGTCTGAGAAAATAAATTATCCTGTACTTACTCTCTCCTCTTTAAAATTCTCCATTCTGCCAAGGAAATTTAACCCTGTGATGAAGGAAACACAGATGATATTTACTTTTTTTTTTTTTTCCTACACACTTGTAATGTCAAGATTGTAAATTAGTCATAACGGTACACAGCTTTTTGCATAGTCCTCTGCCATACATCACCCTATTCACATGTTTCTGCTTTGTGGAGCTGATAAGACACAGGAAGTATAGGCAATCTGCTTTTTATTGTATTGACAGAAACCAGTTTGTTGTTGCCAGCTTCAGCAACATCTTTGTAACTCTCAGAATGCTTAAAAACTTAAGAACTGTCTCTCTCACAAACATTAATGTACAGAGTTAATTTTGTCACATACACTACAAAGCAGTAATTCTGATTTCTGGGAATGATATAATGATTTGAAAATAAAAAAGGGAAATAAAAGAAGTGATTCATGAAAATAATAATGGGAAAAAAAAATCAACTGAATACTGTGAGCAGCATTTTTTAGTCTTATAAGTCTTTTTCCAACTTCTTTTTCTTCTTCATATAGATACAATATATTTGTAAGAAAAGCAGGCAGAGTTCTTAGACTGTTAAAGACACTATCAATCATTGTCTTGCTTGGTAATGCTTCAATTACTCTGGAAAAATACTGTCATTTTCATGGCTACAATCTGATGCATGGAAAATCCCACCCGCTCATTCTCCAAACAGTAATGTTTGCATATGAGAAATGTAGGCAGTATTGGCAAGATGATGAACCATTAATAAACCTTTCTCTGTGCCTCTCAAAGTGTACTGCATGACAGTCAGGATCTTTGTAGGATTAGCTTAATGCTTTGTCACTTTATACTTTTCTGCATTGTTTTTTCCCCTTACAGCTTTTGTACATGGCATATTATACTTGACACCGCAGTATGTATCCTTGTAGCTTTTCCACTATAAG
Source organism: Streptopelia decaocto (assembly GCF_964273445.1). Taxonomy (NCBI): domain Eukaryota; kingdom Metazoa; phylum Chordata; class Aves; order Columbiformes; family Columbidae; genus Streptopelia; species Streptopelia decaocto. The sequence goes on from NC_138656.1 coordinate 59,210,507, forward strand.
TTGCATAAGGGATGAGTAGTGAAGCCATTTGGTAAGACATGGGACTGATCCTCATCACCAGCCTATGTGCAAATTATTTCCAATATGTTACTGTCAAGGACTGTCAGAACCCACAACACTACTGAGGGTTTCATGTAACGTTAAGTCACTTCCATACACAAGTGGAGAAAATAAATCATTTGGATGTAAAGGAAAAAAAAAAAAAAAAGAAAAGAAAAATGGAGCCAACAGGTCTTTCAGGCTTTTAAGCATATTAAAAAGCAGAGAATAGAGAAATGGGAAGACTAATGGTTGAGTGGAAAGGCAAGGGAGAAGGATTAGGGGGAGAAGAAAAGAGAGGGACATACATGGAGACAGAGTGGAAGGGGAAAAAGAAAGGCTGAAGTTTAACAATCGGTAACAACTTGGTGAGAAATGTTAGTAGGACACAGTCAGCTGTGGATAACATTACAGGGCTATGATCCTAAGCATTCCTAAGCTGAAATTCACAGCTTTGGTGTTTTGTTTTTGTTTTGTTTTTTACAATAGATAAGAAATTGTCTTTTCTATCAAGTGACCAAACTGGCCTATTCATCTGTTATTTTCAGATGTTAGGCTGAATCTTCAGTGTCCTTCTATGCCCCCATGTGACCATGGAACAGACAAACTGCTATATTCCTTCTTGCTAAGTCTAATATAATGTTTTTTATTGGCAGGTCTAGACATATAATTTACTGTAGCCCATCTTCCTACAGAGTCCTACAGTGTCCTGGAATTATAGATTCCCTCCTTCTACGTCTCCACAGCACGTGCAGAGTAGTCCTCTACAACAGCATAACTCCATACAGCACAATGATTTTAACCATTCTACTTTGTAGGCTTTGCATGCAGCAAAAGGAGACAGAGGGAAGTGTATCATATATAAGCCAAATAAAAGTATTATGTTCAGAATCATACTCTCCAACTATCAGAGAATAAATAATGAGAAAAGTCAAAGATTCAGACATTATGATGTAATTACTTCAAATATATTTTAGAAGAGCAATCTATTGGAATGAAATGCTAAAATAATTGCAAAATCTCTCCCAATTTCTCCCTTTAGTCTCTTCATCTTCTTGTAACATCTTCTGCCACTTGTACACCGATACAGACACAGTCTGAATCAGTTTTTTACCTCCCATCTGAATTCAGTAATATTAAATCACCTCAATTAATTTATGCATGTTGTTGTTCATCTCAACTTAAAAAAAAAATAATAATAATAAAAGACAGAGCATACATGTTGTGACCTGGAAAGCATGAGGCTTCATCCTCATGATTACTTGAACAGCCACCTGAGAGTCACATTGTGAACATCTCAAAGGCAATTATTACTGTAGATGTCATAGACTACTTCATATAAGAAGATTTCTCAGCTAGTTTTACATAGAGATTATATGTATATTTACATGCAAAATTCAGTACAACGTCTTTTCTATTTAAAGTATTGTATTATATGCAAATATCATCATGGAAAACAAAAGCCTGCATCCATTTATTAATAGAAGCAATCCATCAATACCTGTGTTTTATATGTTACTGGATGCTGTGCAAGTCATCTTTTACTCATCTGTATCTAAATCAGACTAAGTAATTTAGTAAATCTAAACAGCCTAGGTAAATGTAAATTTAAATTAAATTTATAAGTGAGCTTTTTGACTAAACCATATATTCTCACTTGGCCAGATTATTGGCACAACACATTAGCTCCTTGCTTCCTGCATATTGTCTGTTAAAAATAACAGGAATATTCAGAAAGAAAAGTCTTATTCTTTATTTGCAAGCTTGGCCAATGATCACCCCACGGACAAACTGTTTTGTGTCCTGTACTGGTGTGAGCTGAATTTTACAACACCATTTCTTCTAGGAAGTATCTTCAGTCAAATACATGATACTTATTCACTATATATGCTGCCAGATAAGCATTATTATTACTCCTTTACCTTTCCAGTTTTTTGATTCACTGGGAAGACCACTCACTTTCCCATGAGATTTTTCCAGGTTTCTAGAACTTCAGTTAAAACAAAGACGTTAAAAACAGACAAACAGGGAGGGAGCACAGAAGTATTTATTATCTTTTTCTTCTGGAGATGCACATACTTACAAGATGAAAAAAAAGCACAGAGAAGGAACTTGACAGATTGTTCATTTCTGCTGATTTATAGTAAGATGAGGCAGTGATCATGCCAATATGCTGTCATTTTGTTTAAATGCAAGATGGAAATAGAGGGAATTTGTTTAAGTATTTAAATCGTTGCAAATCAAGTTAGCCTATGTAAAGGCATTTTACAGAAAAGGTTTCTTGTTTGTTATTGTCATTTGAGCATGACAAAACAGTGTAATGATTTCACGGTCAAGTTTTTATAGGCTCCCCTTAGGGTGTTAGACAATATATTTAAAAGTCACAGCTAGTGTCGCTGACAAAACTCGTATGGCTCCTTATCCCAATTTGCATCTCCCACGCATCAGAGAGAGTGACAGGAGTGACAGGAATGGAACCTAGAAGTTAAGTTGCAGTTATTCATTGCCTTCTAATAACATTTCAGTTAATGAAATATTTACGGAACATTCTGGTCCCAAATCCCTCTTACACACTAGTTCTAGTAGGGACAGGCATCTCCAGGGAGCTGACTATAGCTCATCAATTCAAACTCTTTTAGCCCAAGCACATAGTCCCTGGAATCAGTGGCATAGCTGCATACTGGGCAGGTTTCTACCCACCTCAACATGTCCAGTTCCTAAAATCCACACTGCTCACTGGTGTACCAAAATGAAAACAGACACCTTCAAAAGCTCTAGCCTCTGACTCTCTGTGCAGTCTGTGTAGTCTCTATAAGCTTCTGAATACAAATACATATGTCAGTCAGACGTGTCCAAGGTTTATTTGTTAGAAGTTCAGTAGTATACAACATGGTGTGAAAATAACAGTTGCATTAGTCACACACAGGAAGTCATTGATGAGTTAGGCAGGACCTCTGACCCAACAGCAGGCTTATTAACTTGGGCAGAGTACCACACTTATGCTGCCGTCCTGCCTGTAGCATTGGGACTAGCCTGACACCTCGTAGCTCTGCTAACAATCAACTAGTTCAGTCACGTGGCATGGAACTGTTTTGTAAAAAAACTGCAGATAATATTTGACACAAAAAAAAGACAGGCACAGAATTTTGTATCCAAACACAGCCTCCCTTCAACTCAGCCAGACACGTCATCTTACAGTGGCGCATGACTACCATTTGGATAGTGGGATGAACTGGGAACATCCAGTGTTAAATATTTACGTTATAAGAGATTGTAATAAATTACTACGAATTTCAGTTGAGATGTAGGCATATCTCACCCAGACTGTTAAAAGGAGAAAATCTCATGCTTATTTTCCAGTGAAATACAATGACTTAAAAAACAGATAAAAGAACAGCCCAAATAACAGCTCTTTGATGGTGACCAGAGATTTGGACTATTAAAGATATGAATGATGCCTAATAAATTACACTTATTGCATAGCCCAAAAGCATACCAGATAAGGATAGTAATTACCTAGGAGTGCATTTACCATATAAATGGTAGTTACAAACAATAAATGTAACTGAAAACACATCATTTCCATAACATTTCTTTCTCTCACCCTTTTTAAGACATTATTTCAATCTTTGCCTATGTTTGTATATCTCCTCTGTTCCCATAATAAAGTGAGGGGAATATATTCTCATCCCATTTTAAGTGAAATTTTGGTAATAAAAAATTAACAGCAAAACAGATCTCCACCATTACCTCATTTTTTTTTATTCTCCTGAAATAGATTGCTTTAAAGAAATTAGTATTCCTGCAGTCCTGCTTCAATTAAAACTGTTAAGAAAGAAAAACTGTAAATGTTGGGAGCCCCTACCTCTTTTCCAGGAATAAATAAAATGTTGCATACTAGTTTAACATCCCCAGTGGTCCAGCTATACTAGTGACTAGGTAGCAGTCAACAATATGATCATCAATGTGACCTAACCTCTTCCCCTGAAAGTAAGACCTACCCTGAAAATGAGCCCTAGCTTGATTTTTCAGGATAAATATAAGCCTTACCCCAAAAATAAGCCCTAGTTACAGTTCATTAAAAAAAGTCAATTGAAATAGTGTCCAGGCAGCTATACATGTAAAAAAGGTAATAAGTTTTGGAGCAAAAATTAATTTAAGACCCTGTCTTATTTTCAGAGAAACAGGGTCCAATGCTTAGTGGAAAGGCATTTTCTTTCGAATCTTATTATTATTACCAGACATAGACACTTTCTGGTATCATAAGAAGAAATGTCCAGGCTCTGAGTGGGAACAGGCAAAATGTCAAAAGAGTGTTCAATGCTATACTTGGTTTTATGGTGGGGAGGAGCAGCAAAGAATATAAAACAGGTGTTTTATAGGTGTTTTCCTGGAAAAAAAACCCAGGACATCAGAGTCCTTTGGTTCAGCCAGCTCAATTGCTTCTGAGTCAAAGCCTTTCAAGCATCCACTATTGAATTCTAGGTATGTATACAATATGGAAGTTAATAAATAGTATGCCTTCTCATTGAGTTACAGTGGTATCCCATTATTAACCAAGCTAGGACTCAGAATGTGTGTTTGTTAATTCAAAACCTCTTTGTGTGAGTCTGAACTGTTCAAAGACAAACAGAAGAAGTCAGATGAGGTGGAAATACAGAAATTCAAATGCCACGAAATATTCTAAAAATACTGTCTGCTATTCCCATGCACCTCAGGTCCTAGTTAATTGAGAATGGTCTCCTGTGTTGATTAACAAATGTAGTTGCAATATCATCTGTCCTCAAGCAGAACAGCAGAACTGACCTCAAAGTTTGGCCACACAGCACACAGTTCTTGCTTACATAGAACAGTTTCCTCAAATATGTCACAAGCCCACGCTCATAGCACATATTATGTAGACTTGCTTGAACTGCAACTCACATGAGCAGCAAACACACACTTTGTCTGGTGAAGTCTGCATTGGCTACTGTACCTCAGCTGGAGGAGCAGCACTAAAAAGCCCCAGCTGCTTTGCTGTGATATTGTCAACAATGCTATAGAAATAAGAATTCTGAACTGAGTGCAAAGTACTGATTAACAAAGCACTTCACTTTCAGGAAGGGTCATCCTTTTATGGATGTTATGATGGACATGAAGAGACTCTTGCTTGCATACTGTAGACCAACTACAAAATTCATAGAATCATAGCACAGTTTGGGTTGGAAGGGACATTCAAAAGCCATCTAGTCCAACCCCCCTGCAGTGAGCAGGAACATCTTCAACTAGATCAGGTTGCTCTAGTGCTTAACTTGACTTCAAATGAAAAAGTTATTCTTTGAATTTGAGTCATCTCCTCTTCTAAGTCCTCTGAACATATTGGTGGTTTGAAAGCAAAGCTGAAGAAAATGGTCCAGGATAAATGCTAAAAAGACAATAACTTGTAAAGATGTAAAAATTCAGTTGTTAAGTATTGGCATATTGGTATTTCAGTATTTTTCCACATATATCACTGTTTGCCAATGGCTTCCACGTATACCTTTGAAATACTTGTCTCTTAAAAAGGCAGCTGTAAATAACTACAGCATACTAGAGGGAAACATTATACCTTAAATACATCACCAAATATTTATATGTTCAATAAACAATAGAGAAGTCTCACTACTTCTTGATGATTCATTTTTTAAATGCACTCCTTAGGAAACCACAGTTACAAAAATATGATTTCTTAAAGACAGTTCAGTGGAAAATGCAGCTGATATAATAAGAACATTAAATAGTAAAAAATTAGTCATCTAAAATAATCCATTGTGTTATGAAATATGATTTTCTTTAGTATGCAAAAGCCATATTCATTGAATGAAGTTTTAAATAGGCTACATTCTATTGTATTTTACCTTCAGGGACCCTGGGAGTTTATTCTTTCTAATGAGCTGTGTACTATTCACTTAGAAGCTTCATTTTTATTATTATGTATAATACTTTTTTTTTTTTTTCTGCTTTAGCAAATGCCTTTTTTAAACAAATTCATTCTTTTCCTAGGCATTTTGTTAACTGCATGGGGTAATATCTGGAATGCTTACAGTGTTTCTAACAGTTTGAAAAAGATATATGATGTTTTCAAGCAGACTATTTACATTAGTTATATCCTCCACTAGAATAGGATTGTCCCTTCTGGCTCCATTTTTTGTTGTTGTTGCTATCCAAGTAGAGTTTATTTAGTTAAACTAAAGAAGAAGAAAATCCTATTAACAATAATGAATCCTTGTTTAGGCAGGTTCAAATAGGAAAAAAAAAAAAAAAAAAAAAAAAAAAGAGGGGGATGGGGTATTCATTCTGGGTATCTTTTCCTCTAATAAAAAGTATTTTCAAAAGCTAGAATGCTGTCATTTAACCCTTACAAGCCAGTTATAGAATGAAATGAAGATACAATACCTTAAACCACTTTTCTAGACTACGCTCTTTTAGGATTTCATGGATGGACAAGAGTTTGGTAAACTTCGGTAGCCTTTAGTTCCCATCTTATCTACACAGAACCAAGAGTCACAATATTTGTCAGGAGGCAAGATTAAGGTGTTCTGAAAGACAGAGGTCAGATTTATTTGGAACCACCTTCAAGGTTATCTTGTAGTGGCAAAGTCCATCACAGTTCATATATATACAATTGAGATATATATGGTTAAGATGCACACAAGTATCATATCCTCTTCCACCACATAAACCCTTCTGTTTATTATCTTTTGCTTACTCTTTGCTATAGCTCACCCCAGACATGACTTACATCATGACATTTTTGTCACTTCTGCTACAAAAAGTTGGAAGCATCGATTAAATGCCTCCCTGCATTCAGCAGGCTCAGATAAACAGGAATCACCATTTTGTCCCATAATACATACTGAAGCCTTGGACCTTCTTGTACCATTGTGGATTCAAACATTTACGTGGGTTTGGAAATCACCTAGAGAACATCATAGGAGAATATTCAGTCTGGGGCTACTAAATAGAAAACCATCACCTCTTAACTGATAATTTCCTGGACCACAGATGGCTTGAGGTCAGGATAACAGCCAACAGGATGACTACTATCGGCTTGCCATGAGCTTTTACACTGAGGCTGTTGTTCTGGATAACCTTTTATTCATATTTGGTATTCACAGTATCTGCAACCTCACATGAAAAAAAAAAAAAAGCATGAAATCCTGACTGACACTAATGCTTCCCTGTTTGAAACTAATGAAGACCAAATGCGTAGCATTTTGGATCCTCTCAAACATTATTGTTAAGTCAGAAATGAGGAACAGACTCTAAGCTGTGGAAGTGTGAATTCCTCAGTACTCCTGTTAAATGCTCATTTCTTTCTCCTGCTGTGTGCAGTGCTCTAAAACTGGGTGTGCACCCAAACTGATCTCAGGCTCAGGCTCAGGCTCCTCCCCAGCTATACAGCAGAGAAGTAAGGAAAAGTCCTTCAGATCTGGATAACAAGAGACAAGAAAGTCCTTCCCACTGCCCTCTCCTGCTCACATCCAGTGGAGAGAAAAGAAGTGAGAGCAGTGCCACACAGGGATCCAACTTAGCCCAGCAGGCTGAGCAGAAGCCCTACCCTGAAAAGATGGGCCAGGAAGGTGGAATGGAGAAGCAGCTGGCTGAGTGCAGCAGTGCAGAAGAGTGACAGTCAGGAAGTAAAGACCATAATAAAGTTTTGTCCAAGGAGCACCTTCCTGCTTCACAAGTGGTGGGAGAGCAGAGAGTGGCTTATTGGGACTGTTTCTTGAAATCTGGAGAGGAAACACAGAATCTCATCTGCTCCCACAGGGTACTGTCCCCACCCATCACTGCTGACATGCATGTACTCCTTTTTCGAAGGAAAGTACGTAAAGCTGTTTAACACTGATTTCCCCCACATAAGTGACATTATTTTTGAGGCAATCATAGCACAGAACTACTAACTAAAGAGTTATTTTACTATACAAGTTCTGTATATAAACGAATCCATCTCATGTCCAGTTCTTACTGTTGCAGAGGCTTCTTCCTCCACATTTCCCCCCCCCAGCCCCACCACAGCTACTGCCTCTTAGAGTTCCTGTTGGAACTGTTTGACTTTCATTTTTTTCAGAATTATTTAGCAGCTTTGCAAACAGTTTTGAGAAAACCCAAACCTTTATGAACACCATCCTCTCCCCACTTTGCAAATTCAGCTGATTTGATCCCCCTGAGATGAGTTCAAACCAAATGTGTAAATTCAAAAATAGCATATTAAAATAAATAAATACTTTCTGCTCTCTTTTCTCTTTTATTTCTTAATAAGGCATTGTTCTCCCAATACAATGAAAAGCAATAGGATATAAAATGCAAACTCTCATTCTCAATCCCATAAGATAATAATGTACCTTCTGCTGTTGCTGCTGTTCCTGCTGCCAGCACTGTCAGCAGGTCCATTGCTTCTATAGCAACAACTACTTCCAACTGTGCAATACTTGCAAGTAATTTAGGTGCATAAGACAACAACATTTTAGTGAGAACTGCATGTTATACACTTGAAACATGACATTTGTCAATAAACCCCGAGCCTGCCTCCAATTACAATTATTCTGTGTCTTTTTCAGTCCCCTCACCACATTTCCCTGTGCAATATCAGTTTGCAAGAAAATTTCAGGAGAAAAAAACAAAACAAAACTCTTCTAATACTAAATAGAAACAAAACAAAATACAGAGAAATTTAGCAGCCAAAAAAACATCCCAGACAGTTACAGACAGCAAGCACAGGTATCAAGGTGTGGTGATCATTTTAATCAAAAACAAAGTAGCTAGAGCATTTCTCCTTTGTTCAGGAATCTGCCCTTTGCCTTGGATTATGCAGTGAGCACATTTCATCTCTTTGAAGTCTTGAAGACTTTTCTTGAGCTGGCAGAGGAGTAATCTAAACCCCAAAATTCTCCTGGCCAGTCCAGGATGTTTGGTTACTGTCTGTCATCCAGAGAAGAAGCATAGGCAGGGACAGATAGAAACATACTTCAACAGACCTTTTCCTACTGCTAAATATTACCTCAAATCACGAGAGAGACGTTAGGCGTAATGCGATAATGTAAGTTCATTATGCCTTCAGACATGAAAATGTGATTCATTTATTTACTCACTTCAGTGCCTGGGTTTTTCACCAATGTAACACATTAAGATCTGAAGAAAAGAGTGTATGTTATAGGAGTAAAATGCTGAATCAAACAGTAATATTTACTGGACTTGGAACACATCACACACAAACACTTGAGTCTGGAACTTCTGCTTGCTTAACAAGGTTCTGAAAACTCTTGCAAATGGTGGCTTCCTCTACAAAGATCAATAAATGTGAGGATTTCACACAGCACTTCCAGAGGTGTCAGCTGCTGCGATATTCAGTGAGGGTGTCACCTAATGTTGTCATCTGAAGTCTGGACTTAGCAGGAAGTTCTCCTCACCAGGAGATGATTTGAAGAAACAAGTACAGTAAATTACTGAAACATAGTTCATAGCATGAAAACGTCCCAGTTCCTGATGTCCCCATTTTTGTTTTGTGCTCATGTTTACCCTCATACTGTAAGTAATCACTACAAGCAGAGCTCATACCCTTATATACGTTTACTGGCCCAGCACAGTATCCATTCTCTAAGTTTTGCTCATGTTCCCGGATTGCTGTCCACACTGATGAAATTAATACAGAAGTGCATCCTCCTAAATGAAAACTCACATTCTTGTGTTCATCAATCTTGCAACAATGCTAAAAAGTCAGAGAAACATTTTAAACAGTGTGAAAGCTTCATCTTCATGTTTACTTATCTTTTGCCAAATTTCATACCACTTCTCAATGTAGCAGACTACTAAAAGACACATATCTGCTTTTTTCTGACAAAGAGACAGTCAGATTCAAACAATGCCTCATCTCCAATGAGTAAAAAAAGGAAAAGGGCCAAATTTCACCTTCTAGCCATCCTTCCAAAAATGGACCCATTCAGCACTTGTGACCTATTTGGCAAGACACCTGCAGAAACTTCTTTTATCACAAGTTTCAGCTTCACTATCCCCACTCATTCTCCTGAATCAGTTTGCAAGAGAATAAGACACAGCCTACCCATCACATCCCAGACCATACACCTAATAAGAAACAAAGATGCAGCCCCATGGCTAGGAGGTTACAAAAGCAGAGTGGCTCAGCCAGCAGAAGACAGAGACCTGGCTCCCAACAATTTGTATGCCTGTGTTGCAATACATAGAGTTTTTTGCTGTGAACAATCCCGTGATTAGCCCTGGAAAACAGTGGGTAAAATCATAATCTTTCCGGATAACCCAGATCAGTTCAAATGTGGATGAAACATATCTCTGCATCAGTGGTACCATGTGGACAAAATTTGAAGATTCTTAAATTCTTACTTACAACCTACAAATCTTTTCGCACCCAGCATCCAGGCAAGGAGGTGAAGTAAATCTTATTAACACAGATATTAAGCAAGATAGGGCTTTAATTGAGGCCAGCATTTGGTAGAAGGTATGAATCCTGGAGACAACTGACAAGAAATGCAAGAAAGGAGAACCAAAACTGTGTTCCAGCATCAGCCTGTTGGGAAAGTCTAATTAAGAGGACTGCTAATGAGACTTCTCTGCTTTGGCACTGTTAATCTTTTTTGGCCCAGACTCCTCTGGTGAGTGATTAAATTCTATAGATACCACCTTTTGTTGGAGTCACTTGTCACTGTGTGTGACGAGACCACAGTTTGTTAGTAGATGGTTCTACCTGTATTAAAGTCTGAGATTTTTGCTCAGTTCTCATTTTTTCACCCTCTGTCCCTGGCACAGCTGTGTCTACTTAAAATTTGTTTTCAGCTGCAGCACTTCTGCGCTTTTCCTCCCACTGCTGCTCACAGTCCTTGGATTCTCATCCCTTTATAAAATCCTCTTTCTCACTAGGAGACTCTCCTGCTCAGCTTCATTATTCTTCCTACCCTAAAACTGAAGGAAAACATGAAATGTACTTCCTTCCTCTGGGGGGCTCATCACTGCATTGTGTCCTGTGAAATCATTCATGTCAGGAACTATTTATCTGTGTGCCTGAGAAAAACACTTCTACAGATCAAACGCTGTGTCTTTTTGGGCTGGTACCCAGACAGAAGTGATCCTCCCAATCTGTCCTGTTAACTTGCTTTCTCACCCATTTCCAAGTATGCAAGTAAAATATTTTTCTACTCCATCAATAAATTCAGCATCATACTTTCTGTAATGAAGTTAAGCCGTTTCTCACAAAGATCTATTAATTTTTTTTTTTTTTTTTTTTTTGTCTCCAAAGGCCCTTCTATGGCTTCTTGACTGTCAAGGAATATTGTTTTTCAAGGAAAAAATAAATATAGAAGTCATGTTTCAGTACTATACTTAGTCGATGTACACATACTCTAAAGTTTAGTTTAGGAACAGAATACATATCATCAATTTCAATAGTGATTTGAAGACATAAAGACTCCCCAAACTGTTGCAAACTACATGCAGAATATCAACATGACAGACAAAATAAGAAATCTCAAAGTATCAAGAAAGCATACTTAATAGATTTTTGGAAAAAAAAAAAAAAAAGTTACTTTAGTCTCTCAGTGAATGATTTGTCCCTGAAAGTATTCCACACACTATGAGAGAAACATAGAGCAGATTCAAAAGACTGTAACAATAATGGAAACAGCAAGTATAATGCTTTATAAAAGACCAGATATTTCGTTCAAATAGAAATTACTATAGCATCAACTAAAGCAATCCCAAATGTTCAGAAGTCATAGAACCACTTAAAAAAAAAAAAAAAAAAAAAAAAAACACCATATTTCATCTAGTCATGGAAACCTTTTTTCATGATAATGTATTGTATCCATTTTTTATTTGTGTGTGGTTTTTGTATCTTTAGGGTACACTCTGCTCATATACTTCTCTGCAGACTAAAATGAAAAACAGAAACAGTTTATTGATACGTGCTCACAATGTCATACCTGCATACTCAGGGAAAAAAAAAAATAGAAAAGAAAAAGAAAGATAAATTGGAAGTTGCTTATTTAATCACAGGATTCCATTATCTGAGATGTTAATCAAGAGACCAAAATTAAACTGTAGAAAGTAGCTAGCTTGAGCTGACTGTCTTGTAGAAAGAGAACAACAAATATGCTACCATATATCTGATTGCCTGACTGAGAGATGGATGGATGCAGAGCTGGCCTGTTGGGAGAGGCTTTGTTGGTAGAGAACAGCACCACCCCAGCACAATACTGGTGCCAGCTCCAGGCGAACCCTGTGGCTTCAACCTGCATTCTGCTCTCTAACTCAGAGTGGGAAGTTATCTCAGCATGGACAACCAAAAGCACATACAGACCACTCTCTAGCTCATTTAATGCAGATGACAAAAATAGCATGATATTTGCATCCCCTCCAAACATATCATTTGAGAGTAAAAATTTGTCCTTTATCATTAGTCACCACAATCTAAACTCATTATTGTCCCTAATTCTGGTTTAAATTTGATCTCAGCAACAAAACAAAGTGTTTTCACCTTCCTACTACACCCCTGCAGGGCAGTCAGCCAAAAAGCAAGCTAACATCACCACGGTTTGATACCATAATCCTGCTCAGCATTTTCCTTCATGCCATTGCCACACATGCGGGCAGAATAATGTAATGTGGAATGTACCCACACAGATTGTGTTCTGCACTTTGTAGAACTGCTCTGAAGCAGTCCAGTCATTCCAAAGTTTCTGCTTTGAATGCATTTCCCATATTAATGGAAACTTTGTCACAAGCAAGTCTAAAATAACAAGTATGGTGAGGAACTGCCATTGCTAAAAGTGAACATGAAGACATTATGTTCAGATTCTCTTCTGTCGACGACTTCTCCTGCTTCAGGTACTGTCACATTTGACAATGATGACAATGAAGAGGTCAGTGCTGACAGGTGACAACAATGGACTAGAGTGAAAAAAATAAATCTTCCAGATAGGGGCCTAGTAACATTTCATGTTTTGGCTCTATGAAGTGATTAGAACAAGGGAGCCCCAGCATGAACAGTTGTTCCCGTATCACAGACTCTGCATGAATATTTTCAAGACAGAGAGAGCATCAAGCAGCACACACAAGTTCAAGACTGACTCTCCCTATTTCCATAAGATGTTAATCATAAGGACTGTGCTAGAATGACCATAGATGGGTTAGTTTCTGCTTCGAGGTAGTCACAAAGCCAAAACTTAGGGAAATAATAACTCAGTCTTGCTTTCAGACTGCAAATAGAAATAAATTCCTCTAGGATTTGCTCGTGATGAATGATACCTTAAGGGTAGTTTGCTAATTACTGTAAAAATAAAACCAAACACAGCACATTGCTATTGAAGCAGTGAAACAAGTATATTTATTCCTTTATAAATGCGGCCTTGGATGTTTCACCCAGAAACTTTATTGAAGAGGTGCAGAAACATGAAAAGCTGAACAATGTGTCAATCTTAAGTATATTCATAGTCTACCTTGGAAGGAAATTGAGAGGAGGTGATTTCAAGAAGGTGCTTGATACCTACAATTTCTACCTAGTAATTATGCCATCAGTTTGATCTTATCAGAAAGCAGAATTAAAAAAAAAAAAAAAAAAGAGAAAATACTTGGACAGAAGCAAGCATTTAAATAAAAAAGGGTAATAATGATACTGTAGAGCTTCTAATTCTCGTCCTTTTCACTAAATACCCTTCCCTTACACAGCCCACTTTAAAATGAAGTAGTGGCATCCACTGTCTTCATGAGTACATGCGTAATTATAGATAACTGGCTTACATGTATTTCAGTCCACATTATTAAACTCATCAGCTGAGCGCTGTTTGTGTGGCTCACTCACAAAGAATTGTCCATTTCTAATGACATTAATTAGTAATCTTTGACCACAACAGGCTTGAAAACTTGAGCTAGCAGCAGAGCTCTCAACCCTCACTGTTAAGTGACTTAAAGGAATTCAATCTGTGTAGCTTATCAAAAAGATTGAGAGGTGACTTGATTACAGCGTGTAAATACTTTCACAGGGAGAAAATACAAGGGCTCTCTAATCAAACAGAGGCATAACAAAAACTGGGAGCTGAAAACTGAAGTCAAGCAAATTAAGTGAGGATAAAAAGCACATCATTTCTTACTACCAGCAAACCACTGGAACAAGCTCCAAAGGAATAAATAGATTCTTCAGCTCCTACAGTCTCAAGAACAACATCAGATGCCTTTCAGGAAGATATGCTTTAGTCAAACACAGAGTGCTTCAGCTGAAACACAGGTTATTGTGCTCAGCTACAGGGTATCTGGTATCTGGGGGAATTTAATGACCTATGCCACGCAATAGGTCAGACTTCAGCATCTATTATGGTGGGAGAGGCAGTATTTTTTTCACTCTGCAAGACGATGCTGCTGCAAAACATGCAGACTTTCAAATACACAAGCCTTCCTTCAGGTCTGACACTGACTGAAATAGTAACTTACAAGGCTAAAAATAGGTTGAAAACAATTGTTCCAAGTTTGACTGTTGTTACCTATGTTCCACTTCCTGAGTTAAAAGGACAGGGGGTAAAAGAGAGGGAGACTGACACAGAGCACGGTGCTTTTTCCCGTACCTTTTAAAATAAGTGCTAGTGATAAAGGAATAGACTAGAACCAGCTTTTTAACCACAAAATATGAACAGAACAACTGCTGCCTCTTCTGTTGCTGATCCCAGATGCTTTGTTAGCTTTTTTAGAACCTGTAACAGGAACAGGGAAGTGTTCAAGGATGTCCAGTCCTTTCTTTGTATTTTGAGGGTAAGGAAACTCTAAAAGCTTTCTGATGAGAACTGCAGTGTAATCTCATCAGCTCTTTCCTAGTGGTCGATTAGATCTTGACATGGCAGAAGGAGGCCATATTTAAGCAATAACACAGGGTCCATTACCCATTATTAGTCTCTGGCACCATTTAGTTGTCTTCCTGAACAACAGATCATTGATTATAAACTAGTGGTCAGACAAATCCTCAGCAGGAGATTCATAAGCATTATTCCATCATATCAATTAAACGATGTTGATATATAGCAGTTGAGAAAGTCCAGAAGTTTTACTCCAGTTATTGTAAAACAGGATTTTCTCATGGTCCCATCTGGTATCTTTCGCTTTAAAAATTAATCTCTGTGTGCAGTATGGCAATAATAAGGAAAACGTGTTTCAGTCACTTTTGCTATGACACTAACAATAGATATTAAAATTGGAAAAATAGTTAAGCCACTTATAGGCAAATCAAACTTTCAAACTGTCTTTATTTAAGCAGAGGAATTGAGAATAACTATGCTGTGGCAAATGCTAAGTGGTTGATACCTCACCTCCAGATTTCCAACAGTAAAATTTCACTGGCTTCAACACGCCTACACCATAAATGAGGTACCATGTAGGCCTCTCTCATGATCTTGAGATGTTTACTCAAGCAGCCAGTTATTTAACCTGGTATTTATTGATTGTCGAGTGAAGTGTTTGCTGGAGTAACATCAGTGAGTTTGCTGTACTGGCCTAATTAACTGGTCTTTGTTAAGCTCTGTAACTTAAGTAACCCTCTTTGTAACAGTGTTCCAAGAGCTCCTTAGGCAGAACCTGAAAGTTTTTGTCCTGTATTTTCTAACTACACATTCTACAGAGCTCCACTGACTAACAAAGAAAATTTGGTAAAATCAGCAAACATAGAATGACAGACCAGAGTTATGCACTTGCAGTGCTGAACATCAACATGGTACATGCAAACTTTGCCCTGTTTGTCACTCAGTAACATTTTACTCTTTACTGTTATCTTGTGCCCCAATTTATGGGTAGGAATAGAGGACATCTTTACAAACTGTTCCTATAGACAGAGGGTTATCAGAAACATAGTGAACTTCAGCTCCCCTTGATATGGACACAGACGGTCCAACTAATATCAGCAGCTCAATTAAAGCACATTTTATGACTTGAAAGACTGAACCAGTCCATAACTGTTCTTCAGCTAATAATCCATACAGCTACTGATAACTCAGAATTGAATGGACCAGGGTAACGACATAATAGTAACTGGGTAACAATAAATTATTGTGCAAGCAACTGTGACTTACTGTAATAGCATCTCATAACAGTAGTTGCTTACAGACAGTAGCTTTGATTTAGCAAAGATGTTTAATTATAACTTAAAACACTTACTTAACAGAGTGCTACAGCATAATGCAGCAGGGATGGTTCATGAAAAAGGCCAGTACTAGATATATTTTAACCAGTAAACAAGGGTAGGAGAAAACTCCATCAGCTTGCGAAATTCTTCCATGGTCTCTTCATAAGCACCAGAATTCTATCAGTAGGTAATCCCACCTTGGTACTCAGCAATCATATTCAGCTACTGAAAGCACATGTTTGTGCCTACATATAATTTTACCCTTCTTACTACTATGTGTATGACTACTACTTTTGAACAGAAAATGCTAAGTCCTGTGCTGATATAGTGGCTTAAAATAGTCTAAAATAGAACTCCATTGAAATCTGTCAATAATAATCCATTTCCCCAATCATCATAGTTCCAGAAAAACAAAACCCTCAAATAGAGTCTACACATTTTAGTAGCAGCAGTGGCAACTCAGTATAGCAAAACAGTAAAAATTATTATCCTCACAGAAGTGAAGAAGAAATCTCAACGGTCAAATCTATTAAATAAGAATGATGGACAGATGATTAAAAGGAAGAACTTTCAGTGTAATTCATATCCACCTGTGAGGAAGTGTACTGGGTCTGGGTAAGATGGTGTTCATTTTTTTCATGGCATCTTTTATGATGGATTTGTGACTAAAAAGTTGTTGATAACACACTAGTGTTTTGGCTGTTGCTGAACAGTGCTTGAACACCATAAAGGCTTTGTCTTTCTCCTAATCTGACACCTCCAGCAAGTAGGCTGGGAGTGCACAAGAATCATGGGCACAAACAAAGATGAGAATGATTGACAGAAGAGGCTTACAGAGTGTCCAGTTCTTGCACTCATTGAATCCCATTCTACCTGAGACAGAGAGAAACTGGTTCCATGGTGGCAGATAAAAACCACTCAGAACATTTGCTTTCAGATGCAAGGAATGGAAGAGAGCAAACAAGCCATTCAAGTGACACCAGAAACATTTCAGCAAGTGGATAGAGGCTTAAAATCCAAACTCAAAATGTCATCACAAGAAGAATTATTTGATTGTATCTAACCAGATGAAAGCCTAGGAAGTGTGACTAAAGAAGAAATAAACTCACTGAGCTGAATGAAGAGGTCAATGTGCACCTTGTAGAGGCACTCCCCCACTTATTTCTGCAGGAAGGGAATGATAGAAACATACATATCAACTACATAACTTTTTAAAAACAAAACAAAATAGCTTCGAGCAAATCTTATTGTATGGATGGAAATAATTTAAATAAATTCCTTTGCACTTCAAGCTCTTGTGACTTTACTGAAAAAGTCCATACTGCATTCCCAAGCCTCCTTCTGCCAAGCTTGCAGGACAGAGCAGAGATGGTTTCCCTTGGCTCTGCAAGACTTCTAAGGAGATGCAGAACTTGGGGAGGAAAAAAGAAAAGGAGCTAATAAGCTTTGTATGATGATATTATTCACCAGCTCCCAGGAGCTTTGGTGGATATTGTTGATATTCATGTTACAAATTCCCAAGACTTTCAGTAGTTTGGGATGCACTAGGTATGGCTACAAGAAGTTGTCCCTTGCCACACACAAAACAAGGTGGCAATTAGAGATATACAGCACCATTCCTGATGTCATCCATTTATTCCTCCTGGAACATAAAGGCTCTAAGGTTCTGCAGCATGGTGATTTTAAAAATAAAAATGAGGAGCAGATCTTTCTTTGGGACTGCTCAAACAGAGCTACATATAACTTCCATAGCTTAAATCACATCTTTATTCTGATACCCACTATTCTCCAAACAAAATTAGAAACTAGGTTACATAGGAGAAACTGTTTACTATTCTGTCTTATCTTCTCTAAAAATAATAATTTTGCTCACCTTAAACCTTGTGTTACTTTCTGCACTTAAAATATATTTTGTGTCCCAGGACCACATGTGACAGAACATAAGAAAGTTTTGCTGAAGGCTTACTTGTCCACTTTATGCTTATTCACAAAGAGAAAATACTGACATTTTTTCACTCCTGAAGTAACAAAGATCAAATGGAAATAACTAGTCACAGACTTACCTTGGTTTTGTTATTCAGTGCTTCACCTCTTTTTACTTTAGTGCCCTGCCTAGCTTGTTTTTTATAATAACTATATGATCATTTGAGAAGATCACTTGTGATGACAGGACCACAAAATAAAGTCTTCAGGAAGTAATACAGGGATGAAAGTGTTTGTAAACAAGTTGTAAGGACAGAGGATTTATTCTAAAGAGACAGAGGTTAACAATTACCAAATTGATTAGGAATATATAAATACAAACCTCACAAAAATGTCATTTAAAAAACCTAAAAATTTAGTTTTATAGGAACACGTGTCAATAAAACTTAGGTCCACAATGAAATTTCTGCTTAAGATGACAGACTGTAGAGCACTCACCTGTGTATGAGAATCCCTACTTCAAATCCTACTGACTTAATGCAGGAATATAATTCTAGGTTTTGCATTTCCCAAGCATCAAGCTGATAAGATACAGACCACATATTTTATAAGCACTGCAGCTAAAGGTATTACATCTGTATAAAGAAATGATGAGACTATAAATGAAAAGAGAAGTACACATAGGCATCATTCAAGTGTGAAAACAGGAGCACAGTTCATCCCACTTTAAATCAGACATTGAAAAGAGACCAGATTATTACTTTCCCCCAGTGACTGTAAAGAGAGCCTTAGGTCACTAGTTCAAATACAGAATGCACTGCAGAAAAGTAAATGCAGATGATGTCTTACCACCCTTTAGCTTTACAGTTTGTTGCTTAGATCCAGATGAATCTAACCAGATTGTTACCATCCGCGATGAGTTCTGCATGAGATTTTGTTAGTTTTTGTTTTCCGGGGGGAAGGTGAAAGGACAAGGCAAGAAGTTTGAAAAATTAATAAGATTCGAATTTGGTTAGCTTAGGGACAAAAATAAATATAAACTCTTGACAGTTTGGGGATGGAAGAACTCAGCTCCTATACTTCAGCCAGCCTTGCTAAAGCTGAGCAAAGAATACTGAAGAAATCTACAGGATTTAAATTAATACTCATTATACAACAGCAGTAAGAGGACACAGGTTCCAGAGACCTGATGACACCAACCAGTGATGTCTAAAGTATATTCAGGTGGCAGAATCCCTCAAAATCAGGTACAGCTGCAGGCAAGAAAATAGAGCTTTTGCTACCTCATGAATGCGTGTATCCAGATCCTCACACAGTCCAGACTACCAGACTGGTAATGAAATCCTGGTGAATCCAAGCAGAATACTGTCAGACAATATAATAAAAATATCTTAGGTCAATTGCTTCTAACTTTCTTTCAGAAACACAAAAATAACTTTTATCCTTACCTGCATTGTGTCTTTGGGAAGGTGACACAGAGAGGACAATAATTAATTTCTTGATATAAAATTTTCAAACATTTAAACTGTCTGAAATAATTTAAACTTCATGTAAGGACATTCTGAACATATAAGCATATTTTGCACTACGTAATTTCAGGTATGAAGGTAAGGACTTCACAGTGGGCTGGTACATTGTCTTCACATTACTGATATCAAGAGTGCTGTTAGTGAAGGGATGTTTTCCAGAACTCACACATCACGCTTCACAGACAAGAAAAAGTATGCAGAGGGTATGTGTTTGTGAGCAACCACAAGACAAAGTGTGCATTTTTATTCTTTTGTCTGAAGGGAGGGTATTTTTGACCACAGCTACTTAAAATCAATGTAACAGTTTAAAAATATATTTCACTTATGATTACTTTTGTGAAATTTAACTAGAAGAAAAAAAAATAACAAGAAAAAGGAATGTCTTTTTGGCATCTCACACTCATAGATTTCCTGAAACAAATGGAAATTATGAAGATGAAAATGCCAGGTTTAATATATTTCAAAGACAGTCTGCAGTTGCTTACTGTTTAAAGAGATGTATTCCCAAGATAAGCCTTTATTTATTTTGTTGACCAACAGAAAGTTTCAAGTAATTATTTTCATAGCCTTCAACTTTTGGGGCTCATGTACCCTAGAAGATTAGGACAGTGGCCCTGGCCTAATAATCATATTTTATAAAATCTGTCATTCATTCAAGACTTAAGTAATCTTGTCTAATTAAGAGTTTCAGTAAGATTTGTTTACATAATTTGATCAAAAAAAGATAAGTGTTCTACAATTCTAAATTTCACTTGTCTTGCAAAAATATTGAAATAGAAAGAAGACAAAGTCATGTTAAAAAAAAAAACAAGACAAAACAAAAGCAAAACCAAAAACAAAACAAACAAACAAGCAAACAAAAACAAAACAAAAAAACATACACACACACAAAAAAATCAAAAACAAGATTGCGAAGTCTGCCAGGACAACCTATTACTTTGGCTCAGATTTATTTCTATGAGAACACATTTGAGCATGAGAACCAGAGAAGATTTGATCAGGACAACAATCCTTCCCAGAAACATTCAACTCTATCATTAGAATAAATATTTTCTAAATAGTGGACTTTTAATATTTGGCTTTCTCTAATTTTCAAAGTTTAATTCCTTGCCTTATTTAAGGAATCCAATATACTCCCAAGTAGATCTATCATTTCCTAGAACAGACTGAAAAAAAGGACTTTCAGTTAAAAAAAAAAAAAAATAATAATAAAGTAAATGTGGAGGCTGGTGGACTTAAAACTGCGTAAAGTATAATGAATTTGTAACCTCGGCACTGCTGTAGATCATCA
The DNA here is from genome assembly GCF_964273445.1 of Streptopelia decaocto. Classification (NCBI taxonomy): domain Eukaryota; kingdom Metazoa; phylum Chordata; class Aves; order Columbiformes; family Columbidae; genus Streptopelia; species Streptopelia decaocto. Next base: position 59,231,439 of record NC_138656.1, read on the forward strand.
GTGTTAGTAGTAGCACTGTAGTAGTAATTTATTACAACTCTGGAAAGTAATCTGTCCTTTTCTGGACATATGGAAGCCTCAGTCAATATTGCACATTTAAAAATCAGTAGTGCTCATCCCTCTGAGACAATAGTGGATCTACTTTATCAGTTCCACAAAATCTGGAAGATCTGAATGTCAAGCCTGCAGGTAAGGCACTAGCAGAAAGAATCAAATATATGATTTCTGTGTTGTTTTGAGCCTTTATAATTTAAGAAGAAACATCTGTATTGCCTAGCTGCCAATATGGGAGAAAGACACCTCACCTGCCTGCGTAGCACAGCTTACACATACAGAAGCGTGAGATTACACACAGCTTATAAAATTTCCATTCCATTTTTAATCCAAATAGATACAAATATTGCATATATGAAGATATTTGAATTTAAAGGGGAAAAAAAAAAAAAGAAAAAAAATAGGCATATGTAATTAATAGTGGATGTTCCAAGGTGGTTACAAGGAATAGTACATATCTCCAGTAAACAGAAGACATCAGTGCTCACTGTGTTAGATAGGCTGAAGGTTAGAAGGCTGAAGAACTTGACAGTTCAGAAAACATATATTGCAAGCAATTGTGTTTCAGTTACATTGTACATATGTGAGTAATGGTGGATGTGCAGCTTTAGCCCTTAAGGAACAGTGAAACAATTGGTGGTGAACTCTTGTGTTGTGGAGAAAATAAAAGTGTGCTGAAGTATAGAAATAAGAAAGGAACTGAAGCAGAAGCGTGAAGTCCAGAAACACTAACACACAGAATCTTGTAAGGAAGGAAAGGCGGGAGGGAGGGAGAAAAGATATTAGAGTACTTTAGTGGTTCCAAAGAAACTTAGGAAAGGAGCCATGTGATGCTACTGATAAATGTCGCTGACCTTCCTAGAGTGAGTTTGTGCTTTTTGGCCCATTCATCCTGATGATTTGCTGAAGAATCATTTGCTCTAGTGTAAGTTATGGATGTCATTGTGCCACACCAGGTGAGATAGATTTGCACTGTGCCATAGCTTACCCACATGCTAATTTGAAAAGTAAATAAAATTAACAAAGACACAAAATTTTCAGCTGGTCAGGATTAAAATTCAGAGGACTATGCTGAGAGGTAACTAATGAACAGGAAGAAATGTACTTGTGAATTTTATCAGCTTGTTTTCTGGAGATAAGGAATCCCCAGAAGACAAGTCAAGCTATCAACAGAATAAACAGACGGCAAATACCAGAAAAGATGGGCACCATATAAACGTATATTACATTACACATCCTTTCCCCAATAGGTAAACAGTTAACAGAACTTCTCTTCAAAAGTGTGCCTCCCAGAGCCCATTTCCAATGACATGCAGAACAGTCTGATGCCAGGAAATTCAGAGTAACTCAGGATGAAAAGGAATGGTACAGCTTGCCTCACACCTTTAACACATTAATTTATCTCAGACCTTTTATCGCAGATAGTCTGAAGTGGGGTTTTTTTCAATTTATTTGAAGCATACATGTGTATTTTTCCCTAAACAATATAGAATAGGACATCTTCTTCTTTACTAGTCAGATTTGACAGTGTCTGTCATTCCTTTTTCCTCACTGTATTTGTCTGATTTCTTATTCCTCCACCTCACAGATGTAGCCAAGATGAAATCAAGCCAGCTTTCATGCTTGAATCCCAACCAAAGGGTTCAGACTTCTTCATTTCACCCAAATTTAGATTACTCCATTCTCTCTTTTTTCCCTTCCCAGCACCACCACCTCTGTATTGCACAGAATGGTTGAAAGAGGATGGAATTTAAGAAACAGCTTCTATAACCTGTCCCTCTTCTCTACCACATGACTAGTTATGTTCCTAGTTTGTCAGAATAATGAGGGAATTTAACGATACAATTCTTGTTAAAACAAATTGCATTAAAGCAACAGATACTGTTTTTGAAAGTTATGAATTTAAACTAGACAACATAAAATTCAAATTCCTGACAGAGCTGATTGTTTTGTGCTAGGTCACGCTGGCATAGTCTGTATTTTCTCCATGCTTTTTAATGAGAGATAGTTATTTCTATTGTGGAAGAAAAAGTGTTTTGATAACAGGTGAATCAGTTAAAAATACACTCCTTTAAGCAAAGCAGTAAATAAAAGCTGCACTCTTGCTCTCTGAGGTTTTTATTTTTTCACATGTTTTCAGCCGAATAAGAGCAGGGAATGTAAATATTGCCTGCTGTGTTCTTTCTCCAGATATAGATATCCACAAGTTCAGATGCTGGAAGAGATATCATGTGGCCATTCCAGCTCATGTCATTATACTATAAATAGATATCCACAGGCATAGGAAGGAACCTTGTTGTGCTACTGTTCACAATGATGACTGACTGTACTAATGTTTTCCTTTTGGTAATAAAATCTTAGTTAATGACTGCTTCCCTCAGTACTCTATTTTTGGAAAGGATATTTAATTATATGTCCGATTTATCATTTCTTATATTAGTTACATCTAGAGGTCATGTGCTAGCACTTTTAATGTTTAATGTTTTGAAAATAAATTAAAATGCATAATTTCAAGATAACAAATTTCTAGCTATTACAAAGGGATTACAGAAACAATTATGCTCTATATTTTAAGTCTAGATGACTCAAATGATGGCTAAATGAGGCTGGGTCTTTCCTCTCTAGGATACCAGTTCAAATCCATCTGCTTTACTAGAGGCAGAATGCCAGTATCAAATACGGGTGGTTGAGTCATTTGCTGGAACAATGAAACTGATTTAGGTTGGGATTTCCAAGGCATCCCAGAAGTACCTAATCTCCTTAGGTACCTTTGAAAATCCTAGTCTCAGCTCTTTTTTTTTCACTTCACAAAGTCATTCACAAACTGTAAAATCCTCACTCTATTAAAATCAATGGGAATTCTGTCCTTGACTTCAGCAAGGTCAGAATTCAAACTATACAGGCCAAGTCTTACTTTGTTATTTTCTCTTCTACAGCAGTGGGTTTCCAAGGAGGGGACTGACTGTGTTTGATGATCTGTTTCCAAACTTTTCAGGATTTTTTTATTATAACCCAATTTATGTATTATTACTTGCGTTGTGAGTAGGAGAACAGAGGGAGGTAACTTTAGCAAGAAAACGCTGAAAAAATGAGAATTATCTGAGTATGAATAATGTTGTTTGGATACATCCATTTGTCAAAGGACATTCTCCAAACTATTAGTCATGCTGTGATAGATTTTAGAAATCCCAGCACTGCTCAGGCTCCTAAATTCTAGTAACACTTGTAATGAAAGTCTCAGCCCAATAGGATTTGTAATTAAGCTAGTTAGAAAAGATAGGTGAAAGCTGAACATCATCACTCCCTTTTACAGATGGAAAGCTAAGGCACAAAAATGCAAAATGGCTTTTCGGACATCATATAAGAAGAAACTGATCCAAGAGTGGCATTAGGTCTTCAAAATCCTCATCAAATATAACTATTAGTCACAGCTCCAAGCCTGAGAGCATTCAAGAAGTGATTGGACAATGCCCTCAGATACATGGTGTGAATTTAAGGTTGTCCTATGCAGGGACAGGAGTTGGACTAGGTGATCCTTGTGGATCCCTTCCAACTCAGGACATTCTATGATTTTATGATTAAACCTATCTATCTATACTCATATTTTCATTCAAATAGGCGCATGCTAAAATACTAACATTTTCAAACAATACATCTAAGCATAAGAAGCACAGTAAAACAAGTCAGTCTCAGACTTTAAATAAACAAGTTTTGATTCTGTTGTAATTCGTCTCTCCTGAGCACAAAAAGTTCAGCAAAATCCTGCTGATGACACCAAACTGGGTGGTGAGGTGAACACATCAGAAGAGAGAACCTTCTTACAGGGGGAGCTGAACAGGCTGGAAGAGTGGCTAACAAGAACAGTGTGAAGTTTAACAAAGTGCAAAGTCCTGCACCTGGGCTGGCGTAACCAAAGAGCCCAGTACACACTGGGATCTATGTGGCCGAGGAACAGCCTCGCTGAAAGGGACCTGGCGATCCTGGTGGACAACAAGCTGAACATGAGCTAGCAGTGTACTGCTGCATCAACAGAAACAAATTGGATCTTGGGCTGCATCCACAGAGGCATTACAAGCAGAGGTAGAGATGTGATAATCCCACTCTACTCAGTGCCTGTCATGCCACACCAGGAATATTGTGCCCATTTCTGGTCCCAACAACTCAAGAAAGACATGGACAGACTGGAGAGGGTCCAAAGGAGGGTGGATTGGACAGAGTGCTAGATAATTTTGTCTAGGCTACCTTACCCATGAAAGCTTAGATCAGAAAATCTTCTGAGATCACTTCCAACCTAGTCTATCCTATGATTGTATGGTAAGTTAGTAAACCACAGTTATCAGGACTCGGTGCTGAGATAATTGTCAAGGATTCCAATATCTATATACCTGAATATAAAGTAATCCAACATTTAAAGATTATAAGACTAAAAGCAACTTCTTCAGTATGTCCCAACTCTTCTGATTTGCACAGAAATAATTTTAAAGTATTAATTATCACTCCTCAGACCCTTCACCCTTACTCAGCTGTTTGTAATGCTTTTAGGATGTGCACTGGCGAACTGCTGCTCTTCTAGCCTTGTAGGAGATGATCGTATCCCCAAGCCCCGATATTTTATTCTGTTCTTGGCACTGGCAAGCAATTTCACTCCAGCCACTTGCAACTCATTCACTTCACTTCAGGGTATCATTATATTTTCTGTTCATCCCTTCTGGAACACAGAAACAAGAAAAAAACTGTAAAGGGAAGGAAAAAAAAAATAAAATAAAGGAGATTTAATTCAGTCAGAAAGAAAATCCAGCCAATCTCTACCCAAGTCCATTAGATAAGCAGTCTTTTCCAGACCTTGAACCTTTGGGTTGAGAACCAGATTGGACTGCTAATTTTGTGACAGCAGGCAGTGAACGTCCAACTGCTAAAGCAACAAGCTAGGCAAATGCTTTGAAGTACAAAAAGATTGTACATAAGAGAATAAGGAGGGACAGATTAAGAAAGAGCACAGGTGAGAAGGTAATTGCAGGTTCTCCACTGAGGCTTCAAGGGGAAGATGGAGATTTTTGCAAAGACAAACCCGGTCTTGAGGGAATTTCCAGAGATATCATTTAGCTTTCTGGAACAGAAAGTGGTTCAGTTACCAGAATAGATGTCAGACACTGGGGACTTTTTTGCTGGAATTATCTGGAACCCAGAAAAGTTACCAGACTCAAAATTTTACATCTATCTCTCACAACAAAGCCAGATGAATTAGCACTGTTGAGAGGGAAAACATTTACTGATACAAACTAGGACCACAGGATGTGAGATGAGCTGATAATGCATTTTTTCCTGCTAGCGTGACAGCTTCACATACTTTCTCAGATTGAAATGCTGAAAACACCTGCCTACAAAGAATTGACCACAGCAGTGATTTGTCAGAGGTAGTCAATATAGGATGAGGAGAAATCCCCTCTGACTTCTTATGTCACAGCAATAAGATTGTTAAATTTCCAGTGAGTAGTGAGTCATCCAGTTTCTAGTTGAAATCAAATCTAGTGAATGCAAGTCTTTTGTCTTCAGCAGACTGTGAGGAACTTTGACCTGTTTGCAGTGATTGTTTTTTATTTCACAGTCAAAATGGTTAAGAGTTAGTTCTTTGGAGTGTCTGGGTTTGTTCTGCAGCTCTCTACAACAGAAAACACTTTTTTAAGTATTTTTTTCTGCCTTTAAGAGTGCCTTATAGTATCCCTGCATGGAAAGAAGGCTCTGAACTCTGTCTACCCATGAATGGTTCATAAGGCAGGAGTAAACATCTGCTCCATTTAACATGCTGTGTTGTCCAAGACCCTAGCATGGCAGTCTCTTGACTATGTTGATCTTCAGTGTACTGAACAACAGATATTTTTGTGGCTCATGAACTAATTACTCAGCATATACTCTAGAAACACAAAAGAAAAAGTGAATCCATGAAAGTGGTACCTGGAGGCAGAAGGTGGGATTTGGGCTGAAAACTTTAAGATAATACAGAAATACTTTTAAATCTGGATGTAGAGTCAGAGGGAATTACTGCTGACACCATCTGGCCTTCAGCACTCAAATTCTGTGAATAAAGCATTGCGTTAAATTCCTACCTCATTAAATCAGCTGTTTAGCTATGTTGTGTTCTGCTACTGCAGCTCTGATCTGCATTTACAGTGTTGCCTGTAATACCTTGTAAGGCAAACAAAATGCCTGAACGATGAGGTATAATGTAGTGCAAAAGTCAGACCAGCTACATTCTTGTCTAGTTAAGTACATTTTTACATTCTTCACTGAATACTTGTTGAGCAGTATATTTTTTTGAAGTAGTGTTGGGGTTGTGAGGAGCAATCAGCTTTCCCAAAAACTCAGAACAACAGTAAAAATATCTCTGGAGTTTCAAAATAAAAATTTCCTTGTCATCACCATTCAGGAGTCATTAGCCCTAGGAACATGAAAAAAAGCCTAATAGGGCTATATCTTTAAAACAGAAATTTGCTGTTTAAAGGTCTTGGACTGGCATCACTGGAAATTTTGACAGATGATTAAGACAAATACTATCCGGACAAGCAACAGCAAAGTGCCCCAAATATACTATTGTCTGTCATTCCTGACCCTTAAATGCCAGCTGTAAGTGACTGTCAATAGACGATGGGTTCTGTCACAGGTCCATTTATTCCCCTTTAAAAGTACAGGATGCTTGGCAGTGACTAGGTTCTCCAGAAGAAAAATGTTAAAAGACTTTTCCTTTAAATGTGTCTCCTGATCCCTGCAATGAGTGCAGTTAACTAAGCAGCTGGGATATTGTGCACACCACTTATTATACTGATCACTAATGTTTCAGCCTTCATTGTAGGGATCCAAGTCTTGTATCTCATCTTACACTTTGAATTTAAATATAGCAGGGTATTTTTGTTCTGTTCTTGCAGTGTGTGGCAAAATAGTGGGATGTCAGTGTACAGAAAGAAATGAACAAGAGCACATGAAAAACATCATTTTATACAAACTACCAAAACACTAAGTCCATTGTATTGTTCATATAAAATAATCCAAAAAAGAGAAAATACAGGAACAGTTCTGTTTTGTCCTAAGTATTGATCTTTCTGTGTTTGCAGAATTTTGCCTAAAGCCTTTGGTTTATGGTAGAGTGATAGGAGACAAAAGACAATTTGAAAAGTGTGACACAGAGGGGAAAAAGGATAAGCTTTCCAAAAGGCTTCTCTAAAACATTCATTATACATCTATCTATCACTGCAGAAAAGAAACAGGATTCAATGACCCAGCTGATCCCACCAGTACTTTTGCCACTGTTTCCAAAATTTAGAGTCATTACACAGGTATGCAGGTCTCTATGCACTCAAGAATGCCCTTTGTCCAAACACCATTTTCAAAATTAGAAGGACAGTGATGGTTACTTTTTGCCCCTTTTTTTATATTTCACTGCCCTTCTAGTTACTGCTAAATCAGAATTGTCAGGCTCATTTTTATTCATGGAGCTCATGTAGATCATCTTCTTGGCTCTGAAATACAGCAGATTTTGTCATTAGTTGTTTCCTAAAATATCTTCAAACTCTTTCTCAATCAAGTGATACAACTGCAATACAATGTAAAATAAAAGCACACTTACTAGTTTTTCAAGAGGCACTGCCTTCTTTCTTTGGTTATTAAAGAGCATTTTTGTTTGCTTGCAAAAGCAAAGGAATACATTTGCCAGTCCCTCGACACTCCTCTGCAAGTGTATGCGCCTGATATGAATTCTGTCACAAGTCAGTGGGAAAAATTTTTGTTGGTGCCTATTGTGAAAGATTGGCAGAGCATCAGTGTTTTTATTCCACTACGGGTTTCCTGAGCTGCTTATCTTTCTTAGTGTTAACACTCATCTTAGGCAAATCCTACATCCTGCCACAAACCTACTGCCTAACTTGGGTCAAGCCACTCAGGGACAGATCCAGGCACAGTGTAGCAATGAATGCTGAGTACAATGGTCATGCTGTGGGGTTATGCTTAATCTAGTATCCTCTCTCTGACCACTGCTACTAGGAGAGCAAGATGCAAAATCCTATAGTGTAAGTGGGATTTGCCTTTCTCTGTCCCTTCCCCCTGTTAATAGGAATGGTGTCAGAAGCCAAGAAGAAAGATAAAGGAAAGTGGGGATGAAAAAAAATAGATTGTGGAGACACAAAAATCCACCCAAGACATTGCAGTAGAAATAAGGATGAAGAAATAAAACAGAATAGAACGGAAATTTATAGTAGCAAGTAGCAGAGAGGAAGCGTTAGGGAATGATAATGCTTACAGCACCCTTTGTTGTAGATATCTGTTAAAAATGAAGGTTTCTCAGACCCATAGATTCAGATGTAGTCAAGGTGTCTATTCACTGTACACAAACCCATCTTACATAAGCTGTTCACACAGCATGAGAATCTGAGCTCCCTCCTACCTTGTCCCCTTGGCCATTTTGGAAGGTGACTGAGCAGGGGATAATGATAGATCCACCAATATTAGTCTGGTTTTATATTTAAAGTGAGTGAACTGTGAGCTCAGGGACAATCACCAGACTTTGCCTCACACCCAGGATAAATACTCAGTAAAGATACAATTCCTGACACCAAGAATCATGTTTTGTGAACCTCCAACAGAGTTTTACAGATCTTCAGCATAAAAGAAAAAAATCACAAAGAGATATAAGGTGTAATTTAGTATGGATTTCCTCATTGTGAAAATGTCCTTGCTGTCATAGAACTGCATCAGATCTTGAACATTCCTTCCATTTAGTTCATTTTTATTATATTAACAAAATTATGACTTTCTAAAGTAAAATCAGATTTGATAACTCCCACACAGCCAACATGTTAAAAGTGTTATAATTTGCATTCATATAGTGCATTTTATCAAAGAATCTCAAAATATTTTTTTTAAATGGCTATTATGCAGTTTTCAGAGAAGAAAGAGAAAAAAGAGTCACAATTCACAAAAGTTAACACTTTTCAACTTGAATATAAATATTAGATATGAAAAACATGACCCAGCATTCAGAATTTCTGAACACCTACAGCTGCTGGTACTTCTGAAAATCAGGCCATAACTGGCTTTCAGGTCAACAAAAGATATTGGCTAAAATTAACTACTTTCTATTTAAAAAAATTGTTATTAAAGATTTTAATTGCTCAGGATTAAAGCCGGTTGAAAAATGATTTTTTTTTCATGCAGTATTTTGAAGTCCAAAGTTTGAGTTCATTCCTAAGGATTTGAAACAAGTTGATTTTCATGTCACTGCTCTATTTATTAAGCAATTGTTTACAAGTCAATCATTAATATTATTTCCCATCTGAAGGATTATTAGGAGGGTTCCTTTTAAAATTATCAATAATTCAGAGCTTTCTGCCTCCTTCATTATCTGCAGTTACCCTCTGACCAGAGATGAGTCAATCTGCTTTCCCACAGTAATTTTTTAGGTAAGACAAAGAACAGCCATTGACAGCTTCTAGACCTTTCTTTAAAATGTCATTGACATCTAAAATTACAACCCTAGCTGTGTTGGACAAGATGTAGAAGGGATGAGGAAGGATCCTACTCTCCACTCCAAGATCAGGTGCTGGAGCAGATCTACCCTCATCCAGAAGGTCGAATGCCCTTTTATCAGGCTGATCCAGCTCTTCAGCTTTCATTTCTGCTCAAGTTCAAGGAGAAGAGAGGAGAAGATGACTTTAACCTTCCAAAACGTCTTACTCTGTGAGGTTTTGAACAATCTGGAGATGCAGGTTCAGATGAACTTAAGTCTTGGTCTTATTTCCTGGACAAAGTGTCTTAAAAAATGGGAATACTGAGCAAAAAGACACAGAGCACCATTGCTGGCATCTTCTTTCAGAAAAGGTCACCCAGCTCTGTACAGTGTTTTGCCAGACAAAAAACCTATGCAGATGTGAGCAGCTCTCATTTCTGTTCATTCCTCTTGTGGTTTAACCCCAGTAGGCAGCTCAGTCCCACGTGTCCTCTTGCTTACTCCCAACAGTGGGATGAGGGTGAGAATTGGAAAGGCAAAAGTGAGAAAACTCATGGGCTGAGGTAAGGGCTCTACTTTTAATAGGTAAAGCAAAAGCTGCATGCACAAGCAAAGCAAAATAAGGAATTCATTCACTACTTCCCTTTGGCATGCAGATGTTCAGCCATCTCCAGGAAAGCTGGGCTCCATTACAAGTAATGGCTACTTAGGAAGAGAAACACTAGAAGTAGGAATGTACCTCCTTCTTCCTTTTTCCTCCAGGTTTTATTGCTGATCACAATGCAACATGGTGTGGGATATCCCTTTGGTTAGCTGGGGACAGCTGTCCCAGCTGTGTCCCTTCCCAGACTCTTGTGCACCCCCAGCCTACTCACTGGAAAAGCAGCATGAGAAACAGAGAAAACCTTGAGCCTGAGTAAACAGAAACCGTACTCTGCAATAGCTAAAATGGAAGCGGGGGGGACATTTATCGTGACCTTTTTGGTCAGAATTGCAAAACACAGCATCATATGATCTTCAGTAAAGAGCTCTGTCCCAGCCAAACCTGGTACAATTCCTCACAGAAACAGACAGAGGCGTGGCTACACCATCTCTATATTTGCCTTCATAGGGATTTTTGGTCCATCATTTAGGAAGCCTCATGCTACTCTCCCTAACTGCAGAAAAAAAAAAAAAAACCTATAGATTTCAAGTACATATTCACCCAAGTTAGTGTGATTATCTTTCTACTCAAAATTCCAGCTGAACTTTGTGTATCTTTTAGTACTTGTTTAGTCACCATCAATTTCTATTGCTGTGCTCCTTTACCATAGTCTGCTTGGCAAACTACATGTATTAAACTGTTCTTTTGAGGTGAGGTAGTTCACGGAGGGAGGAAATAGTCTTCAAACTGAGAGTCCAGTCTGTAGTGTAGATGGCAATGATGTTAAAATGTAGCCTTGTCATTAAAAGTGGTAGCAAGGTACTGAAAAGAAGCCTATTCAGACTACATGTTGGTAAAACTCACGTTGATGGAACAAATGTAAATGTATAGCATCTGTGATCCAGCTTGTTTCAAAAGACCTTTGCAGTTTGCAACATTTGGTGAAACTCTCGATTTTCAAGAATAGTGCCTTGATTCATCCCTAATTTTACTGCACCTGGCCATGAAGATTTGCACAAGGCCCAGGGAAAAAAAAACAAAACAAAGCAAAGCAAAACAAAGCAAAGCAAAACAAAGCAAAGCAAAACAAAGCAAAACAAAACAAAACAAAACAAAACAAACAAACAAGCAAGCAAATCCCCCCAACATTTTCTTACTTTCATTTTCCGGCTTTAACACTTCGTTTACTTACCAGCTTGCAAAACCAGAGTTTACCCCCAGCCAATACCCATCTGGTTCCTCAACAGGTGTTTTGCAAACAGTAAGTCCATTATTACTACTGCTAGGGTCGTTTGGGCCTTTTTTTCCTATTGTCAATAATTTCTACTGTTCTTAAGTGAAATGTTCCAGCTCAGAAACAACTCCAAGCAGGCAATTGCTGCCCAGGCATGACCTCAGAACTGAGTGTTGCCATCACTGAAGAAATGCAAATACTGAAGATCTCTGGTACTAGTGCTTCAGAAGGAAACATGCCTTATTTATTGTGACTGTGGCAAAGATCCATATAAGCCAATGCGGCAACAAGTACCTCAGAAGCTAACAGCAGTTTGATTTCTGGCTGAAGGATCTCAGTCTTTCTCAGATGCCAGAAACTTCATCTTCTGCTTCAGTGTAATTACACATGATTCGTCTAGAATGTAAGTATTTCAGCTATGATCAGAGCAAACTCAATGGCAATATCTAGTCATTTTAGTAAAAATTGGAGTATATTTTTAAAGTTAAGGGATGCCTCATGTTTCAGTTTGATCCTGGAAGAAAAACAAGCGAAGAAACACAATGTTACAGTTTGGCTTTCCCGCTGCTGAGCTAAGACTGATAAAGACATTAAGGTGTCACTGGTGCTATCTGTCTGAAAAAATATTCAAATGCAATGCTGACAGATGAATTTGCATGTCTGTTGCCCAGATATTAAATAGTCTGCATAGCATAGGAAAGTCTTGTCACAAAGATCTTTACTTGCTACTTAGTCAGTTCAGCTTCTTTCTCCTCCAGCTGTTCATTAGAAATTGGAACTGTGGCTATCAAGTACAGAAAGATGTTTCAAGGCAAACTGGCCAGGTTTATGATCAAAGGCTAATGAAAAGGTTAGCAATCTATGCCAAGGACAGCTGGAATGTTCACCCTGGAGACAAAACTGTGACCGGCTTGAATGCACAAGCTATCTTTTTGCTGATGTTGAATGTTAAAAATGTAGGATGGAGAAATTTGCAAAGGTGGAAAGAAATGTTTGTGTCCAGATTGCACTGTATTCACTTCTCCTTCTCATACATACTAATGGACCTCTGTCAGCCCTTGATTAATAATAGCATGAATGTTTCTTACTAGCTGACATAAAGGATAAGGGCAGAATAAGAAATCTATAACAAGTAGAAAAGTATTTGCTAAGACATTACTGTATAAAGTTAGTTTCACTGATTTAAATCACATTTTAAGGTTTTACTAACACCTAAAAGCTGCTGTGACCTGTTTACTACCTATATGCTGCACAAACAGATAGCTATTGAAGAACCTGCTACTTAAACTTAAAAAACAATTTTTGCTGATTTTGTTCTTTAGCACATCTTTGGTCCAGCTCAATTCTCATAATATTCTCACAGAATTTTTGTTCAACCACAGATACCTCCTTTCATTCTTAGGCTAATCCCCCTCTGCAGGGGAATGATACTACTCCTCCCTGAAAGCAGTGGTGTGGAGACTACACTGGGTGTTATACTTGCAGGCTGACTTTCACTGTTTTTGCTTTCCATTTCTCTATGTATTATTAAATACTACACAATGACAGAGCTGCAGGTGAACACCACCTAAGATTCAGCTTCCAGATCCTCATAGCAGTCAACAGCTTTCTAGAAATCTTACATGGATTAACATTTTCAGGTACTCATAATCAAATCACATAAAGTAGAAGGCTCATTCTTAACACTAATGCCAAAAAGCTGACTTAAAATAAGGTAGAAAAATAAAAATTGTTATCACACTCAATTTTATTTTATCCAAGGACTAAATCTAAGCTCACCATTATGTTGCTGTGGATAAACAGCCATGGTATTATTTATGCAAAAAAATAAAAATAAAATTAAAAAAAAAAAAATAATAAAAAAAGAGACTGACTGAAAGCAGATTAATGAAAAAAATGCATAAATTTTAAAATAACATAAAAAGTATAAAAATATAACTATGGATAGGGTTCAAAGAGTGCTAAAATAAACTTCAATTTGCCTACAGAATGAGACACTTGAGGGGACAGGAAAAAAAGGTTAAAGTAAATTAAGAAAGAAACAAGGGAACATAAGGAACTATATAACCAAATGATTAAGGAAAAAAAAAAAAAGTGAAACCTTCCTTTCAGTTAGTATACTAGAAAAAAAAAATGAACTTTAGACAGCTTGGAAACTGCTTATTTACATCAGTGAGCAAACAAGACAGTTTCATTGGTTTCAGAGATGTGACATGAATAAATATTTGTCTGTTTATATCTGCTTTATCTTTCAGAGTTTTCACTTGATAGTTCCTCGTTGTTGTAAAGGGTGAGGAAAGATCCAGTCTGTGAGATTCATAGCATTTAGAAATACAACAAAAACAACAAATTCCTAATCTATCATACAATGGCTTTACTCTGGTAAACTTTCCTGTTAAGATATATGTAGTTGCAAAAAAGGGTAAAGAAAGTAATTTGGCTGATGTTTTTTTTAACATACGAATGCATCACTTGCATTAATATTTCTAACACAACTTCTGAAAATAACTTTTGTTGTGTATCACATGCTTGTCCTCCCGGGACAATGTAGGTTTTCTTTAATACTGCATATGTTTCATTTGTACTTTTCATCATCATCCTACAGGGCCCAACTGCAGCCAGCAAACCCAGCCAGTCAGCTTCCCTGTAGAAACAACGTAGAAAAACAGGATTAATCAAGAGATGGAAGTCCCTTTAGTAGATAAATCAGAAGATACCTTGTCTTTCTATTGACTGTGCCCTGATAGACCAACCACCTATACTTTTTACTATGAAACAGACATAAGTACAAGATCACATTTCAGTCAAATTAGTCAAAGAGAACATAGCATGGAGTCAGCTTTGTACCAGACTGAGGAGGGTCCATGACGCATGGCCCATATATCCTTCCATGCAGTTTAACTGATTTATGTTTTAAATAAATTTGAACCAACAGAATAAGTTGTTTTAAGGTAAATACCTGCTTGCCGTGGTACTGGTATTTCCTGTTCACTACTATAAGGTTCAAACACAGATTTTTAGTATTGTCAAGCACAATGAAATTCAGGTGAGGCAGTGTGACAAACACTTCCCCAGAATGAAACTTTTTCACATTTACAGTTTTTATGGTCTTCCACCCTTTATACAGTTCTCTATCCCTATGCTATTACAAAATTTTATTAAGTTTTGCACATGCAAAGAGGTATTATAAGGCAAATAATAGCAGATTGGCCATTCAGTAGTTAAAGGTTGTCTTTAGGTTAGGTTTCAAATGGCTAATAAGATCCGTTCACTGAAATGTTGGGTAGAGGGACTTTTATTATCCTTCAGAAACACTCTAACTTAATGTAATCACTGTAGATTCTGAGGTGGAAAGAAATTTGTATAAACATTTTAAGTAGCTTCCAAAAGTTGTCTTGCTTCCTTTGCTGGTGTCTTGCACAGATACATGTGCAATACACTTGTCTCGTGAACAAGCTTTGTTAAGTTCCATACCTCATACTTCATCTACTGTATAACATGTGTTAACAGTTCCATAATGCTCTGCATGTTTTATCTGGCAATGCTTTAAGTTTAGGTTATGTTATACATCAAAAATTCCATAAGTCAGAATGAGACTTCATAAAACTCACTAAAGATTTTGTAGTGTGAAAATGTCTCTCAACTGCAGGACATCAACTGTCCAAATTGTATGGACATCTTTGAAATTTACCCTTTTTTAACATGCTTGCTCAGGAGGACTTTTATACTGATTTGTGTTTTCAGCACTGTCTGGAGTAGGATGTTGCATTTGTTTAGGAGTGACATCTAAGCATTTGCCGCTTCATACAAATTTGTGAGATCCAGGGGCAGAGATTAAGCAGGCGTTTGTTTTGTTTATTATGTTTCAGGATATAGAAAAGGGTGAATAAATAACAGTTTCTTGAAATGCCACTGAATTCCCTACATTCTTTGCTGACTTGTTGGAAGCGGTACTCCACATATAAAGAACAACTTGTGGCTCACCAGAATAAGTTGCCTGGATCCTGCCATATCATCACCATTCTTGCAAGGAAAACTCTCAGAAACGAGGCAGTCTAATGAATTGCTCTGAACTGATCCCTTTCTTTGACACATCTTCACAGCCCCTCCATTGTAAGGAGCTATCTGACTTCACCTGGTAAAATGTGGTCAGAGTCAAGCCACCATTTGTGACTTGGTCCTTTGCTGGACCATGCTGCACAGGTCGCCTCCTCTTCTGCGTGGCCAGATGTGTGCCTCATTGTGTGGTCAGAGTATGAGTATGTATGTTTGCATACATGATTCCCTGCTTGTATCATCCCCACAGTACCATGTATCGTTAGTGACTTTAACTATAGATCAGATAATGGCTATACCATTAATGTCTCCGCTAAGATAGTATGAGCTTCTCAAGCTAAAAAGACGTATATCACTGATTAAGGGGATGGTTTGATTTGCTAAGAGTTCATGACTGGAACTCTAGACATGCAATGCAGCTTTTGGATCTGGACACACACAGCATACTTTAATATATATAAAAATAAATGAAACCTACACTTTTCTACAAATTAAAATTCTGTCTCCTTGAAATCAGAGGGAGTTTTATCTTTATCATTAATGAATATTTGGAATGAAATCTTGGCCCAAAGTGCTTTGTTACAGGCTTAAACACATGCTTAAGTGTTTTGTTGAGTCAGCGCCACACATTAGGTACAGAAAGAATGTTTTAAACCACAGTTAATGTGGCTTTGCTGATCAGCTTATATACAAATACAAGAACATACTATTAATTCTAATCCTTTAATGGCTAAATCTTCACCAAAGGTATAAAGAAATTAACAGGAGAATTTCACAACCACATGAGATTTAAATTTTAACAAGACAGACATTAAACAACGGACTTATTCTGTGGACCTATGCATACACATAGTTATCCTGAATCTTTTTATTACGACCTTTTATGTGTTAAGTTTTAGCTATTCAATATCTAGAGCTATTAAACATTATGAAAATGAAACACACGTAAGTTAAGTATGAAGGGATAGTTCTGTGCTGTTTTTTTGTAGCACATACTATTATAATATTATTTCTAAAAGCAACACTCTTAGAATGGTATCTAATTGTTAGCATGTTAGCATCAGAAATACCAGTTCCTAGCACTAGAAACTTTGGCTTACAACTTTTAAAATTGATTAAAATCTTCTGGCAAACTCATGATGTATTTAACCACTAACTTATTCAGATAGCAAATACCTGAGCTCTGGGTTTGTTAAGTAATTAGCAGGTCAAACCAGCTCCAAGAATTAAGAATATTTAATACTCAAATGTGTAAATCAGCATTGTCCACACTATAGATAATAATCTCCTTATGTAACAACCACCACAATATTTCACCAGTAATGGTTGAACAGCCTCATTTATGTATCAATTGTTTTAGAAAATGTGCTCTAACATGTCCCAAGGCACATATACAAAATGCAATAACTTGCACAGAAATAATGCCCTACAGCATAATAATATACGTGCGTAGGAAAAAATGTATGGTATGTGAAAATCATTGAAGCAGTAAAATGGATACCGATGTGGATGTTTTTTCAGATACAGGTTTATACACTAGCGATCTTCTCACCTAATACTACTAAGAATGAAAAATGCACCCTTTAGGGATCATCTAAAGAAAGAAGATCCTAGATAGATCAACTGAAAAAAATCTCTCTCCCACTTCTGTTTTCCCTACATTCTTGCCAGGAAGTTATGTGACATACTAGCAGGGAATATTCCGTAAGCCCTAATGTTTTGCCTGTGCAGATGTACAGTATACATGGAATGATCAGCAGAATAATTTTTCCACATGGACATGTCTTGCTAGTTGCCTATTTTTATTTTTTATAACATACCTTATCTTCACTTTTTCCTTCACTTAATAGCTCAGAAATTTCGTATTGTTCACTTCAGTGATATGCATCATATTACAATGAGACTCAGAAGAATTATTCTGTTTTCACAGTTAAAAAAACCTAAATACTCTGACATCACTCACTACACATACTGCAATAATTTTACATCACAACCTTATTTTCCTGAGTATTTTTAAGGTAAAGAATGATTGCCATTTTTTACAGTACTTTTTCCAGTAATGCAAAAGGAAAAATATTTTTGCTTAGTGCCATAAATATCAG
This sequence comes from Streptopelia decaocto, assembly GCF_964273445.1. Taxonomy (NCBI): domain Eukaryota; kingdom Metazoa; phylum Chordata; class Aves; order Columbiformes; family Columbidae; genus Streptopelia; species Streptopelia decaocto. Next base: position 59,249,021 of record NC_138656.1, read on the forward strand.
GGAAAAATTGAAATATTTACATTTCTGGAGAAATAGTTTAGGAGCATTACAAGGGGAAAACTGAAATTGTAGCACTTCATTTTCGGTCCACAGTAGTCTTTGAGTGTCAGGTATCCTAGTAATGGTGACCCAGCAGTTAAAATTAAAAACATCACTTTCAGCTGTCATGGGTTTTGTTGCCACTTTTGCAGTAGGAGCATAAGGCACCAAGAGAGGTTACTGTACCACCACTGCAAGAGTAAAAAGTTTCATTTCAGACATATATCAATCACACAATAATATAAATGAAATTAAAACCACACTCATTCCCAACTAGAAGTTTTTCTAGACTTTCTACCTATGATATGATTATATTTCCATTTTACTGGTCGATAGTGAATCATGGCCCATGCCCTCTCAAAACTGTATATGTTAAGTCTGAAAACTCAGGCCTGTTTCTTGGTCTCTCAATTTTTTTTAAACAATTCTCATTAAATTCTCTCTCTTTTGGAATTTCATGTCAGAATCTTATTTGAACAGAAACATGAGAATATGAGACAAAGATTTGTGTCACACAAGTGACTACAATTTTATTTCCATTTCAGAAGAAGTTTTCACAGAAGTTTGGTTGGTTTTGTTTTTGTTTTTTCAGAAAAAATATCCTCTTCCTCTTCTTATCCTTTTCTTTATTGACTTTGATTGTAGATGTTGAAAACAATGAAAGTCAAAGTTAAAAAATATTAATTTTTTAAAATATTAAAGAGTAATTATGAATGGACTAATAGCTACATGTGATAATTAACCCAATATAAGAGGCAGGTACGTGATTTATGCAATTTAACCTTTATGTGCTTTACATATAAAAACATGGCTTGGAAGAAAATTTGAAATTAATCTTTTTTTCTTTTTTTTTTTTTTTTTCCCTTAACAAAATACAGACAATTCTCTGAGGAAAGGATTGTATTGATTGTGTAAGACACTGAGGGAATAAAGTATTTCGTTCAAGGCTTTCAAATTCATCATAGTCCAGCTGCTAATCTTCTATGAAAGACATCTTTCATTTTCCTGTACATCTAGATTGATTATTCTGTTTTAGTACTTCAAGTAGTACAACATTAGATTATTCTAACAATGCAGACAACAATTTCAAGTGAATTACCTTTCAAGTGGTGCTTCATTCCACACCTTGGTAGAATTGGGCTTGTAGGTTCTTCAAATTTTGTGAAGCTATGGGACCCACCGGTATCAGCTGCAAGAATAAAGGCACCAAGAGTGGTCAGAGCTTTTAGTTCAAGTGATAATGCAACAAAAGTGAACATCTACTGATTTCCAGAGTAAATAGTGCCTAGGGGGAGTATGGAGTGTCTGCATATACACTGAATTTCAAATGGTCTCCAGATTGTGATAGTATACCACTCTCAGTGAAGAGCATCGAGACTGACTTTTCTAGGGTGAAAATAATGTTTAGGAGAACTGTCTTATAACAGATGGGAATAAAGTCAGCATTCAGGTGACTTCATTTGAGAACTGGTTAAGATGCTAGCCTCAAGAAACCAAGAGATCAGTTCCCTGAACTGTCCTGTTTGAAGTCTCAGCAGTATTTGAATGACCTGAGAACCCTTGTTTCAGCAATGAGCTTAAGAAGTTGAGTCTGCAGACTCTCCAGCTACTTAAACACAGAAGAGGATTTTAGTGGAATTCAAAAAAACTATTCCTTTGTTTGTATTATGTTTGGATTGTGTGTATAATAAAGCCTGTGGAGCACTCTCACTGAAGTGGACAGGACCCTATAAATTTCATACAAAGTGATTGACAAATTCAGGGTTTAAAAATTGTGAAAAGATGAAAGCTGTCAGATATTTGTTATTTCATTAACTCAGCCAACCCATATGTTTATTGGAAATAAATAAATAAATAAAAAAATTTGGAAAAACAAGAAAAAAAGAAAAAAGAGGGAAAATATTGGTTTTGGAAACATTGTTTTTCTGCCAATTCCAAATTTTAAGTGAAAACAAATGGACTCAAAGAGCCAGCAATTCCTCACTAGAAACCCCTTCCCATCTCGATTACTCAGTTCCTCTGTCCTTGCCATATTTTCCTTTCTCTAGTTATAATAATTTTTTTTCTCAGAACAAACAAGGTCTTACTTCTCAATGTAAAAACAGATATTCACACAGCAAAATTACATCCTCACATTAAAAATAATCATAATTATCAAAAAACTTTTTCAGATATACTTTCATATATATATATTTATATATATATATATAAAAAATGAAAAGAAACCTCAAAAGGGGCAAGAACAAGCCCAGTTACTCTCATTTTCTGGTCAGCGTTGGAAGGCAGCTTCCTCCATACATGTGGCTAGATGTCCTCAGCATATTGCATCTGTTATCTTTGATACGCTTAGCACAGACTCCTGTGGAGACATTTTCCTAATTGTGAGCCAGAGAAGCTCTTGGAATCCTGACTGTCTCTTTTACTTTATGTAACGTGACAGGCTCATTTGTCTTAAATACTTCACTTTGCAACCCTCAGAGTCATCCTCTAGTAGTATTCTATAACATGTGTCACTCTTTCCCTACTAATATCCAATTAGGCAGTCATCCATCTTTTGCTATTACCTTCTTTAATCAGAAAGTCATATGCAGAGATGGAAAAGATCTATTTTACCCATCTTCTTGTCAATGCGGATTTATTGCCTAGAGTATATTTTCTAGCGTTATGTTTATTTATCTTAGATTACTACAGATTTGCAAAATAAAGTTCGAGCCAAATAATATGAACAGCTTGGATTACACCATTTGGGAGTTATATGATCAGTAACCAATGCCAAGAGAATCAATAGACAGGGAACTACATTTAAAATATGAGCAGAGAAATAAATGTGCCTGTTTCTCTACAACCAAATACAATTCATAGGACTAAACATTAGTTAAATAGTTTCTAGTGGAACTCTAATAGTTCTTTAGAAAAATTAGATCTATCTACTCTTGGCAACCAAGTGGAAGGCAAAACAGAGACAGTCATGAAAGGCCAGATGCTTTTGCACCACAAATGTTTGACTCTTTTTTAAAAATGCCAATGGCAGTGTGAAATAACTGAATTTTTCAACAAAAGGACCAAGCCTTGTCCAAGGAAAGTACATAAGCCCAACCTCAACCTGCTCAGTGGGTGTGATCAAATCCAGAGCCTGTTCAGTGCCTGGGCAGCCAGTGGAGAGTCCTAGTAATGCCATTTACTGCCAGCTACAGTAGTAGTTACTGTGATGTAGTCATTTGAACACAAGGATTAGGGCTGAGACCACCAAACTTACTTCATTTAAGTCACTGAGCAGTTGTCAGATGACAGCAATATCAGATCATTGCTGGCTTGCAGTGGCAGGTCTTCTTGCCCTCCTGATGTGACTGGGCCTGTCTTCCCATGCTATTCCTGCCCTGTCTTCTGTCTCCTGTGCACATGGCACATAATACTGCATGTAATCAAACACAAGAGGGACCAGAAGCAGCAGGAAACCAGGTCAAATCATATCAGCGGACATCAACAGCCCTGTCAATAAGATCTCTATTGGACCAAAGGAGGTCACAGTTGATTAGTAGTGAAAAGAATTACTGTTCAGATAAATGAAAAAGAGTAATGGGAGAAAAAAAATAAACAAACAGAGAGTGATGACAGACAGGTCTTCAGCTTTCTAAGTACTCTAATGCAAAGATGTGACTACACCGGAGCATAGACATTCACTGGATGAACTCTAGACATGCCATAGATGGATTCAGTATTAATTTGGTCTGTAAATTAATATGCAAGTTGTTCGCATTCCTGCTTAGCCTTGCCTACAGAAATAAAAGCCCTAATTAAATAATAGAATTTGATATACTAGAAGTTTAATTAAAAAATCATAGTCACTCCAACACTTTGTATTCAGTTTTTTTTAATAGAAGCAGTGAAATAAATATACACCCCTTAAACAGAAACATTGTTTTCTTATGATGAATATCAGCAGCTTCACACACTGTTGTCATTTATAATAAGGTCAAGTTGCAAGAAACTGATGAAAAAGACTTCTTACAAAAGGGAATAGGCAAAGCCAACAACCCATGTGTCAAGAATAGTCACTCTCATAAACCTCAATCTCAGTGAGCACACCTACGCTAGTCAGTTGAATAACTCAAGGAAATGTTCCCAAGCACTGGGATACCATTGGCTAAATCATTAACACTGACACTGATACAGTTTTACTGAAGGCCAATGTTCCCCTCTCAATCAGTTTTCAGGCACAGCTTGGGTGTTATCAGGGACTCAGAACAGGTAGACATCCTCTTTGGGGGACCAGGAGAGCAGGTCAGTATGGATATGGGCTGCTCTTTTCAAGTTGGCTTCAGAGAACAGTCTCAGACATATTTAATTGGCTGTCACAGATTTGACATCTGGAAAAACTATTCACCCTAGAAAAGGAGAAAGAAAGTTAAAGTTCCTTCCCTTTTTTTCCCTATTTCTGCCTCAAGTAACACGGTTAGCAGATATACTGCCATACAGATATTAATATCACAGTTTTCCCATGCAGATTGACATGGTAGTGAATCACTGTGTGAAGAGAAGATGCACTATGTTGAAGACAGGCATCCGTGTTTTGCTTGCTGACACGGGAGATCATTTTTGCTGTGAACTGGGAGATACCATTGTGATTTCCAAGAGATTATGAAAATTTGAGGGTAAATTGTTCTTATTTCTGTCAATAATTCAGTCTGTCTTCCCCCTGTCTTCAGGGCTACCTTCTCCCTCCATATCAGATTTGAGCCTGCTGACATGGTTTCCATCTGGTGAAAAAGTAGTGCATTTAGTTGTCAGGAATTTGAATATCATGATAGCAGAGAAAAATTAGCGTTAGGATGACAGACAGTAAATAGAAAATGATGGGTGCTGAGGGGATTCACTGTGTATGGCAGAATGGTCATTCTGGGCTGAGGAAATAACAATCAAATCTGAATTATCATGTAAAGCTGTGATGACTTACTGGCTTCAGACAGAGAAGGCTATATTTTTGATATTGCATAAGCTTGCCACATCCCTATAGCTGTGCCACACTAAAATCAGAACTACTTTGAAGCAGAAAAGTTAGAGTTTTTATCTGTGGGCTCTATACCAGTAAGAGTTATCCTGTTTAATTTTTAAACTGTACTTTCTATTTCCTCTGTTATGTAAAGTCATTAACTGGGTCCTGCAAAACAGTACCCTTTTAATCCTCTTCTGAGCAGGGGAATTTTTTAACAGACTGCCTATATTGTGATACCATTACTTAGCCCTAGAATTGCCTTTGCCTCTTCATTGTCAAGGAAGTCTCACATAAATCAGTGCAGGTGGTCAAAAGGCAGTGATGGTGTCTGCAGTGAAAGGAATGCAAAGAGGGTGAGAGTGCAGTTGCAATGACACCAGTGAATATCAGCATCCTCTGAACTGCCCTTGCCCACAAAGCTGTAAAAGAGGCTCTAGAGCTGCAATATGAAGAAAGTCTGCCATCCTGGAGCAGACACAACCTGCTTTCAAATACACAATTTGGTAGACTGAAGGCAGCCAGACATGCACTGCAAGAAGGCTCAATCTCAGCATTTCAAGTGTCTCTGTTGTTATTGCTGAAGTTGTGACCACATGTGAAAAAAAAGAGAAGAAAAATAATAGAAGTGAATGAGACACAGAAGGTATGTCTGTTAATTTTGAGCAGTTAGCTACAAAGGCAGTTACAAAATCACATCACGGCATGAGTTTATTGAGGACAGCACTGAGAGTATATTGACTGTCCTGTTTTGTAGGGTTTTGGCTCTGATTTTAAGGAACTTATAAGGTATTGTATGTCTTCATGAGAGAAATGTCATTCTGAGTAGAATGAATACGTATTCTGTGAGGCAAAGCAAGATAGTAACTTCTGATAATATGTAGGACATAGCAAAACAAGAAAAAAAAAAAAAAAGCCTTTAAAGAAAACCATTTAAAATGGTATGTTCCAATAGCTCCGTAGGTCCTGCTGACTGACACATCTGTAAGTATTGGCCTTTTTTTTGCTTTTTTTTTGCTTTTTTATTTTCCCTCTAAGGCTGAAAGGAAGACCTTTCTCGTTATGTTACACCTGAAAATAAGCTGAGGACAGCAAAGAAGCTGTGCACTGTTATTTGTACTGTATATTGGCTTCTGGGATACAAATCTTTGCATCTTTTTTTCTATATGATCCTTTTTGCCATCGGCTTTTTCTTGTACAGGAGCTACATGCTGTCTTGAAGCAATTTCTTACATTTCTTTTGGTCCCTTTCATCATTCCCTCCTATGTATCAAGGGTCACAGGCTCATAACACTTTTGGGCACTTGACAGACACCTCCTTCCCTCTTCTTTTCTTCTTCTGACATAAAATTGGTCTTTTATTCATGTGGAGAGAATGCTTCTTACAGATATCCCACATGCGGCCAATAGTGAAAATAGGTTAAGAAAGATATTTTTAGAGATTTATCAATCACAAGAAGATTGTTGAGAAAATCTAATATTTTCTGTAAAAATCTTCCCAGAAATAATGAATTGAAGCAAGTATCATGGTGACTTTTCTAATAACAATTTAGAGTCAGCAGGGTGAGTGCAACAGTAATTTTCTCAGCTTCAGATGATGATGGCAGTTTGTGGGGTATCCCAAGCAGTAAGTGTAAAGTAAATAGGATATAAATAAGAATGAATATTGCCAAACCAATTCTGGTAAAGACTGATTTTAGCTGATGTGTCTTTCATGAAGATGTTAAAGGCTCAAAGAAAGCTACTGATTGACTCTTTAGGTCTTTACCTAGAAATGCTACTCTCTGAGCTGACTGGAGGGGGTCATGGAAAGCTGTCCTACAAATCTATAGAAAAAAGGCAGCCTACAAAGAGCACATCCACATGAGTGAGGACAATCCAGGGCAGTCTCTGTCCACATTCCCGGACAGCCAGATGTACTTCACTTATTTTTCAGAAGCTGTATTACCGAGGTCAAGGGGGGTTTTTCTCAACACCTACTACCTGTAATTGGCCTTAATGCAGATATGCACCAGGGAAGGTTTGCATACCTCCCCTCCCGAGCAGAGGTCTGTCTGTGCATGTCCCAAGTAGATGTGTTCACAGGAATGCACAAGCATGGTTTAAACTACTTGAAAATATTTTCAGGGTTATGCTGGGAAACAAAAGGATTCCAATGCCAAGAAAAAACTGAAGCTTTGCAGATAGGGAAGAATGGCCAGGCTGGTCTCATTTTGTGAGCCAGCTCAAAGCCAGGTCAGCTTCGCCCTCTGACCTAGCAGCAAACTAGATCTCTGTCCATCTCAGAATTCAGACACAGCATGCAAATAATGTGTTTTGGACTCTAGGCCTGGAAAGCTAGGGCATTTTGGATTGGGTATTTATATTGTAGGTTTGCTTTACAATTTTATTCTTATAAACCCTGCAGTCCAAATAACTGGTTACTGGATAGCTTGCAAGGATAATTTTAAATTGTCCATGTATTTTATTTGAATGCTTAGGCATGATTTTCAGTAACGTATTGGTTTATGTTGCTAGAAGTTCCAACTGCTTACACTGCCAAAAGCATGCATTTGGGAATAATTGGGGGTTGCTAATAATATTATCTTCCTTTTTTCCTCCTTTTTTGCTTTTGATTACTCATGCAAGTTGTACATGTAAATTGGCAAGATCCAAAGGAGCTTTTGTTTGCTGCCTGCTGTCAAACACTGGGAAGGGGAAGCAGGGAGAATACAATCATGCAAATAACAACTTTGTTTCAAGAACCACCATGTTTTAATCTGATACCTTAAGTGAGTTATTACCTTATCCAGCACATTTTATCTGAATTGTGAAGAGCACCTGGGATGTACGATATCTTTGATCCTTGTCCAACACTGCTCTGTGGTCTAGGTACATTTCAGACTCTCCTTGCCTGAGGCCATGCAAGGCTCTCATGACATCCTAGCACAGATGGTACACAATCCTCCACACCACCAACAAATACAAGATAATCTCAGATATTTCATTGCTTTCCTTTACAGTCTGCTGGTACTGCCCCTCTCTGACCTTGTTCCATGTTCTGTCATTTTCCAAGTCCTGCACTTGTTTTTCAGTACTCCAAGATGCTTATACTCGCAAAGATTAAAATACACTGACTTTGTGCCCTTTTTCCCTTGGCTGAACTGCATAGTTCTTCTCACAGTCTCAACAGCAATAAAGACAGAGCCACACTCACACATGCAAAACTAATCTCACAAGATATATTCTAATCACACCAAAAATAAGGATGAGGGCAATGAAATGGAATAAGAGAGGACTTTTTTACTTGTAACAATTCCCTTCTAAAATGCCTAAATCTTAGTCTAAAATAATTATTATTAGTGAAAAAGCAAAGAACTACTGATGATGTCACATGCTGTGTGACTCTGCATAAACCCATATTGTAGTTTAACCCCAGTCAGCAACTAAGCACCACACAGCTGCTCACTGACTCCCCTCCAGTGGGATGGGGGAGAGAATTACAAAAGTAAAAGTGAGAAAACTCACAGGCTGCAATAAAGGCAGTTTTATAGGTAAAGCAAAAGCTGCATGCACAATCGAAACAAAATAAGGAATTCATTCACTACTTCCCTTTGGCAAGCAGGCCTTCAGCCATCTCCAGGCAAGCTGAGCTCCATCACACATAACCTTTACCTGGGAAGGCAAACACCATCACTCCAAATGTCACCCCCTTCCTTCTTCTTCCCTCAAAATATCTACTGAGCATGATGTCATGTGGTATGGAATATGCCTTTGGCCAGTTTGGGTCAGCTGTCTTGCCTGTACCCCCTCACAACTTCTTGTGCATCTTGCACAGTGTGAGAAGCTGAAAAGTTCTTGGCTCCTTAGTAACAATTAAAGCATCAGTTCATTATGAACATTATGTGCACTGAACATTATGAACATTTTTCTCATACTAACACCATACTCACACCATAACAGCTACTAGGATAAAAAATACCTCTATCCAAGCCGAAACCAGGACAGCTCAGTAGCTATAGCTACCAGGATGAGCCGCAAAATGCACATAAAAAAATTCCTCTGTGACCAAGACCCGGAGTGTTGAGGGAATTCACCTTTCTTTCAAGCAACATTTCCACATTACAGGTCTCACCCCACCCCTCTGTGAGTCTCCTCCAGTTCTTTGAGATACCACTGCTCCCACATGCTTATGGTTTCCATGCTGAGTTATCTGTCAGAAAGCATACAGGCAGCCTGCAAGTAAAGAGAAATTGCTAGGACAGGGACAGGAAGGCTGTTTTGTTTAACCACAGGCCCATAATGGCTTTTAGCTATCACTAACACTACGGGGTTAAGAGAGCTGGTTCAGTCTGGCAATGGCTTTCATGACCAAATCTCAAAGCTCGGTATGAAAATAAATGAGATGGAAAAAATTAGTGGCAGATCAGGTTGTAACCAGTCAGATTTTGACAGGAGTTGAAAGTCAGATGACTAAGCTTCTTCTTCAAGAGAAAAAAGCAGTTTTGGAAAAAACTGCCCAAAGTTAAAAAAATTAAACCAGGAGTAAATCACTTGATGGGGTGTCTCCCACTATTTCAGCAGATGATACAGAACTCAGACCTACTCTATTTAAATGGGCCACTGCTGAAATGGTGTCTATAGTGATAGAAAAAAATACTTAACAAATGTTAAACTATGTTTTAAAAGAGAAACATAAAACTAGATTAAAACTAGGAATCAAGGCAGATTTGTTCAAAAAACACAATTTATGGTATGGAAAAGGAGGACGGGTTTCTGGATATTTGAGCTTTGCAACAGTATAAGCATATACATACCTCTGCATACCCGAGTTGCTGGCAATAGGCTGGTTGATATACTCATAAACACTTATATTTATACATTGCCTTGATTTTATAGCTATCAGAGTTTTATCTGTCTGTTTGTGTTATGTTAATGACCAGTACTCTTCTAGGACAAATAACCTGTCCTAAAGGGTTTTCTTCATAATAGCTCAATAAAAGAAAACTTATAAATTTTATGGTAATACTGTAATTCAAATATTAGATGGTTTAGTAAAGATGTTCTAAAAGAAATAAATTCCTCAACAAGTTTATCTACACAGTTGAACCATCATCTCTGGACTCACAGTGGCATTTTTTAAATCTTGTGAAGGAATTAATCTCACAGACTACTAGTAGTGTTTGCCCTATGGCACATACAGCTACCTGCATGGCTGTCTAGTCATTCCCTTTGGAGTGTCACAAAACTGTAGTAAACATTTTACAGACAGAAACTTACAGATCTCTGTTCTGCTGAATTTATCAGATGCTGTTTCATGCACATCTAGCATCTCTCTGAACTTCATGGGCTTTCTCAGAAGTGTATAAAGAAGCATAGATGCTTTCATGGCTGTGTGACTAGCCACAAATCCTGCAATTGCATCTAGTCCAGCTGATCCCAGACACCACAGGGAGTGCTACTATGTCCAGGACTAAATTCTTAATACCTGTAAACCTTATATTTTAATACATTTCAGTATCTCTAAGTCAATCAGGACATTCTGACAGAGAAACTGCAAAACTGATTAGAAGAAAACATGAAAAGGAGAGTGACAGTAGGAAAGGAAATATAGATACATGGATTTTTCAGTTCCTTTTCCAATTATTTCTATAGAAGTTATTACATAAACCTCTTTGTTTTCTGTTCTTGGTGTGGGTTGATTTATTTGGCATCATGTCACATTTCCCTTGTTCATATTTCAATTGCACATACTTCCTTCATTCAAATTTATGGCTATTCACTATTTTCAAATATAACCCATACCTCAGATAGCACTATGCCTTTTTGGGAATACTGGTGATCGCAATTAAACCTTCAATAATCTCACAAAGTCAGAAGCAAAGAGGAATCAGAGCCTGGGACAGGTGGGAGCAGTGTGGGGGGAAAGGCTGTGTAAGGAAGGAAAACTTATTCTGGGGAGTCAGAAATATGTAAAAGGAGGAGAAGGTTTTCCAGGACAAATCTGGTTGTATTACCCATCACCCATCTGTCAACAACATATCTACTAAAACATGGAAGAGCTGCTTTTAGCAGATTGTCTGTGGATTATATGCACAAAAAGTGCAAGAGCTTTCTTTTTTATTAATACACTGAACGTTAAATCCCTTCTTTTTATGTTTTGTTGGTTGCTCTTTGAATTTATAATTTCCTTCTCCCTTTCTTTTGTCCACTCCCTGGCCTTGCAAGTGGACATTCCTCTGCAGCAACTGTGGCTCCTCTGAAATGGATGTAGCTGTGCTTGGTAAGTGGGAAGTCCTGTACAGACCCTATTGCAGGTCTGTGGCCTACAGGCTTTGTCTGCTATAGCAGAAGAAAAGAAGTTGTACAAGAAATGCACTGGCATGAGATTCTAAACATAGGAATTAATCTTCTGGCTGGAACATGCAAAAAGCTTTTGTAGTTCTTTTGCAGTGAAGCAACAAGCTCATTCTCTCAATTGTCAGCATCAAAATGCAATAATCAACTCCTTTTTAATTCTCTCTTTTATTCATCTTATTTTGGGGGTTATTACATACCTGAGTCAGCCAGGATGGGATTTGAGTTTTTATGTAGTTATCTTTGTTTCGGTCAGGAGGAATAAACAGACCTTCTAGCAAGCAATTAATCTTCTCTTAAATGAGATACCTAAAGTAGGCTATAGCACTAGTACCAAAAGTACCTATTTTTCTATATTACTATTGAGGTAATACAAGGTGGCTAGCATGACAGTATATGACTGTACAAGTATATATCTGTGTTTGATCACATTAATCCCACTGCCTTTGTATTTTTCTGTGGCTATGGTAAATGAACTAGATAATGGACCTCAAAACTTGATGCTAGCTTATTCCCAAATGTAAACAGAGATTTATGAAACGGGAGTAAGCAATCTCTACTGAGCATTTCAAATGTCTGACTATCTTCTAGGCTTGATAACAACAAAGCTGTATGGAGTCTTGGACTTTTGTTCAGTCAATATTATCTCCCAAGAGGTCTACATACTGTTCTGCTCCTTCAGAAATGCAGGACCACAGGATAATTCAGGTCTCTAGTCAAACCTTCCGCTCAAAACAAGGTCAATTATGAGGTCAGACCATGTTGCTGAATCATGAACCACAAAGACCAAGATTCTTTAATCACATCTCCACATCCTTCTTCCCACTTCATAGAAAATAGTCCATTCTCTTAAAAAAAAAGATCATTACATGTCTGGAGTTCACAACCTTCATTTTATGAATCTTGAAAAATGTGAAATCAAGTTTTTATTCTACAGTCCTGAAAAACAAGTTTATTTATTTTTTCACTTTAGATCTTCTTGGAGTCATAAGATTCCGGCACCTGAGATTTTCAGAATATCCCCTTATAGTGTGAGACTAAGGTAACAGAACTGTAAATGCTACTTCATTAGCTATAACACTACTGCCAATTTCAGTTATGCCTGACCACATAGATCCGTTTCAAGAAAATTATTTTTAATTGGTCAAGTTTTTCCTCGGGCATTTTTGTATACCTTATCTGTACTTCATACTCAGGTGTATTTATTTTCTCCAAAAAGCTCTGTGACACACCCAGCAATATTAACCACATATGTAAAACTATAATGTAAAAATACTAAGTAATTTATCCACAGGTACAGATAGGAAAAATACTCTGAGCAGATTCTCAATGCGTTTCCATTAACAGCCTCATGTGAAACTCCAGTTTTTCCTTTGTACCAACAGGTTGGACCTCTCTGAAAAACATAAACAGGAGCCAACATGGTCAAATATACACCCCTATGGTAGGACCGCATATAATCTCTTTAGGGTCTGATTGTTACCAATGCTGGTAGTTGGATAGTGCTATGGCATTGGTCACTAAAGGGTATAAAGAACAAAGACACCATACCTGACTTCAAGTTCCTGAGTCAAAAAACACAGTATGGCAGAGATAATATTGAGGCAAATATCACTGTGTGCTTCCTCTTGTTGAAATCTTCCCATATTAGCAGCCAAGATATGGGAGTCTGGGCCCAGTTGACCATTGATCTGGGTTGCTATACCTTTTCTACCTCTCACTCCCTGCAAACCCTTCTGATACATCCTAACAACCTTCCTCCTGCCTCCTGAGTGGTTTTTTTTTTTTTTTTGAAGCCTGTCTCCATAGTTTGTAGGAAAACGGCTCCATTAAATTCTCCCCCTACTTTTGTATGGCTGTTCCATGTCAAATTACTAGCAACCTGAAGTGGGAGACAATGTGTGGGGAAAAAACAAACAAACAAACAAAAAACCCCAAACAAAAAAAACAGAGGAAAAAAAAACAAAACAAAACAAACCATACACACACACAAAAACACCCTCTGAGAATCTAGGTAGAGTTACTTTGTCTTAAAACAAAAGACTTCATAATCTTAATGTTACAGATCATCCTCTTCACAGCTCTTCTTCACAGAGAAATTACAGTTTAATGGCTATGAGATAGCTATATATAGTGGCACTGTTTTTAAGAAAAATCTGTTATCTACTGTTCCATCTAATAAAGACAAGAGATTCTGCAACTCTTCACATCAAAAGATAAAGTCTGATGTTTCTTATGACTCATGAGTCAACGAATTATGTAGCTTGATTTCTCTTAAGCATGTAATTTGATCTCCAGCATGAGAAACAGTTTTTGTATTTCAATCAGTAAACAATTGCTCTTTAAAAACATTCCAACTGATGTTTATTTGTACAATCTGTCCTTCAGCAGAGCCTTGGTTTGATGAAGTAAAAGATGTAACTCTAATAGCAAAGTGTCTAAAAACTGACAAAACATTACATTTGATCATGTGTGATGAGTGCACTAAGGAAGTATGTAGTTTGGAGAGCTGATACAGCATCTCACTGAAATGACTGTGTCTTACATGTTGCCTCTTTCTGAACTAAACAGTTGCTATCACTGCAATGAGAATTTTCTTTTTTAAATTACAAGGATCGGATTTACAGAAAAAAAAAAACCACACATGAGTAATGCATAGACTGAATGAAAGAAAAATAGAAAAATAAAATATTTTTCTTCAGCCTTTAGAGTGGTTACTGTAGATACTTCGTTCCCTTGAGAAGAATTCAATGAGGTCCTTTATTTGATTAGAGATGTCAAACATGGAATCAGTGCTGTGACCTTCACTGGTGGGCAGGCTGGGTGGGCACTTTTAGAGTAAGCAAACAAGATGTTCTTTCTTAATTAGAACATCTTTGTGGCAAATAGGCAGGCTGCAAAATAAAACAAAAAAAGAACTAGGAGGATCAAATAATAACTGAAAATTTTTAACCTTAGAGGTAACAATTGTAGTGCCAGACAGCTTTGGACATCCATTTTTCATACAAGAAAAAACAAGGGGTTCCCACTCACCCTTCCAGTGGACTTATACTGTCCATTATACAATGCTCCAGAATATAATTATTATATAATAGAGGTATTTAAATAAGCAATGGAAATGTCTTGTAATCTGTGAGGTAATAATTTTTTGAGCTGTCTTCACAGAGCTGTGCGTCACTTTGCAGAATTCATCCAAACCAAAGGAGTATGCTTTTGCAGTGTTACATTTTAGACACTCTTTACAGGAAACAGTACCTAAGGATTACACTGTTCAGCAAGGTATCTCACAGAATCACAAAACGTTAGGGATTGAAAGGGACCTCAAAAGATCATCTAGGAACACCTAGATGAGGTTACACAGGAATGTGTCCAGGCAGGTTTTAAATGTCTCCAGAGTAGGAGACTCCACAACCCCCCTGGGCAGCCTGTTCCAGTGTTCTGATACCCTCACTGAGAAGAAGTTTCTTCTCAAACTTAAGTGGAACCTCTTGTGTTCCAGTTTGAAACCATTACCGCATGTCCTACCATAGCTTGTCAAAGCAAACTGCTTCAAAGCACCATGTCCTTCTGCAGATTTAGTTCCTGAAGTATAAATCATTGTATATCCCTGACTTTTGATAAAGGTCAAAAAAAGAAGTGTCCCCATCTCCATCTTCCGTAATGAGAAAATACATTTTTGCCAACACTGCTATTCTTTTTCTCCCAGTTCACGTTAATTTCCTTTTACTGACTAAAACTGGAAAGAGTGCGTCTGTTTTTGCACAAATATGTCAGGAATGTTTATTTTGGTAGTTTGGTTTGGGTTTTTTTTAGTTTTACCTCCTTGCTTATGGGTTTCAATGATATTATCATAGCTATTCCCAGTGACAGAACAGTGGTAGATTTAGTACATCTATATCTCGTTCTGGATGTCCACAGTACAGTACATTACCAACACCCTTATATATCATAGCTCCTTTAGTGCCACAGTTTTAAAGACAAATCACCACCATGACCATAGAACTTATGGATACAGCCATGCCATTTTGACAAGTCTCTAAATCAACAACTAGATTCTGATACACAGTGACTCTACAGTCACACAGTATTTTATCCACTGAAAAGTTCCTTTATAGTCAATTGGACAATTCATGAGAAAATAGTCTCCATATTTATCAGTCAGATACATGTTCAATTTTGTTTTCATGTTCTGGCCCTTCTTTATGTTTATTCTTATATCTAATACTGATCTGTCTTGGTTTTCATATGTTCATTTTCTCACAGTCATGATACCTCAATAAAATAATAATGTTTTCTCATTGATTACTAAGGATGAGTTTCCAGGGCTATTTAGTTCCTTGAGTCAAACTATGCTCTGAGACTTGTATGGTGCAAGAGAACCTTCAGTCAACCACAGGACTCAGAGGTTCATGTCTTCTGTCAGCTGAGGAAGGAAAAACAAGGTTTGTACAGCCTGTAGCAAAAGGGGTCCTAATCTGCCCCAGACCTTTAACGGTTCTTTAAAAACAAAAGTAATAATTAAGTAGAGAAAGTTTACAATAGACAGAGACTAGCCAAGTGAGTGTAGATGTAGCTCAAATACTTCATAAATGAGTGAGGAAGAAGAGATATGTTGCCTTTCATCTCTAAACTGCTGTTTCAAATCCAGACTCAGTGTTTAAAATGTTCATTTGAGCCTATGACTTCTATTATGTGCCCAATGTGAAGTGAATTCCTGGTCCCTGGCCAGTTTCTAATGGACAGGTGGCAACTAACCAAGAAAAGACAGCAGCCACAATTGGCACCCTGGTGGGAAGTCATAGCAATGGCACAAAGTCTGAAGTGGTCAAAAGAAAAAGTCATCTCCTCACCCCCTCCAGACAGTTCAGCTACAGCAGGCCTGAAACAAATGGGCAAAGCACTGTGGGAGAAAATTGTACTATGATTGTCTTGCCATCCTTTTTCTTTGTGAATAAAACAGGAGACTTGTTTTTCCAAGGCTGTCAATCTCATACCTTTCACAATTCAAGAAATAAAGAGAGAAATGTTGCTCTGTCCCCTCTTACCAGGTCTCCCTGCTGTGACAGTGAGTGTTGCCAGTCACACGCTTGAGCTCTAGATCAAAACCAGGTGGCACAACAAACTGTATTTAAACTTTGACCCTCCATTCCACTCTGTTGCACAGCTTTTACTTGGAAAAAGAAAAAAAAAAGGTTTTGCTAGCAGCAAATGCTTTTCACTTGCCAAAGAAATCATTAAATAGATATTCTACCCCTAACCTCAGATATTTCTGTAGTGTGACCCTTCTCCCAGAACACCAATTGTAAAAGGAATTTATTAATGAATTTGTCTTCCAGATTCCAATATTGCATTTTCTTTCCTCTTTCTTTTTAGAACAACAGAAAAAAAAAATCATAAAGAACAAGGAAAAATAAATTGACAAATCTGTCTAGCTACTATGAGGAAACAAAATGACTGCTGTGCAATGTCACAGCTAGTAATGCTTCAGATTCAACTGAAACAGCATTGAAAAATAGCCAAACAGGAACCTTTCATGTCTGACTTCACAGGTCACCCACCCCATGCTATGTGTTCTTTCTGTGAATCTCTCAGCTAAGTACTTCCAGCTAAAGTAGTTCGAATACACAGAATGAGAAAAATCAACAAAGAACAAGACACAATGAGCAGTCTAGAAATACCACTTAGCTGGTGCATTGTGACAGGCAGCACTGGATTAGTAGCAACATGGCAAACAACCCATTGCAATTTGAGAGTTTGTTTTACAACCACAGTACATTTCAGATTTATCATTCTAGTTTCAAATGTGCTATCAGATATGTACATGATCAGAGCACAGCTGATGTTCATTTGAGTTAAGAAAATCCCCAGACTCTGCACTTCCAGCAAAATAAAGTAGCTTGATAGCAACTAGAGGCTATGAATAAGCACAAAACATTAGCAAGTATATTCAAAGAAAAGAACTCTGTCAAGAATTTATTCTAAATTGTAGAAACCAGAGGTATGGAAACTGGAAATGCTGCCTGTCTTCCTCCACTAAAATAACAGCAATTGCTCAAGTGGACACCTTTTTGAATATTATATTTCCATTTTAAAACTCCATGTATATGAAGGCTATCTGTCACACTTAGAATTACTGCTTGTGAAATGGAGTAAGGAAGAATATTTTCCAGCATTCTGCAACTGCATTTGCATGCTTATATACAGTTGCATCTCAAAAACTGCAAAGCTACACAATAGGAATAATCAACCATAAAAAAGCTTTGCAATTGTTGGGACTTTTAAGATTTTCTGCATTAACTGAGGATTATTTTTTTTTAAATACATGACAACAGAAAGCCTTTTCAAATTGACTAAGAGATTTGGAAAAAAGCAAAGGCTCTGATTTCATGTTATTTTTGCACTGTTTAATCAGTTAGATTGTTGGTAGGCTTCTAATGTTTTGTATTTACCTGATTTCTGTCGTCTTCCTAGTTTAAGAAGAAAGCACAGTCAAATGACAGCCTATAACCACAAGGATGAAACAGAGATACTCATGCATGAAGTCCCCAGGCCAGATTCTTGTTTACACTGTAAATCCAAATAACTCCATGACTTCAAGAAACTTACTTATCCATGACAATAGTGTAAAAACTATCAGAATCTATGCCACCAATTCTATTTGTTACTGTTGAAAGGCTGACCTAAACACATGGGATTTAAAAACATTATCACTTCAGTTAAGCAGTGAAGAGCTCAGAACAATTCCTTCAGTTCAGTGGCTTTATTGTTGTTTTGGTTTGTTGTTTTTTTTTTTTTTATACTTACTGACATTGCACCTGGTCACGTCTTTCTCATATTACCTCTGCTCACAAAAGTTAGTTGACCCTGGTTTACCTTGGCTTGTTTACCTACTTGTTTTTCCATGTTCAGTGGTATAAACTATTCAGTCTCTGGCTCATTTGTACGTGACTAGTAGTACATTTCTAGGTAACATGTCTTAATAATTTTTTGCTCAGTAGTATATACAGAAATCAATTATTCTCTGCTTTACTTCTCACTGGTTACATTTTCATTTTTAGCCTAGTTTTCTAAGGAAATAATCCTTGCTAGATCATGCTGGCTTGTCTGTTGACCCCCTTCTAAGACCTCTGCAATCTATCAGATCTGAAAGAGAGGTTGGAATCTGAAAGATAAGTTATGAGAATATTGAGGAAAAGTCAGAAATCACATGGAGGAAAGTCTAGAATTGTTGCTCGTGACAAAGGACATGCAGACAGACCCATATAGCAGCAGGGAGCAAGCTGGCCCAGGAGCACACCTACAGTACCAGGTTACACAACACAAATACTATTACTTGCTCAGGGGAGGATAACACAGGGAAAAGAGGAGTAATTGTGAAGTTGGTAGTGTGTATTTAAAAGAATTAGGGCACAAATCCATAGGAAGCCAGGTTTCATTAGTTCCTCTCTTCAGGAACTCCACATTTTACAGTTTCAAATCTTTATTAACATATATTGCCCAGAACCATACCATTCTGTCCCACTTGAGAAATTAAAACCCTGTTCTCCCTGCTTTTATGAACAATCTTCTCTTTACAACACAAGCACTCCAACTGCACTCTTGTATAACTTCTGTAAATAACCTAATCATAAAATAATTTTCCTTATTAAAAAGTGATTATTTGAGGTTTTCTTGTTCATGCTGTTGGCACAGCTCAAATAATCCTACTTTCCCGTTTCCACAGCAGCACTAATGTGCAACCGAGAACACTATTTTTCAAAAGGGAAGATCAGATATTCTCAAACATTCCAGGCTGTATTTGTAAGTTCTTATCTCCAAAGATCTGAGTGAAGTTGAGCTGCATTACAAAGTCTTCGTATCACAAACAGAAAAATTTCAGGCCTTCCTTTCTATTGAGACATCTCTAGAATTCATTTTTTTCTCTTAAGTATCTGGTGATACACAGGAAGACACAGCACTGGTGGTTTGCCACAGCTCCAGGTTTGAGTCCCTTCTCTTCCTGTTACAGCTGTTGCTTGCTTTTAAAAATTTTCAAGTAATTTTCCAGTGCTTCTCAGCCTTTAGCCCTGGATACTTGAATAAACTGTGGATAGCAATTGATTATCTTTGGTGAGGCTACTGTTTTGTGATTAAACAGTACCCTAAAAATCTCTTTCTTCTTCTTGATAACATTATTACTGTTGACATTGTCCCTATATTTGGCCCATATAATTTTCTGGATAGATAATTAAAATTCACATCTCTCAGCCACTTAATTTAATGTAAAAATATATTATAAAACTCTCAAGCAGTAACAGTAACTTGTTACCAAACATTTCAATTTTATTAACCTAATCACATGATGTGCCATTTGGCAATGTTGAAAATCTTTACTGTAACTCAAGTGCAGTTGTCAACTATGCAATTTCTGACACACAAAGTGGACTCACATTATCAGAATAAACCAATTTTACCCATCCTTCTCTCTGAAATGGCACATAGAAGAAAAACAATTTTTATGGCTCAATTCAGTTGTTTGCTCTAGCAGTCTATACTACTAAAAAGCCAAGCGTGGGCTTAGAAGGGGTAATATTAGTTTTCTTGTGCAGAAATGTGAGAATTTTGCCACTTACTTAGGGATGGAAGTTTACATTTCAGGATACAGAAGATGTAGGAATTTGTATTATCCTTATGGTTGACCATATGTGAGTTTTCTGTTATATCTATCTATATCTATATATACTTTATCAGCAATATACTGGTTTTGTTTTGAGTTACAACTATACACAAGAACGTCTGTTATATTGACAATGTTGTTACAAAGTCTTTAAAGACTGTGAGGATCCAGACCCAAACAGAATTATTTTGAGGATAGCTCAACACAGGGAGTATGACGAAATATTACATTAATTATTAATATAAAGAATAGAATGCACCTTGGTTTTCTGCCTTCTTTTGTGAAAAGGATCAGGAAGCTGATGTTTGTATCATAACTTTCCTGATAGCACAACATAACTGGGGCAGTTCAACAATGCCATTGTTGAGACTCTGAACTTTTTAATAAACACTAGTGAAAGATCTGCCTATTGACTAGAGAATAGCTAATAGCTCACTAGTTTAGACATCAAGGTAGGACTGGAAAAATTCTGTTCTCCACGTCCACAAGTGTTTCTACATCATCTATATCAAGATTGCCCTGACCAGCAAAGATGGCTCATTGTAGTGTGTTGATCTTGGCTAGACACCAGGTGCCCACCAAGCCACTCCATCATTCCTCTCCTCAGCAGGACTTAGGGGGAAAAAAATAAGATGGAAAAACCTCTTGGGTCAAGATAAAGTCAGTTTAATAAAGCAAAAGCAAAGGCAACTTGCTGAAGTAAAGGAAAACAACAGATTTTTTCTCTGCTTCCCATCAGCAGGCGATGTCCAGCCACTTCCTGGGAAGCAGGGCTTCAGTACCATAGCAGTTGCTCCAGAAGACAAACATGATAGTAATGAATGCCACCTTCCTCTCCTCCTTTCTCTTAGCTTTTATTGCTTAGCAGACAGCATATGGCATGGGATATCCCACTTATCATTTTGGGTCAAATGTCCTGGTTATGTGCCCTCCCAAGATCTTGCCCCACCCCAAGCCAGCTGGTGAGGAGTGAATGTTGAAGAAACAGCCCTGATGCTGTGGAGCACTGCTCAGCAGTAGCCAAAACACTGGTGTGTTATAAACACCTTTCTAGCTACCAGTACAAAGCACAGCACTGTAGGGGCTGCTGTGGGGAAAATTAACTCCATCTCAGCCAGGAGAATTCCTCATAAGCTCCCTTTGAAAGAACACACATGATGTACCAACCCCTAAACTGTGAATCTCTGGCTTAGATTTCAATCTGTGGGGATAAATTCGTATTACTCCCTGAATGATTCACCAGCCCACAGGAAATCAGTCTGCACGATCACTTTGAAGTAGTACTTGGAACATAGTTCATTACCATAATCATTTATCTCTTTTATTATTTATGTAAACTAGTACTCTTCACAAATGAGTAAATTTGACAGATGTTTGCAGGAAAAAATACCGATTCAACCTCTAAATTGTCTCATTTAGGAAAGTATTTATATTCTGGGAAATGTTCCTTGTTTTTCCTTAGTAGACACTTTCCATCATATCTTTTAGCAATTTTGTCATTAATATGCTCACTAATACATTAATGGAAGTCTATTGTTCACTGTGTTTCATCTTTTCATATTAATTCTGTATTGTATCGTTTGTATTCACTTTGGTGAACAATCCTTTTGATCTGCATCTTATCACATTAATGATTTTGCTACAAACAACATTGTATTATAAGACTTCAATATTCTGTTAGCATACTTAAATGGTAGTAATTCAAAGTTGATCAAACCACATGGCAAAAAGCAGGTCAATAAATGAGTAGCCATAATACAGGATTGGCAAAGCTATTAGAAAAATATGGAACTCATTAATGACCTTTGTATCAGATAATTTTAAAGACGAATAATGACATGAGAATCTAAAAGTAGACAGTTAATGTAGTATTAGTGCATAATTTGTGACTAAACATACTTCCAGCAACAAATTATTAAATAGATAGGGAAAATGACACTGCTTTTTTTGCTCTCATATTATTTATTTTCATCTATATCTCTTTCATCATCTCTGTTCTTTTTATTCAGAGTGTGCCTGTATTAGTTTTTCTCTCCAAATATATGTTCTCCATATTTTTCAGGCTGTTCTTCACATTCAAGTGTTTCCTCTCTTCCACATCTTATCATTTCAAACACAGACTCAATTCTGTGGGTATTTGTGGTAAAGGGGCAAAATCCAGAAAGCTGAGGTGAATTTGAAGCTAGGCAAAAAAAAAGCTTTCTTTTATCCCTGCTGTATGCAGTACTGGGATAATTATTTTTAGAAATGAGATTATACTGGTCTCCTTATCCCATGATAATTTACCCCTTTTTTTAATGTAGTGTCAGATAAATGCAGGTGAAAAAGATGGTACTTCAGTTGGGACTGTTTAAATATGGGCAGCTAAGGATTCTGAAAGTCGACTTTATCCTGAGGCTGGGCTTTTAAATTCTGCTTTATATCATTTCATTAATTGCAGTCTCTATGCAGATTTTGAGGTAAAGGTTTCGTAGGAAAGTGAACAGTGTAACATTAACCATTGTTCAAATTAGCACACAAACATGGTCATGAGTTCTGGTATAAGTAATCAATTGGAGAAACAGAAATAATGTTATTTCTTAAGAGAATTAAAAAGGAGCTGCAACCTTTCCAGGATCCAAACACAAACAAATGTTTCTGTTGGAAAAATAAAGTGTGTTTTCTGCTTGTTAGATTCACATCTGCTCAGTTTAGAATTGTCTCCTCAGAGGGGGCAGTATTTAGTGATAACGCAAATGCAGAGTGAACCTTTCAACCTTAAAGCTATTCTGTCATCATGCAGAATTTTAGGAAGATGGAGCTACTCTGATTAATGGCTGCTCAGGCCTCAAGCTAGCTGGTGTTAGACTGCCCCATACAAAACCTTTATCAGTTTTTGCTGGGTTTTATTTTAAATATCTCTTGCACTTACAAGGCATTTTGGATTTGTTTTAAGTTTAGAGTGTTTGCAGCCAGGGCTCTGAACCTGCAAGCTATTTTGTGGAGCTTGACCTTTCCATTTGAATGCAGCCCTTCCGACTCCAGCAGCAACCATCCCTAGTGTCAGAGATCAGAACCATTGTAATGCGGAAGATCCAAAAGTACATAAAAAGCACAAAAAATCCATGGACGTGAAGTCACCATTTCTTAGACGGATCCTCAGTAACAGAGGCATGATATGCTCTGGGGTGTATTTTCCTATAGTTCCAACTAAGATTTCAACCCTGGAACTTGGCACTGACTATAAATGGTCACAGGAGTAGGTCTTCTGGAAAGGAAAAAAAAATTACCTTTTCTCAAAAAAATAAAGCTTTTCTGGAAGCATTTCTGAACACCTTCAAAATGCTGCAGAATTTTCCATGCTTTGTTTCACACATTCCATGACACAATTGAAAACTTAGCTATTCTTCCTGAGCCTGTTCCCAAACTAATGTTCTTGGTACAGCAAAATGTTATGGATGATTCACAAGTAAAAACTGATGTTCCACTTTGCTACCACTATTTCTAATCAAATCAACAGACTTGAAAGACAACTGTACTGGAAGATAGTATTTTGAAGTTCCATAATTTCACCCTTGCCACTGTTATATCTGCATCCATGCAAAGGACTCTGGTTCTCTACTCATCAGATATAAAGTTCCTGCCTTCACTGTCAAGTGCATTTGTGGTAAGCCTCCATCTGTCTTTCATCTCTCATTTGGTCTCAGGAGGTCAGTTTAACATCTGTCCACCCTATGATACTATGTAATCATTGTTTTTTCCAACAAGTATATTTGTATTTTGTTTGATGTTAGCCCACCTGTTTTGGAGAGAACTGCCTCATGATCATCTCTGACCCATCTCATCAGTCTTTAAGTCATTGCTTAACATTCTTCTGCTGCAATGGCTTTGAAACAAACAAACAAGCATCCTTTGGCAGCAGATACGCAAAGGCTGTACTTAAACTCCTGACTGCTAGGGTGACTGATTTTGTGTTACCAGATATGCCCAGAAGGGTGATTTGAGCCTGTGTAAACATGTTTAAGCTTTCTTTAAACTGCCTTTAGACATACCATTGACTTCTTGGACACCCATTCCATCTATATCCCAGTTTTATCTTTTCTAATCCTGATTAGACGTGCTCAAAAAACACAGACTACATTTTTTTCTTTACAGTTGTACAGTAGGTCCCACACACAGAGGACACAATTAGGTATTTGTTTCTGACATGTTTCTAGGTAGTATTATCATTTTAAATAGTTTTTTTAAAAAAATACCAAACTCAATAAACCAATACTAAAGTCTTCCCTGAGGCGTCAGGAATCCAAATCGGTCCAGCCCATTGAGACTGATGAGTTGCTGCACACAAGCAGGACTTGCCAGCCTACTCCACAGTCTCATTCCAGCAAAATATCCTGCAGATGTAAGGATCTGCTAGTAAAATGAATATGTAATCTAACCTCTCTACAATACTGTAACCCACTACTGTTGAGCAGAGTTTTGGTGGTTTTGTTTGTTTGTTTGTTTTTTGTTGTTATTTTTTCTTTTTCTTGTGGAAGGATGATGTCTAAAATTGTTCTAATCACTATCCTGAATTGTCCCAATTCTCCCTCAGCAGAAAATAAATGACTTCTAATAACATGACTAACCACAGAAGGACATGCAAACACAACTTTGAATTCTGCTTTCCAGTAAATTTTATGGAAAACCTGGTGACTGAATCATTAGCACTTTTCTTTCTTTGTCTTACCTTTTTGTGAAATGTCATAATGCTCTTGCTGCTGGGAACAAATGTACAAACATGCAAGAAAATGAAATCAAGAATTAAAATTTCACTCAGGCCATTCCCGAATATATTTTATCTTGACAGCTTCAATTTGAATCTGCTTACTACTGTGGTACTTGGTCTTGCTTTGGTCTCTGTTTGCTCTTTAAAGTTACTGATTTCAGAGCATTTAAAATTCATACTAATTAACTTGTTCAAGGAATTTAGATGCTTGGTTATTATTAGGGTATTTCTCTTTTTTTTTCTGCAAACCAATGCAAGTAGTCCAGCCCCATCTATTTGTATAATCTATTGAGCTAGGCGATCTATTTATGACATAATGGAAAAGCAGGCGAGAGTGATGGGAGCTGTGTGCTTGGCAGTAGCTGTTGCAATCAATATTCTAGTCATGAACAAACTGTCAAAAATTAAGGATGCACAGAACTGTATTATTTTATCATGGGCTGGGTTATTTTCAAAGGAATCTGGGGGACTTACAGGCCCAGCTCTCATTAAATTCTAATGGGAACTGGGAGTGTAACTCCATTGAGCTGCCTTCAAAAAAATCACAGCAGTGATGAATAATTTTATGAGGTCACCCAACCAAAATAAATTCCATCATGATCTCTAGACTCAGTTAAACAACTTCTTGGGCTTAATTCTTCTCTTTTTAAAGGATTAAGAAAATCAAAATAAATTGTAGTTAAATTTCTATAGGATTTCAAGTTACATTTTCCTAGAAATAGCCTGGCTTCTTTTTTTGCTGTTAGAGGTAAATTATTTTTCATGTCATACACTGTCTTCATTGTGCCATAATCTCATGAGAAAGTGATGAAAAATCCAACTGTTGATACAGGCCTCAACAGTTGCAGGGGAGGGAGATGTGCAGTATATATTCTGAGACTCTACAGGTAAAATGAAAGAGTATGATTAAATTTAGTGTTAGATTAAACATGAAGGATCAATAGTACTCCAGCATTAATAAACTTTTGTATCTTCATATCACCCACCAAGGTTATCTTCATTAATATATTCATATATTTAATTTTGTGCAAATTTTTACCAGAGCCCTGACTACATGCTGGGCTGCTGTATAATTTAAATGATGAAATAAGGAAACCATGAGCAGTAAACTGTCATGAAATGGAGCTCTTTCTCTACCCTTGTAGCTGTCCTGTGAATGATTATCAAAAAGGTGGCCTGTCATCCTTCTTCTGCATCGGTGTTGATGTATTTCCTCACATAGGCATGAGCACTTCTCCCCACATTCTTCCTCTTACCTCATGACTAGGTAGGAAAATATTACACAAATTTGAATCTTCACTCTCATCAAAAGGTCACTTTAACGGTGACCATCAACAAATTAATAAATTATGTACAGGAAGGGTGTGTGGGGGGTGGTCTGTCTTTCTGGATCAATTTTTTTTATAAGGTAGCTAAGCTGCTCATTTAGCCTAAACTAAAGGACCTTGTTCATGTCTCATCCTTGCAAATAAAGACAGAAGCAAATCTGCTTGAGGAGACTGCAAGTCCAAGTCCACTGATGAGTTCAGTGATGTTTTTCTTGCTGAAATCACGTGTCACTTGAGTTGATCCACCTTGTATTATCATACAACCCTTTTGGGAAAAGCTGGGTGCATTTGCAAGTCCACAGTCCTGCATCATCTTTCATGTAATGTCATTAAATTGTCACATTTTTAAAATATGTGACTTGCCCATGGACCACACTATGCAGCTGAGATTTTTCTTCTGATATTTGCTTTATCTGACATCAAGGTAAAAAAGAAAAAAGCAAAGCTGAGGACCTTAATTACCAGTAAAGGTTGATTAATAACAGTCTCTATTTCCTCACTCTTTTCCTCCTCTCCAGACATTCAGTGGTGGTACCAGATACAGTAATTAGAAAACAGTGCAAGAGAGGCAATTTTCTTTTACAATGAAACCTTTGCTTTTACTGCTCCATGAAAGCAAGACAAGGTCTATTAAAATGACATTAAAAGATTAGCTGCTGGACTGAATTAGGAAATAGGTTTTAGACAACCTGAAGAAGAAAGTAGGGAATGAGTTATGATTAAAATGTTGATGAATTAAGAGACAGAAAATTGAATTATCAGTATTTTAGTCAAACTAAGTTTTCCTCTACTCCTTTCAATTTTCCACCAGTTCAAAAGTTTTCAGTAACTATATGAATATATTTATAGACATATAGCTATGTGTGTATGAATTAGTGCACAGACAAACACACACATATGTTCTCAGCTTATGTGGAGCAGACTTTTTTCTAAAATCTTTTTCCTGTAATAACATAATGGCTACTGTTCTGTTAAAACTTGCATACAATCCTTCACTCAGAACCCAGATTTCTCAGAAAATGGTTTCATATTATGTTATTACAGCCAGCAGTTCCAGGAAAATATATCTGCTATTCCCTGTGTGACTACTCTATGATCATGTTTGATTTCACTTTTATTATCAATAATAATTTCACAATTTTCTTAATCTTATCACATTGTATTTGTTTTCTTATGAGTGAATGTTTGTGCAGCTTATGATATCATTAAAATCAATACCAGCAACTTGCAGCAATACAGCCAGCAGTTCCAGAAAAAAATACACAGGAAAAAAAAAAAAAAAAAAGAGTATTTTTAAACATTTAAAGATTTTTTTTTTTTTTTTTCCCTTCTACTCGGAACATTTTTAAAGGTTACTGGAGCTACTGTTTTTCACACAGTCGTTGAAATTCCAAAGTACCTTCCATCAGCACCTACGAGGAGAGCCATACATTTTCAACCTGTTGAAAATAATTGTGTGGAAAAACCCATTCTGTTGCTTCCAGACACAATCCAATCAGTGTAATGGTTTTTGAGAAAAAAGGAACTATATTCACATTTCATTCATGTAAAGAATGAGATAATAGAAGACTTTCATGGTAGATGAGCACCCTGCAGGTACTGCAGTTTGCTGCAGCATACATAAGGCCTTGTTGGGTTCATTGCATAAGGAAAAATCTCTCTTAAATTGTACTCTTCCCCCAGGCTTCAAATACATATTCTTTTAAAAGGACTGAAGTGGGAACTGGAGGGATTTTGCACCCCAGTACAGTGTTCACTTTGGAATGATGTCTCTGATGTTCTGGGAGAACTTGCCATAATTCGTTTTTCTTTAATGAGATAAAATTGACCCAAACAGCAGATAACGGTGTCCTCATCATTAAACTTAGATCATTATTTCCAAATCAGAAAAAGAAAAGCCCTAAAACAAAACAATCAAAGCGATGAACATCTTGTTGGTTTTCAGTATTCTCTGGTCCTGCTATCTTTGTGTGGTTTTCAGTTTTAATTGAAATTCAGTAACAGCAGAGTTCAAATGCGAATGGATGTCAGCCAGTGCACTGCAGCAGTAGCAGTGCCGGAGAGGTGCGGCTGTTTGACAAAGAAGAATGTTCCTTTGCTTTTTATAGCACATCATTGTTATCGGTTTCCTTTTTATTGTAGCAGGAAAGATAGCCGCCACTTTTGTGTTCAAATGCTGTGTCCACAACAATCCCCCCTCAGCAAGTCTGCCTATCTGAATCACATTCCTCCTGTGCTGAGACTGCTCACCTTCACTCTGTGCACAGATACAACTGATTTGAGAAAGAATGCATTAACGAAGATATATCATTAAATTAAAATCTGGGGGGAAAAATGTAGAGCTGTAGACATTCAAACATGGCAGAGAAGTGAGTTGATAACAGCGACTAGAATTTGCTCTAATTTGACTTCTTTGACCTTACATGTGTTAATTGATTGATTTTAATTCAAGAGATGCTAATGATTAACTGATATATAATCTATATACATATAAAAATAAGCAATAGCGAAAGTATGCAGGAGAAAGCAAGGTCTTGAGGAAAAGCTTTCATGGCTCAACATTAATAAGCATGAAAGATGTCTTCTTAGCAAGTTTTATTAACCATTACATGCAATCCTCTCTTTTAAACTGTTTAGTCTCGTGTTTTGGATCACTTCTAAACAGATAGATTACAGATATGTTGCATTTGCAAACCACCACTTTTACTACAGAAATAAAGATTTGTATTATTTATTTGTTTTACTAATGTAATGTCACTGGCAGAGTTTATCTCAGTCTTCATCAAACTTTTCTAGAAAAATAAAATTTGTATTACAACTACATGTGTAATAAGGGATTTGTAGGTCTAGGATTGGTGGTCAGCAATCATACCTGTTCAAATACTTGTGTGATATGTCCCAGGTTAACACATATTTGCAATTTCACGTGGCTGAAGTGAGTTCACTTAGAGACTTCTTATGAAAATTCCTGCATGATTTAGCAAAGCTGACAAGTTCACTCACCCCTCCTCAAACCTAAAAGATACTGAAAGAAACCTGAGAAATATTTATGTCGTATGTAACTCTGGTAAGTTTATGTAACATGTTATTAGTTCATGAAAGTTCTGTAACTCATAAAATACTTATGTTGGTAATACTAGTAGTACAGAGGTAATTTGAGCAAAGCTTGTTTTATTGCATTGGATATATTTTTGTGGAGGTTAGGTGTTAACTATGCAGTTGAATTTAGAATGGAAAACACAATACATCACACTGAAGATGAATAATTCAGTTTTTAAGTTGCTAGCAAGATAAGAATAAGTGGATTGCTGTCAAATGATCTTTATCTTATTTGTCAAGATAAAGCACAGTACCAAAGCCATAAACAGATTGTAAAGGAGACATTTCCTTCATACCCTTTCTTTCACACTTTCAAAGATCTTTGCAAATCTGTCTAACTAAATTAGAGCACTTTTTTCTCTTTATAAGGTGGTACATTTTAAACAAGAAAACTCTTAGTTTATGCATCAATATTTAGAAAGGTTTATATGCCCCTTCTTTTCAAATTGGATGTATATTTAATTAGTCCATGCATAAATCTGCATGCCACAACATCAATTTTACAATATATTTTTTAATGTTACAAAATCAAAACAGCTGCATGTTTTTACATTTCTGTCATAGAAAGCTCTAGTCAATATATTCTACTCCTCAGATTTATAAGCTGTTTAAGGTTAGCTAGCTTTATCTCTGACCATAGCTACTAGAGTATTGTACCCATTAATGACAATAAGAAAAATAATGTCTTCACCATTTTCAGTCTTTTAATTCCCCAAATTCCCTATTCCAGAAGTGACATCCTATTGAAATATAGGTGTAGCCTCTTCTTCCTCTCTACATATCTTCTTGAGCAGTGCCTCAGAGGGTAAAAAATTAGAAGTATTCTGACCAGATTGGGAACATATTTCCAAGCTGAGCAGTAGTTCCCACCAGAAACAACTTTGGATTCAGACCAGGACTTCAGTTCACGTAAATCAGCATAAAATGTCTTTGGAACTGCAATAATTTGCACTTGAAGAAAACGTGGCCCTCAGACCAGAAGATCAGCATGAAAGAATTTATATCTCCCTTCTTAATTATGCCAGACAAATGGTGTGTTGCTTTAATAAGGAGATAAAGGCAGCTTCCAGAAGTGACCTGCATTTGGTGAGATTAAGTTCTACATACACAATGCCAGGATCATCTGACCAACCTTCTTCCTTTTTTTTTTTGTTTGTTTCGGTTTGGTTTGGTTTTTTTACCCTTGAGCTATTTTTTCTTAATCATGCATTTAAGACCACCTGTAAAACCTTATCAGGTTCTAGTTGTTGTTTTCTGCTATATCTGTACTGGAACAAAAAGATTTTTCAGGGAAAAAAATACAGTCACCCAAAATCAAGCAAAAACAATCTAGACAATATTTAGACCTAAGACTTCTTACTCTTTTTTTTTTTTTCATTTTGCTTTAAGTCTATATTTTTAATAATTTACAGAAAATCATCTGTATTTTAAAGATGCTCTTCAAGTTCTTTCCTTCAAATCTTCTTAAAGAAATTAAATTGAGAACTTCCCAATTACAAAATTTCTCCTGGACAGACTCACTGATACAGGCAAAGCATGTTAGAATAAGCAAATATTTTCTGAATGAAAAAAGTTATTTAGGATTCTAATATGAAACATACGTCGTGGTTCAGATGGACAAACGACATAGACCAAGTTCTTCCAGGATGAAAGTAGTAGATGCCATTTATTGCCACAAGTGCATTTTTATACAGTTTTACCAATTCATGTGTCTCTTCACTATTGGTTACAAGTTACAGCAGTAACATCTCATTGGCTAATTTTGCTATCATCAGTGTTACTCTTCTACTCCCTTCTCTTTCACAGGTACACCTTAATATCTCTGGATACTCCTTTACTCCCATCTTTCTCATGGGTAGGCCTTCATATCTTCAAAGCTAATTTCTCTTCCCATGCCCTCTGTCAGGGAATCCATGGACCCACCGTAGTCCCCCACAAACATATATCAAGACTTTGTCAGCTACCTACACAGAGATGCAATGTCCTGCACAGTCCATTAACATCTCAGTATCTGCTTATAATGTTGTGTGGGCACCTCATTTTTCACTGATGCTGATGTGTTTCTTCTGGGTTTTTATCACACTCCCAGGTGCTCCTCAGTGTACCTGCAGCAGGGTGCTGAGTTGCTTCATTGATCCTCCTTGGGGTCCAGGGCAGTCTGGTATTCAGAAAGCACCTCTGCTTGGACTGGGCCTCCTGAAACAAGATCTGGGGATGAAGCTTACAATTGTTTGGATTAGCAAGGAGCATAACTTGGTCCATGTCCCCCCAGGGTGTGTCAGAGGGTCGGAACCCCAGACAGTGTGTTGACACTTACCTATTGCCCATGCCAGGGACAGTCTTTCCAACCTTTGATTTTTCGTCTGAAGATCTGACATCATCCACAATATTGAGAAGCCTCTTTATCTCATCTTAAGGAATTTTTTACTGTCTGAGGTAGCTGCTAGTCAAAGTCACCAGTTCCTGTAAATAAGATCCTTAGGTACCCAATGTTTGCATTTTGCAGGCAAGTTGGATCTGACAAACTTCATAAGCAAGAGGCCCTGGCATGACTCAGGACCAGCCAGTAGAAGCTTGTTTTACTATGGTACCTTGAGATAACCCTTCAGTCATCTTGCCTCCGAATGACTACTGAACCATTCTCTCAGCCTTCAAAAGTTGAGTCGTGAAGCAAAGAGGGTAATTAAAAATTCCCATTACTTACTTAGCCCTCAAAGTCTATCTTTGATTGTTTCTTTTAGAATAATAAATGTGTAGCATTATCCAAATACAAGGGGAGTCTTGTACATTTCCTAGGGAAAAATGTCATATTCTAACCATCCTGTTCTTCTCATGGAAATAACACATGTAGTAGCACAACTCTGACTGAGGAGAAAAACCAAAATACCTCACTTTTTTTTTAATATTTTCCATCTTTTTATTTAAATAATACAATGGCTGAATCACTACCTCTTTTAGTGAATTTAATTTTATCATGTGAATAAAACATTGGCACATATCTCTGTACTTACTGTTTCGGAGAGATAATCATTTATCATTGGATTACAAGTTCCATTGGGGTTTGTGAGAGGAAGGGAAATAATTTTTCTTGGTATTCAGCAACTTAAACAGCATATAAAATTACATCTACCTTTTCCATTGCAGCCTAGTACCTGAAGAAGGGATACACTTAGGAAGAAGTCACCCTGAATTTGTTGCCTCACCCATCTGATAGACCCTAGATGTACTGAATTTCCAAGTATTGTCTGCTTATATAGTGTGACATATGTCGCTGTCCCAGCGGGATGTATATCGTAAGCACCAGTCTGGGGCCAGAAACAAGGATCTGTATAAAAAGATGTCTGAACCCTGACAGCCTTCTCTACAGACCACACAGGAGCAAAGACGAGCAGCACAAACTCCTAATTTTGGCACTTCCTGTTAGAATGTCCAAATGCACCTGAGGGTGACGTTGAACTGGCTTGTGTTTCTGCAAGGGTGAAATTCAAATGCTGGTTTGTCTGGAAGAGTTTTGAACTTTGTGTCAATCAATGCATAAGATAGTTTATTGTGCCTAATTAATGCATTAATTAATATTTTGCCTGTCCTTAGAAACATGTACTTAGCGTGGGAAACAGGAAAACTTCATAACAGATGAGGGAGGTATTCTACTGGAAGCTGTGAGGTTTTGAAATGTACAGGTTTCTAAAAGCTATTGTTGCCTAAAACACTGAAAATATTGCATTTGGATGTGTTCCACTTACTCATTTTTTCCACTTACTTTGTACTAGTTGGGCTATTTACATGGAAACATTGTCTTTGTTCCTTAAGAGTTCATCTGCTGCTTGTTCCCTGCCTGAAGTCAAAATAATGCTATGTTTGTGAGATTTTAATCACCTCTACTGCAAACAATTA
Source organism: Streptopelia decaocto (assembly GCF_964273445.1). Lineage (NCBI taxonomy): Eukaryota > Metazoa > Chordata > Aves > Columbiformes > Columbidae > Streptopelia > Streptopelia decaocto. The sequence continues at coordinate 59,282,110 of NC_138656.1, forward strand.
TGAAATTATAAACAGAAGATTATGACTTCAAGTGGGAACTAAGTGGCGGGAGCTGATGAACTCTTAAAAGCAAAGATCCTGTTACCATGCAAATGCTTCCAGTAATGAAGAAAATAAAGCAAAAATAATGTAAAAAATCTAAATGTGAGCATTTGAATCATAGACAGCAATGGGTCTTTCAGTCAGGATAATGGTAGTTAAAATTATTTCTTAATAAACTTATAAAACCATGTTAGCAATTATTATTTCATTATATATCCATTTTTGCATCTGTAATATTTTTTCATCAGCAGGATTTTGATTTGAAAAACAAAATCCTACCAGAGCCTACCATTTTTAAACACAATCTCATCATTTTCTGAAGACAGCAGGTGCTTTTCACACTTCTTATTTTTTAATGGCTGCTACATTATCTATCAGCAACCCTAGCTAACTGGGGAGGTCCCAGTTGACTGGAAATTGGCAAACATGACACCCACCTACCAGAAGTACTGGAACAAGGATCTGTGTAACTACAGACCTGTCAGTCTAATGTTGGTGCCAGGGAAGGTCATGGAGCAGATCATCCTGAGTGACATCACATGGCACATACAAGAAAAGCAAGCAATCAGGCCCAGTCAACATGGGTTTATGAAAGGCAGGTCTCCTATTTGATCAGCCTGGTGTCCTTCTAACACAAGGTGACCTGTCTAGTAGAAGAGGGAAAATCTATGGGTGTTGTGTACTTAGACTTCAGTAAAGCCTTTGACACTGTATCCCATAGCATTCTCCTGGAGAAGCTGGCAGCTCATGGCCTGGATGGGTGTACTCTTCGATGGATAAAAAACTGGATGGATGGCTGGGCCCAAGAGTGGTGGTGAACGGAGCAAAATTCAGTTGGTGGTCAGTCATGAGTGGTGTTCCCCAGGGCTCAGTATTGGGGCCAGTCCTATTTAATCTCTTTATCAATGATCTGGATGACGGGATTGAGTTCACCCTTAGTAAGTTTACAGATTACATCAGTTTGTTGGGAGTGTTGATCTGCTGGAGGCTAGGAAGGCCATACAGAGGGATCTGGACCAGCTGGATCATTGGGCTGAGGCCAGTTGTATGAGGTTTAACAAGACCAAGAGCCAGGTCCTGCACTTGGGTCACAACAACCCCAAACAGCGCTACAGGCTCAGTGAAGAGTGGCTGTAAAGTTGCCTGGTGGAAAGGGATCTGAGGGTGTTGATTGACAGCTGACTGGATATGAGCCAGCAGTGTGCCTGGGTGGTCAAAAAGGCCAACAGCATCCTGACTTGTATCAGGAACAGCGTGACCAGCAGGACTACAGAAGTGATTGTGCCACTGTACTCGGCACTGGTGAGGCCCCACCTTAAATACTGTGTTCAGTTTTGGGCCCCTCATCATAAGAAAGACATTGAGGTGCTGGAGAGAAAGCAGAGAAGGGTGATGCAGCTGGTGAGGGGCCTGGAACACAAGTCTGATGAGGAGTGCTTGAAGTAACCGGGGCTGTTTAGCCTGGAGAAAAGGAGGCTGAGGGGAGACCTGATCGCTGTCTACAACTACCTGAAAGAATGTTGTAACATGGAGGGTGTTGGTCTTTTCTTCAAAGTAGCAAGTGATAGGACAAGAGGAAATGGCCTCAAGGTTTAGATTGGTTATTAGGAAAAAATTATTCACAGAAAGGGTTGTCAGGCATTGGGACAGGCTGCCCAGGGAAGTGGTGAAGTCACCATCCCTGGAGATGTTTAAAAGGCGTTTAGTCGAGGTTCTTAGGGACATGTTTTAGTGCTACAGTTTGGTTATGGTTGGACTCAATGATCCTGAGGGTCTCTTCCAACCAAAAGGATTCTATGATTCTATGATTCTGTGATTCCACATCCAAGAAAGGCAAGGCATGCATGGTGTATACTACAGCTTTCCTCTCCCTCCAGTTGAACAGTGCTCAGGAGGTCATGAGTAAGCCTGACATGTTCAGCTTCAAGGATACCAATAGAAGAAGCCAGCAAGCCTACACATGTGCCAACACCTGCACAATAGCAGCACAGGTGTTCTCCAAAACACTCTCTGCCAGACTTGCTCTTTTATCTCCAAGGCAGGATATACAGAGAAAAGTATCTGACACCAGCCCACCTTCTCAAAGAGTTGCAGCAATGCACCATCAAATGCACAACCACCCCTCTGTATTTCACTGCTTTTTCTTACAGGGAATGACTGCAAGTGTTCTGCTTAGCACATCTGTGCAGGTTTAATTCATGTTACTCTCTCCTGATAGATGTTGGCTTAGCAATGCTGGTTAACTGAGTGATGGCACTGTTCAGAGAGACCTGCTGTTCTCATGTGGCTTGTGGATTTGGATTGCCCTGAGAATCCCTGGCAAATCCTGACACATCCTCTTAAAAAGCTTTTTCTTCCCAGGAAGCTCTTTGACCTCACTGTAATAAGTAGCTGGATATTTATGGCTATCACTGAATTATATGTACTGTTTAGGGACCTCTGCACAAGATTCCTCTAAACTTGCTTTATATATCTTTGGAGTCTGTTTTATTTCTGGCAGCTGGGTGGGTGGCCTGAAAGACCATTTCGGAGCTTGCAGTCGCTACTGGCATAAGAATGGGAGAACACTAACAGCTGGAGACAACTCCAGGGCACTGAGTCCAGTAGAGGTGATCTGCTCCAGCAAAGGTGATTCACCTGAGGACTGAGGTGTAGTGCAGTTTCCAGGGAGCAGAACTGGTTGTAGTAAAGGTGAAGTCACTGGTGAAACCTAAGTTAATATCAACATTTTATGTAAGTGGATAGAGTTTTGACCAATGAAGACCTGGTAGATGTATAATTGCCTGAAAGTTAAAGTGCCTGTAGAGCAGGATGGAGGTGAGATTAAGGATATGGCAGACATTACTCACATCATGATCTTTTTATGACAGCATGGTAATCGGGTGAAAATGGAGGTTTCTTCAGAACTACACTTGGAACAAACTGCTGATATTTGTTAGATGACAAGGTTTCAGTATATTTGCTTTGCTTACTGAAGCTTCGGTTACTCTAAACACATAATTGCATGCCATGTGATAAGACTAACACAGACTACAAAAACAGCTTCCAATGCTAAAAGTAGACATTGAGTGAAATCTGTCACCTCAAAGGAATAACGTAAGATTCAATAAGACTTGCTTTGGTAATGTTTGCCATCTTGCTTGAAGTCTCATCCTCCAGGAAGAATAAATGCATAAGAAAATCGTGTTTTATTTTTTAAGTAAATCTCTAGCTTTGTGTTGCAGAGAAAATCTTGAATGTATTACTCACTTTGAAAGTGCCTAAATCAGAAATCTAATAAAATCAAATTTCTTTTCAAAATCTCATGGAAAAGAAGGAAGACATTTACCTCCAAACTTTATTTCAGTGCTAGGTTGCTGAGGCTGAAAGCTGTGGTCACATATACACAACATTTTGAAGATTTTTCTGGAATTTTGCCATACCCTTTTCTTTCAAATTGATACAATTAATAGATTTAAGCTAATCCAAAACAAGATCTTCAAAGGACATGTATTTGAAAGCACATGCAGTTATGTCATGTAAAGCCTTAGTTCACCTATAGAGGCATTTAGATGTCAGCATCTTACTGCACTTTCTCTGAAAACTATATGGCAACAGGAAATTTCACACTATCATTTACGTTTTATATGGTCTTTCTGTAAAGCTTCTTTGCAAAACTCACAGAGCTGAAAGAAGAAACTATCCCAGTTTTTGTTATAGCCTAGACAGTTCGTTTTATATTCTTGTTGCTCAACCTTGTAATTTAATGGTAAGTGTCTCAGGTTTGGATTAAGTCAATAGATCATATTAGAAAAACAGCTTAAAAAGAAAAAAAATCTTTCCTAGCTACCATTGTTTGATACAAACAATTGTACTCTGAGGGTACAGAAATCAAAAAGTTAAATAAAATGTATTTTTCTTTAATAACCTAACTCACGAATTCTCTTTGATAACCTAAGTCATGAATTTAGAGACCTAACTCAATGTGATGCTTTAGTTTTACACTTAACAATAATGCTTAGATACATGCTTTTTTTCTCTTTAAATATAGTGTTAGGTGTTTTTTTAAAAGATCAGCAAAATTTTTCTTATTCTTCCTGAGATATGGAAGTGTGAAATACAAGCACACACTTTACCTACTGTCAAAGTGTCAAGGTTCCTTTTCCTAGTGCTGTCTGTGGAAATAATTGAAGTTAGACTGTACATAGCTCTTATATAGAAAGACACTAATGGTTTGAATCAGTTTCCTATTTAAGATTCTAAAAGAGATAACAAATAGACAACTACTTCCAAATGCAGTGATTGTGGCACCTTTGGAATCCTAGCATTTCCTAACCTTTCTCTGCCTTTATACCATCACTGCTTCATTTTCTCTTCAAAGGACACACAGAGTACAAGCTGTGTTTTTAATAATTTTGCTAGGTTCGTAATACCAGTGCCATGTTTTAATGAGATTCAAGAAGTAAAGAGGCAGTCAGCCAACTGTTTTCACTGGGACACTTAGCAAAGTGAGATATACAACAAAGGAAATTATATATTTTTTTTCTTCTCATTCTTTGTTGAATGCTATTGCAACCTGCAAATGCTACACTGTCATAGACTTCTGTCATTCTCTGCTGCAGGAAACAACCAGTGTGCTGTAACAGACACACTTCTCTATTACCCTGTTTAGTGTCTCCAGCCAAAAAGCAACAACAGTTCATCCTTGGTCAGGTCCCAGTTGGGACTACGTAATTACCATTGTGGTGGATCAGAGGCAATTAATTTTATTCCTCTTGCTTTAAAAAGCAGCAATCAAAGGGGGGGATGGTGAAGCTTTTAATGTCAGAATAGAGTCCAACACAGGGGTTACACATTAAAATAAGAAAATGTCAAACAACAGCAAAGTTAAAATAGCACTACCTCAGCTTGCTTACAGTGGCAGAGCACTACAGGGAACAACGACAGTTTATACTTTCTAAAGATCTGTTGCAGGTTTCCAGTAGTTCAAACATTGCTGTTACTAAACCATGTTTTTTATCTAGTCATCACAAAGTGCAATCTTTCTACTACAACAAGCTTTGCTGCTTGATTGGTTTTATTCAAATATCAGACTAGGAGATGACAATACAACCTTTTTGGATACTTACTTGGATCTTTCCTCAAGGTGCTTATCTATACAGATCCCCAATAAGAATGGTTTCACCCTAAGAAAAAAAAGACTTCTGAGTAGCAAGATCAACCTGTGAGAGGTTTGTCCAACTTATTTCCCAGCTCACATTGCATTTCGTTTTCAAAACAAGAAGCCAACCACAGTAACAAATCCTGTCTGTCACCACACCTCACCGCTGTTCATGAAGAGGAGGTAATTCACATAGAGGGCATCAGTTGCTTCTGATACACATTAAGATGTTTGCATAAGCTGTTAAGTGATAATCATAAAAATCTGTCTGTTCTCAATGAATTCCCAGCATAGAAATAAAGCTTCCTTGAAAGCCAATATACAGGTTGCCTTGTCCTTTTTCAAAAACAATGACCAGAAAAGAATGTTCTGTATGGGTAAGATAATAGTATATTTGTTAAACATGTTTCAAAGGAAGAGACATTCTAAAATATGTGACATAAACTACCTTAAATCTAGTAAACTATGTTATAATATCCTTTGAAACAATGAACTCCCTAATCTGACAGCAAAAGTAAATGCTAGTTCTGACCCACTATGGTGCTCTTGAAAAAGAGACTGCAGTAAAAATGATGTACATGCTTTGCTAAATGATCCATTTCTATTCAGATAACAAACATCTCTTGACATCTAAAAATGTTATCTCTTTTGAAACTGAATGGGCTTGTCAATAGACTCTTGCATGGGTGAATTGGCTCAGGCTATTTCAGAGAATGTTTATGGGGAGGACTTCAGATAAATATATAGAAAATACAAGACAGGATTAGATTTTGTTCTGTCTGCTAAGTCACACAACTAATCCATTTGTTTATATTTTCCAAATTTTTATTTTAAGGTTTTGCTTTTTGTTTTTATTGGATGTGTTTTTTAACATTATCTGAGAGCTTGCCAGATGAAAACCTGGATGCTTTAATATTTTAGACTTCAGGGGTTTTAACCTCTAATGTTGGGAGTCATGCACTTGCAGTATTACCTGACGTCACCTAGACAAGGCAAATAACTAAATGCATACTGGTCAGCTGTCCTGCAGTGATTCATTTCAAGGCTTTTACCTCATGTCCTCCCCTGTTATGGAGGCTACAACAACCCATATTATCAGTGGTAGCATGGAATTGTCATTGTCTTTAACTTTGTGAAGGCAAGTGCCACACTGGCAGCAGGAACCTGGAATAAGAGACGAGTTACGGAGTTACACGCCACTGTTGTGGCCAGGGAATGAGTCCCGCAGCCACAAGGAACAGGAAGTCCTCCCCACTTATAATCTCATGTCTGTCTGCTGTGCAGTCTACTGCTCACCTGTCACACAGTCCAGAACCTGGATTATCCCCAGTAGATGACACTGTATGTTCTTCAACCCCAGCACACAGTGCATTAACTCACAGATGTCAAGACTTCAGAAAATCAGGAGCACTGTAAGAACAATTGTGATCCCAATTTTAGGTTTAAGTTATGAGGTGTAATATTGCATATGCAACGTAAGTGGAAAGGTTAAGTTGGACTGAAAGTCAAGGCCTTAAATTCATTAGTGGTACTCCTCTCACTACATCTGTTTTACATTGACATAACACCACCAGGCTTTTTCATTAGAGCATTTTCATATACATCAGAGCAGAAAGGAACATATTCTAAGTACACACACAGATTCAGGGCCAAAGGCAGGGGGAGGGTTTGGGAGCCATTCAGTGTACAAGAACAGCCATCAGAAAGTTCTCCCTGGTATGAATGTTAACTTTTCAGTGCTTTCGTTAGAAAAGGCTAATACATGTTTAAAACAAACATGCTAGATTTCAGAAAACAGAGGTTATGCATACAGCTGTTACACACATACACACACACACCAAAAAATCTGTTATCAAACCACACATTAACCCGAGCAATCATTTGCTCAATAAGCAGGAGCAATACTGAAGGTAGATTGAGGTAAACTGTTTGGGCTTTCATCACTCGTGCGCGTCTGGGTAAACAGTATGGTATCTTACGATTAGTCCTCCCTTTTAGATTCTGTTTTACGTGGTACACCAAGAGTTTGCACTCCAAATTGTTGGTGTCACTTGTGCAGTATACCTCTAAGGATCTTGGTGGAAATACTGAAGAAGCAAAGGCAGAAATGCATTTATAATAATATGCAATCTCAATTCCTTGCTAATGTTTTTATTTTTTTCTCAAGAAAATGCTTTAATTGTTCTGTCTATCATAGTCCACCTTTCTGTTGTTAGAACAGCATATTCAGTACTGACAGCCTGGCTAAATATCAGCCTACCAGGAGGGCAACCTGATTAATTGCCTGGATTCTGGCTTCATAAAACAGCTTTCACACCTTAATCTGGACTAGTTCGCATCTGTGGCTGTCAGGTTTCTGGCTTGCAAATGAAGAAATCAATTGCTTCTGTTCCTTAAAGAATACCCAGGAGTATCAAACTTCATGCAGAAAGTCAAAACATACAATTTAATTTCCATACAGAATAAGAATAACATATTTTGTTAATAAGAACTTCTCTGAATTACTGTACCTCTCTTTTTTCTATTTTTTTAATACACAGAAAATACCATAACATGGCACTGATGAGAAATTAAATCAGGCTTCTAGTTAAAATTTAGATCACACCACTTTTGTAACCAAACTGACTGTAATCTCAATTATGTCATCTGGGTCCATTCAGACCTTGTGAGTGACATGCTTGAGTAATTTTTTTTTTTAAATAAACAAAAGGTATTATGAAAAGCTTGCCTTATGGCAACATATACTCCAAAAACTATCAACAAACTAAAAATCCTGCCTTTCAAACTTACACATTAGTTCAGTTGAGAGATGTGTAAAAGGACAATGTTGTTGCTGTACAAGGAACAGATTACTTTACCCCCCTACAACTTCCCTCTTTAAACAGACTTGAGTCTAGGTAAATCAATTTCTTTACAGTAAACATAAACGTTAAATATTTATAAAATTACAGTTTTTTGAAAGGAAAGTAAATGCTCTTCTAAATCATAAAAGTCTTGCTGGCATCAGATGTTCTATTAAGAAAAAAAAATGCATGGCCTACTTTACCTTCCCCCATACAAATTAAAAACTGTGTACACTCTTCTGTGTTTAAAAGATACGAACATATTAAATGAACATTAAGGGTGACAAGATAATCCCTTAAATAATAAAAAATGCTGGAAATCAGGTTTTTTTTACTTTAGATTTTAAATCAAAGTCCATCACTGTAGGAGCTGAATATCTTGCATACAAACGCAGTATCAATAACAAAATCCTCACAGATTTTATAGCATTTTTCATACTTATCTGCTTTGACATCAGAATTTTGCCTGTACATTATTAATTCAACGGCACTGTTTATGAGGATTGATGATACAATCTTTAATTAGGTAATTACCCAGTATTTTTCAACACAATGCACAAGATGACTGGCTCTCTCTTAATGAGCAGCTAATCAATATTTCTTCTTATCCTACCATGTATTGTGTAGTTGTGACCTTATTTATTCCAGAGTCACTTCACTCAGCAGAGTAATATTTATTTCTCAATAGACTTCTTTGTGATATTGCTGTCACTGTAATAGGGCTCAAAAGCAAAAAATTCATCTTTGCAATATCCTTAGTAGGCAAAACCTTTGGAGGATTAAGACCTAGGAAACAATTGGTCTCTGGTAGGATCTGAAAGTCTTTTTCTCCTGACCATCCTTCTGGCCCATGCTCTTGGACTTCTGTCAAAACCACAGAATGGGAGAGAAGAAGTGGAGGAATAGCACATTTCTAGGTCCCATTCAATATGGGATCGAGCCATGACCCTGGACCTGGCCGTTAGAAAACATTTCTGGGTTCCACAGTTTAAACCTGACCAGAGAAACAAAAGGTCTGACATTTCCCCCAGTTTCATGTGCACAGATGTAGGAACAGATTTCTGTACCCTTTCCTCATTTTTTAGCATTTCACCAAAGCAGCTCAGCTGGACAATAGCTGGGATTCCAAAGGAAAGATAAAAAGTGTAAAGGAGTTCACTCTCCTGGAATATGGGAAGGGCACCTTGACCCTGCCCAGATCTTCCCAGATCTTCCTCTTGTAGACAACAGCTCTAGCCCCTAGAACATCACATAAAATTAACATGACACAACCATCATCACTGTTCAAAGAGAAAAACTCAGTCCTCTGAAACCAAACCTTCACATCCTCTTATACAGCTTTGGGCAGATAGAATGTCTTGTCCTGAATACTGGGCATTTCTTAATCACTCAGAGGACCTGGAAGAATAAAATATATTAATTAGACCTTTACAGAGCATTTCAATACCTTCCTGACACTGAGTTTCAAAATTTGAATTGTACATGGAAAGAAGTTTGAGATGTTTTCTAAAATGTGTACTGTCTCCTACCACCAGTGTTTCATGTTGCTTTTTTAATGTAAAAGTTTAAGCAAGGAAATTTCAGAAGGTGAAGATTAGTTTTTTATGTGCCTCATTTACTTTACAGTGTTAGTTCTAAATGGTCAGCAACAACTTTTATCCAATAACCAGCAACTAAAAACCTGGGAAAGTAAAATACACACTAAAGTTCACAGAGGAATTTAGACCTTCCTTTAACAGCTCAAGCCACTGTGACATTCTTCTAGTATGAAAAACTTAGACACCAAGAAGTACATCTTATTGATTTTCCACAGCAGAAGTAGAAGGAAATGAAGGTCCAGAAGGAAAATAAATTCTTACATGACCATGTACACTGCACATCGTACTTCTAGATTGTTCAGACAATTGGCTTATGCCAATCACCATCTCCACACCATGTTAAACATGCAACTTTCAGGGATAAATAGAGAGGGTAGAAATAATGAAGCTTCAGTTTATGCACAAGTTATCTTTAGTTTAGTGAGAAATTGATAAACCGTACATTCGAATTCTTCTGCCCGGAATCTACTTTGGTCTAAAAACAAACCATTAGAAGTCAGTTTTCTTTCTCTTTATCTCACAACTTGACAGACTGAAGAAAATGAAAGACAGAATATGTCTGTCTTTTTTCCTTTCCTCTTTTTCTTTTTTAATATTTTCTGTAAAAGGAAAAAATGAAAGCCCAATAAATATAGCTGAGGGAATGATGCCTGAGTTGTTGCAACACTGCACATATTCTTATAGCCTTCTAAATCGTAAAATGTTAACAGCAAAACTAAATCTTGACATCTTGATAGCTGAAACCATACTGCAATATGGCACATCAATTGCCTGTTATGTTTTTGAGGACCAAAAAATATTCTCTTCTGTACCATTAACATAAATCAAACTGGTTAAATCACTTTAATACTCCAGGTGCCTTTTTTTTTTCCCTCAGATGGCACAATGGTTGATGTCAGTGCTAGTGGCAGAGGGGGAAGCAAATAAGAGGGGGAAGGGAAATCAGATAGACTGTAGATTTGCAGGAGGGTTCCATACACAAATCAAGCTCAATAAGTTTGTCAGATGAACATTTCACATTAAACAAAATAATAACCTGTCATATGATTTTAAACAGCTTCTTTATTTTTTTTTATTCTCTCTCTCATTTTTTTTTTTTCCCCCAGGTTTCAGAAGAGCAATGCAGGGCTGTAAGTGCAGTACCACAGCTGCATTTCTCAAACTCAGAGCAAACACTTAAAAGCCTCCACGCCCTTGGTTCTTGCCAGGTGTTGATTCTGACAGGAGGAGAAGTACCATTTTTTTCCAAAACCTTATCATGGGTGGATTATAGCTAGTGCAAAACAAACAAATAAATATAATCTCTCCTTCTGCAGGTCTGGAAAATTACTGTGCACAAGTAACATTTCCTGACCCAGCAGTAAGATATCCATTAAAATAAAATAAATAGAAAAGGCACAACACACCCAATTGACAAATGGCTGTTTTGGATGTTTGGGGTGCTAAATCTCATGCCTTAAGTAACCAAGTTAGGACCTCAGCATCCCCCTGATAACCACGAGTAACTGATTTCTCTCAAAGCAGCTCTATCCATTCTTTAACAAATATCTAAGTCTTTGATGGCGGCAAAAGCTCATGCTGGAATTCCTCTACTTGGAGAAGGAATGGAGCTCATAAAATCTCAGGGTTCATTTAAGGTAATCTGTCTATGAACTTGTTTTTTCATAAGTTCTATTTCATGAGCTGCCTTAATTTCAGACCACTAAAACTGTAATTAATGGTAATGGAGTGACTAGAGCTCATTTGCCTGATGAGTGCACAGTCCACCTGATGCCCGTTCTTATACTAAGGTTTGCTGCTGTGTTCAAACACGATTGTATGGGTTAGTGGTTGAGGGATCTGGGTTAATTTCTGCCATTGTTAGTATATCATCTTGGCTTTTGCTTTAACATCTGTGCCTCAGTTACTCCTGACTGTGAAAAATAAAAAAACAAACAAACCTATGCAAATCACTTCAAGTTTTATGCATAAAGGAGTCCTAGCTGTACATACAGAGCATTAGCCAATTCATTCTCCAGTGTAATTAGGTTGTTTGTAGCTAGTTCTCTTTGTATCATGATGTATTACAAAACTGTTAGAATTACAAAACAAATTAAGAATTTAGGTTCTGGTTCTGTTCATACTGGATTTTATGGCAAATTTCCCATTAAATTCATTGGTTCAGGATCACAGCTTGACGAGCATAATTCTTCCAGTTTGTTGTTGGTATAACAAAGAGTTCGTATTGTAGTCTTTGTTCATTGCAATATTCAGGATATAGTAAATATATCATTAAAGGAAACTCAGTAAACGTGTAGCTACATTCAGAGTGACTCAGATTAAGATTTTAATGTAAGAGATACTGTAACAGAGACAGTGTATGTTTGTACATGAAAGAGAACTCAGATGCAGAGCTATTTGTTGAAAGAGTACCTCAAGTCCTCAGTCTCTCTTGTCTATAAATTGCATTCATAATAGACAGCTCATTAACAACTCATTATGATACTGAATATTGCACAAACAGACACAGTGCAGCAAAGGAGACAAAAACTGAATTTATGAAAGGGAAAACAGGGAGATATTTTTTAATTGAAGAGTGTGACTTCATTAATGGCATTTGAGTTCTCTTTTCCACATTCGAATTGCCAGAAACAAATCTAGTGATAACTACCACTTATCAACACCTGAGAAAAAAATATATATGCTGTACATAGATAATAGACCAGCTGCATAACCATGCAGTGCCTGCTTTCCACAGACTACAAGATTTAGGAACTATGAATTAGTAAAATTCTACTAAAGTGAATATAAAGCAAATAGGGATTCAGTAACTCTGTATCATCTGTGGAATGAGTTTAGTAACCTTCATAGTGCAGCCTAGGAAATACTACTGCTTCCTTAACACTAACAGTCTTCAGAAAGTTACAGTGACACTTAAAACGTTGCCATTTGACATCCTTATTCAACCACCTATCAACCACATTTTAATTATTTTCTTTCATGGAAAAGTCAGTACCAAAGGAAAATTGTTTTTTTTCAAGTCCATGAGGTAACAGATAAACTGATGGCACCAGGGAGAAGAAGTCTAACACATCTTCTCCATGTCCTAGTATCATTTCAAAGGAGGTGTTGATACTGCAGTTACACTGGTAGCATTGAATTACTGTCGAGTAACAAAACCAGGACAACTACACAGCTCCACAATCATTTTTCAATACAATAGGATCAATGACTCCTGCCAGACAGTAACATCGATACTTCAGATTATTTAAGTTAGGAAATGCATCGTTCCTCTGCAGTAATACTAGTGATAGGAAAGTATGAAGTAGTCAGAGCAGAACTCTAAAAAATCTGGAAATTAGCACAGAAAAAACTGTAAAGAGAAAAGATTATATTCCTATCTACTAGCAAAGGATTTAGAAATGTATAAGAACTATGTATGTTCAGTGTCTTAGAGATTATTTTTTATTTCACTACACTTTATGATAAGGTCTGTTTTGTACAAGGAAAATTAAGACCTGGTACATTTCATTTTTCCTACCTTCAAGGAAAAGCCCAAACCTCTGTTGTAGAGTCCAGTAGAGTCCGATGATGAATTATGCTATCATTGCCCTTTTCCAACAAAAGGATCTTCTTTGCCCACCTCACACTCAGCTCTTCCTTACTGTGGTCCATCTCAGTCATGGTGTGACACTGCGATGAAATAAAAAGTTGAAAGAGGACATTTTCTGTCCAGTCTTCCTCTGAGAATGTTTTCTTTTTTTATCCCTTAACTGCAGTGCTAGAAGGTAATATCTGGGAAGCCATCTGCCTGCTCCTCACCTTTTTGCCTATGTCATGAGTCAAAATAATGAATCAAAGACAACCTCTTTTTCTTCCCTTTCTCATTTGACATTTAAACATAGTCTTTCTCAAGGGACAAGTTGGCATCCTGTAGTCAACTCATATGATTTCTAGACGGTCCAGAGAGGTCACCAAAATGTCTCAGAATGTCTTCTTCCAAACTTGGAGGTTTATCACAAAGGTTTGAGAAATGGATGTTAATTTGCTCGTTTGGGATTGTGTAATCTCATTTTGGAACTCTGGAGATAGTGTTCTGCATTGGGATGAGGAGGAGCCGGGTTCTTTCCGAGTCTCAGTAAGAAAGGCACAACAAGTAGAATAAGGCAGAAAGTAGGAAAAAAAAAAATATAGATAGCAAGGTAATCATGTATTCCTTCAGATGGTGGGAATGTCACATTTATGCAGCATCGAGTAGACCCCAGATGGGCAGCCTTGGTATGCTGTGCAGGATTCACAGCTGTGGAGAGGTTCAACCACCACCTACATGGTGGCTCCTTATACCTGCAGGTCAGAGTGTTATCTCTTTTTTAATGCCCACCAGAGCATATCTAGCCACATGTACCTAGGAATTGTTTCTAGGAACAGCACGTACCCAGGGTGTTCTGGCACATTCCCTTACATTGTTGTATGCATGGGGTTGTATTGTGACCACTCGTGCTGACACACAGGTTTCTCAAGCCTTAAGTTGAAGGTCCAGTGTAACAGATGTAGCTTGTTCAAGATCTCTAACTCCCTGAATACACTGCCATCTGCAAGATTCCTAATGCAGGTACTTATTTGTATCCTGGAGAGCTGGTTTCCTCAAGCTAATTGAAACTGATTTGGAGGAAATCCTTTAACCATTCTAAATGCATTTTATAAAAAATGTCACTGCATTTCTGTTAATGTATTCCTACACAGATCACTAATGCTGTTGTTGCAATATAGTAATAAAAATTGAACAATTATGTTATTTGAGACTAGAGACCCTCATAAATTTATATAAATACTCATATAAAGCTTTACAGTCATTATATAGGTTGATGATCAAAACCAATTTCCTTAAAAATATCTAGTAGAGATTCTGTGTTTTGGAGTGAATATAATTCTCCATTTTTATTCTCTGGTAGAACAGCACGTTGTCACATAATCACTGCTACAGAAAATTCCGATTCCTTCTTACCAAATAACATTATGAAAAATTAAAATTTGTGGTTTGTTTGTGTGTGAGGGGAATGGGAATGAAGGTAAACAAAATATGAACTTTTTTCTAAGGAGTTACTTTCACTGATGAAATCAGAAAGGGTGAATGTTGAGTTTTCTATTTTTTCCCCTGCCTGTTTCAATTGTATTTTCATTTGGATACCTTTGGCTATTTCACTGTTTTGTTTATTTATGATATCACAAGGTAGAGAAGGGGTGATCCACTAGATCAATTTAGTCCTTGAGGGAATGTAGTTTCCCAGTAGCTGCAGGGTCATTAATTTAAAAAATACATCTTTTGGTAGGCTGGCAAAAGATATCTTAGTTGACAGAGGCTTGTGGGAGAGGTGGTCTTCAAAGTGACGGCTTGTTCAGAGAAGGAAAATCTGCCTATGAGGACAGATGTTGTCAGAATGTAAAACTTGTGGCTTAAATTCAACTGAATGAACATGTCACTTTTGCAATGATACCGAAGTGATAGAGGCTAGGACTCTTTCTCCTTCAGGGTTGGGGGAAGAGAAGATACTTTTTTTAAAATTCTAAAACCATGGGTTTTTTAGTAAATGGCTTGAACTGAGTGGTATTCTTTTCTCTTTCTTTCCATTCCCACATGCCTGCTACATGTATCTGCCCAGCTGTGCTAGTAAGTATGATAAGGTATTTTAACAGTCAACAATGAATTACTTACTTGCAGTTTTGTAAAATAGCATAGCTGCAGAAAGTAATCATAGCTCTATATTTTGATGCATAGTGTCCTATTTCCTTACAGGTTTTGATACATCTTTGGCTTAGTTTCACATCTCATTTCTGCAGTTTATAAATTAATTGACTATTTCTTGTGATGAAGGAGATCATATTTTAAAAATTTTCTGCTGACATATTATAAGCTATAGTGTGATACTGTCTATGTGTCTTGATGGAGTTATGATGACTGAGCTGCACTCTGCTAACTTACAAGATAGCTGGTTGGGTACAAGGTATTTTGGAAACACTCCCTCTGCTGGGACACTCTCCTTGTCACAAAAATTCCCCAATGAAATTATGTGTTACATTTTGCTTCTACAACAGGTAAAACCCCAACTTTTCTGTAAATCACTGACATAAAAGGGTTCAATTGATTTAAGAGACTTCAGACTAAAGTCTTAAACCTAAAGATACAATTATTGAACTGAATGTAATGGGATTGGAAGTTTACTTTTCTGTAAAAGAAAAGTTAGCCAGTATTTAAAATAAAATCTAGAATAAGCGCCTGGATAATGTTTCCTCATTTTCCTCATAAAACAATGTGTTGTTTTATATTATTATAAATTAGCCACTATAAAACAGTGTGACAGTTACAGGCAGAGGTAGAACTTCAGTTTCTACTGTAATGTAGGATGATCAACACTCTATAAAAATGAAAATCATAAACCAAAATACATATTTAACACTTGCCCCTCATTCCTATGTTGATTTGATTTCTAGAGCCAGAAAGAATAATTAATCTGACCTAGTGTATAACAAGGCCATTTAATGACATGTAAAAATGACTATGCGATTTTCAATAACCTGTCTTCCAGAAAAAGCCACTACACTACAGGCAAACACTTTGAAGAGATATACTTATTTTGCCAATGATCAAAAAATATTATCTTTGGGTATTCCTGACTGGCAAAGCTTTGGAAAATTAGAGAAAAAATGAGTATTCTCCATTCAGGATATAAAGTACCTGAGTTTCTTTGTCTTTCCCTGTTGATTTCATGTACATTGAAGCAGGTATCAGCAAAAAAAAATTACCCACTGAAAATAAAAAATACTTAAGCTTGACAAAAGACCTCTGTTAATTTCAAGGTGAAATTGTTTTTCTCAATTTCAGTCTGAAATACACATATAAGGATGACTTATTAGCTTTGGTTATCACTGAAGATAGCAATTTAGAACAGAAATACTGACCTTAGCTAGAAAAAATATTAATGTCTACACAGTGATCTGCTTGCAAAGACTTTTAAGAGAGAGCAGAAAAATTTTGCGGTGTTAAGGCAAAGGAAATGAATGCTTCATCTTATGATCAACATCACTTTTTGCTGTTGCACTCTTCAAGGAATTTCACCAATAAATATTATCATCCACAAGTGCACAAATACTCATGACCTTTTGGGATGATCTAAGGTTTTAAATGATGTTCAACTGATCATTCCAAATCCATATCCATATCCACATTTTTCATAAATATCTACTGTCGAGAACCTTGGCAGGGAAAAAACAAAATTTTCCCCATTCCCATATGGCCAGACAGAGACATTCATCAAAGCTTTAGTTCCCACTGACTGTCATTCTCTATTTTCACACCAATTAGAATGTGACACCCAGGGTTCATTAAAACAAATGAAGTTTAAGAATTGTACATAAAGATGGACTTGCTTGGTTTATATTTATTTAGTTAGTCCATTTATTTATTTGTTTGTTTTCCTTTCCCACGTTTTAAAAAATGTGTTTATGTTTATCCTATCATCAACAAAATATTACTGTATATGGTGTTCAACAATTTTCCACCTGTGATTCATTATCTGTTAATGCTATGACATGGGACTGCAACGTAATGTGTGTTTTGTTGTAACAGACACACATACATGTACAACCATCAATTGTTTTGGAGCCTTCATAAAGGTGCTGGAGTCATCAGCAGAGAACATTTTCAGTGACACTGGCTGTCTAACTCCCATTGTCTGAGAGCCAGTCACACATTTGAAAACTGCCATTATAAGTAATGTTATTGCACTATTATAAGTAAATGCAATATATATGCTATCATCTTCAGTTCATCTTCCAGTCTTGTAGTTCTGAGTCTTTCTGTCTTTTACTATGTAAATCTTTAAGTTAATTTTGTCAATGCATGCACAATTCATGGATATAAGATTGGTAAAAGCATAGTCAAATCTTCCCCGTTGACTAAAAGATCTTGAAGTCTCTGTGTGAAATAATGTTTATACATTTACACAAACATTTAATTCTTGAAATGAAGTGGATTTCAACAGATGGTTGTGCACAGGGACCTTAATCTTCACTTGTCTTTCTATGTAAAAATGTTGAAAGTAATTATTTCTATGGTTTCTTGATGATTTAAGGTTTGTCTAGTTTTCTTAGGATCCTCTTTTACCTGTCTTGGAACACACTTTAGAGAATGTTACCTTTTATTTAGGAGGTGAAAGAGCCTGTGAACAGGCTAATTTTTCCAGTTTTGGCATGACAGTGTT
Organism: Streptopelia decaocto; assembly: GCF_964273445.1. Taxonomy (NCBI): domain Eukaryota; kingdom Metazoa; phylum Chordata; class Aves; order Columbiformes; family Columbidae; genus Streptopelia; species Streptopelia decaocto. Next base: position 59,299,970 of record NC_138656.1, read on the forward strand.
CAGTTATGACTTTTTGCTGCAGTCAGAGTAAAGCTAAATCTGGCAGAGGGAAAATCAAGATTCTTCAAATCTAGGAGGGTCTTCTTTCATGAAGGATAAGTGCATTCAGAACTTTACAGAGGAAAACTGACACATAATCACAATTGCCATTTCTGCATGCCCAAATGTCTTCAGGCAGTACTTCCCACAGACCTCTGTGTGGACAGAAGGGGGGAAACTGTACTTCTGCAACTATTTGGAAGGGATGATAATGCATTACCAAATCATGCCATAGTAGAGGTATGACCTATATCTATACACATAGGAGAAAATGCTTAATGTCCAACACCAAGAAATCCCTCTGTTACAGCTCCCACCATTTGGCACCTAAAACCAAAAGAAACAACACAAAACAGATCTGCAGAAATGAGTCTTATGGATGTGTTGCTCTGAGAACTACTTACTCTTCTGCTATTCCATGGCATTATTTGTATTTCAAGGGCTGTGGCCCTTCCTCTCTGTTCGGGTGGTAGGACTGTTAAATATTTTTCTCAGATTAAACATTAATCATGAACTCCAAAACTTATTTCAAGGGAAAAATATTTTTCCTGGTTTTTACACCTCTCTTCTTCCTTTCAAAGGAAAGATAAATCTGCTATCTGGCATATCAGTCCTGGAATAAGAGACACACTGGTGAATCTGCAAGAACATTAAATATGAATTTCTATCCCTGCAGGTTCCAGTTTAAACATTTACTTACAGTGCATTTATCAAGGAAAACAAAACAAACCAAAACAAACAAAACACACAAAACACAGTCCCTTTCTAGATTCAGTGAAACAAACTTTATAACTCAGAATTAACAAAATAGGACCAAAGTTTCATTCTTTAACTGTCAAAAGTAGAGATCCCTTTGAACTACATATATGAAAGTGATACTGGGGTGAAGTAGTTTGCTTTTTCTTTCCCTTAATCTCTGGTCTGCAGCCTTCCAGCAGACAACTAATAATAATCTGAAACAATTTTGCTGCTAGGTTTTCTAATGCCTTATACATGTGAATGAGGACTCAACATACCTTCTTGTTCTTCCTGTTAACTGACACAAAAAAAAAAAAAAAGATTCCCCTACTTATCATTTCAAATTGTGGCATCTATCTTGATCTATTAAAAAAGGTGATTTGAACCCTTCCTGGGCCACACACCCAACCCTGCCTGCAGGGCTGGTGTCTCATTTCAGGAGTGTTCCATTAATTGGGAACAGGTAATCGATCCTGGCTACTAGGTGTTTACAGGTCATGCTTCAAAGGAAATTGCAAGGAAGGTAATATCCTTAAATAAATATAAAAATTTAATCTTTTAAGGCCATTGCAAATTACATTTCTTCAAATATTTTTAAACCATGTGAGCAGTAAACCAGCTATTCAGAAGAAAACTTAACCCCATACAGTAAGATATCTACCAGCTATTTATTTTTAAGAACTGAGATGTGCTAGTTCTGGATCATTTGTTGCACACACCAACTGTCAGCAGGAGGCCAAAGATCTAGCATTTTACACATTTTTAAGTAAATGTTTGTTCATTCTTAGGTTGCTTAAATTAGAGGAAAGGGTTTCCAGTAGAGAATATTCTGCTTTCTTAAACGGAAAGAATTGTAAGATTTGTTGCAACTACAGATAAGCTATACTGAAGTGCCTTTTTGCACCTCTCAAGCACACTTTCCTGAAAAGAGGTTTGTTACCTTCGACTTTCTGTGGATGAAGGCATATGGTTCCACCACTCTCATACTGGAAATCCTAGCGGCAATATCTCATTTACTACACATGTTGAACTGACAGACCCAACTGTGTTTGTCATCAATATGTATTTTCTTCCAAGAGCCTGTGACAGCAGATGAATTAAAGTGACCTCAAGCCAGCTTCTCCAAAACAAAGCATTATTCACTCAAACACAGAGAATAGGGCTTAAACAAACAAAAGACCCTTACCTCAGCTTTCATCTTTCCATCTGAGCCTCAGTAAATTCAGCTTTGTCCTACTACTTCTATTTCTAGGCTAGGTGGGGGTAGATGAGACTGTTTATTTCATTTCAGCTTGCTTATGTGCCCCGCAGAGTCAGTCATCATCTCCCCCCATGCAACTGCTGACAGCCCACTTAACCTCCCTTCTTCCCTTGAATCAGCATTTGGAAAGTTATAGTGTCCTGCTTGGGCCTAGAAAGGCTAAACTTGCCCACCAATTTGGTATCTGGCAGAGGTGATTTCCAATTCAGAGCCTTCCTGTTAGTTCTGGACTGTGTCCAGTGCCTGGACACAAGGATTCTGGACATTTTCCTCAGACTCTGTCATTGTTTTCTTTCATGTGGGTTTCCAATTGCAGTCAAGCAAGACAGTAACAATTAGGGAAAGCGAGATGCATATGATATTTGTTAAAAATATGCATAGCTCCAACATCATCCAAAGCAGTAGAAAGGAGACTTTAGTGGAAGTGACAGTCTCATTCCCTGTCACTGTCTCAGGGTTTAATTGATCACAAGAAAATTTTATTTCTTGTTCTTGAATTTCTAAACAATTATCTATTTAATAGGATGTTTGATATACTGACACTTTCGATTCATCCCACAACATAGGTGTGTTTTCTGTGAATTCAATAGTAATAGATGTAACTAAAAGATTTTAAGTAACTATCTTTTCCATAAAATAAATAAAATGTCTCTAAAAGTAAGTCAATTTGAACTACTTTCAAGATGTCTGGTACCTTGACTCCCTCTGGGCCAAGTGGAGGTGGAACTCTTCCTTACTTACGCATGTCTCTGAGCTTTCATTGCTCAGAGCACCTCTTCACTCTCCTTCATTCTGTGTTACACAGAATAGGCTTCACCTGCTGAATCTACGATAGTTTCCTAAGAGAAGTACCAAGATCCTCATGTGAGCACTGTTTTACAATGTGCTGGAGAAGACACCTGGAAATATAATATGGAGAATGAAGTCTCTTAAGTGGATGACGGACAAGACTGTTAATTATAGTAGGATCTATTTGACACCCAGATTTTCTTTCTCTGTTCAGATAAATGAGGATAAGAGGCTTGACATAGCTTTGGCATTACTTGTATTACAGGTTTTTGCTATTCAGACAAGAAGGGGAGACCTTGTTACCTCCCCAGATCTAAAATACCATCCATTTCTGTACTTTTGTTGGTCTGTGAGCAAGTGCTGAATTAAAGTGGGTCACAGACAGCAGAGGACTAGAATGAGTTGTGCAAGCTTTCCATTTCCTTCCTTCTTTGCACTTATATTAGTTATGTGGTGAGTTTGGCTACTATAAAGCCAAGTCAAGCACCTAGTAAACTGTGTAGAAAATACAAACCATTCAAAAAATTTGAAAAGCAACTAATTGCCACATACATGGCAGGCTGCAGTTACTTTTATCATATATACATGGTTACTAACTTCAGTCATGAAATGTGTTCAAAGGCTAATTGGAAGCAAACCATTCTCACTGCACTGTAGCGTTAGATTACCACATACCAGTAAATGAGCTTTCTACCAACATAGAACTGCTTTCAGAAGCAAAAGAAACCACAGCTCCTGGGAGCACACTCTTCCAGTGGGCTTCCCAACAGGAGACCTAGTGACTCATTAAGTTCCCCTCCACATGTCCTGCAAGGGAAGGAGGCAAAGCAGCAGGAACCACAACTGCAAGCACCAGAGCTGGCTGACAAGGAATCTTGTTTCCAGGTACTCAGTTGGGAATACGTCTGTTTTAAAGAAATACATTCTGTCCAGCTCCTCTGGAGTTCAATAATGAGTATGTTATAACTACTCTCCTCTGTAACAGTTCAGTAAAATCTACAGATATGACTGGTGCCAACATGCAGTGCACCATCCTCACCTGAGCAGCCTACTCTGTTGAAGATGAAGCACTGCATGGTAACATCAGTCTCCCTGATAATGTTTCTGAATCAAAGTTACCACAAGGCATATTATTGGATTCTTTGGGCAGCTTTGGTCATTTTATTCTATCTCCAATTATTAAACAGTATCATTTCTGATGTTTGATGTTCAGTGAGAGGAAGGAAAAACATTTTACAAGTTCATCTTTGTTAATTCTACTTTATAACGGATAAAGCCTAGCTGTATGATTGTAAAATCAGGTAAATTCCAAACATTACACCAAAACTTCTTAACATTGTAGTTTAATATCCAGGCACTCATACTGGGACAGTAGGCTAAACTAATTTGTGCCATTTGATGTAAGGAACTTGTTTATTTTTCCAACCAAACAGACTTTGCCAGGAGAAACAGATGATCTGATAACTGGAAGCAGATCTAACAGTGACTCAAAGCCTAAACTGTGAAGGCAAAAATACTTCCTATGGTTAAACAAAATATTATTGTTGTTGTTATTCAACGACTTTCAATTGCTATCGCAATGCACCCATGCTAAACCCCAATTGCTAGAGATTGAATAAAAACCAAAACCCACTAAATTTCTATTTGAATTTGGATGTCTACTTTTAAAGTATTTGTATAGTATGGTGTTATAAGCATTATGAGTGCAAAGAAGGCGAGGTGGAGTAGACTTGTTAGAAACCGAGGAGTGACCGAGTCCATTCAACTGACAATCAGAGCAAGACTTACTACAGTTTGCAAGTGATTGTTACCCCTTCCATTTAAGGCCAGCAATTCACATCAAGATATTCCAATGTATTTTTCTGCATGAATTCTAGGAGGCTTAATGACAAAATACTGAAAAACAAACAAACAAACATACATTTATACTGTACTTTCATCTCAACAAACCTGAAAGACTGAGAAAGTCCACAACAGTCTGTTCAAACCTCTCCATGCGATGTTTATTTTCTAAACATATTTGAGTTTCCTTCCAAGCATCTTGACTTATAGAGTGTTATCCCAAGGCTATATCCATACCATTAAACCAAAGACTGCCAGGGCCCAGTCCCTGGCCCTGAGGTCAATGCCATAGTCTCCCCTCTTCCATTCTGTAGTTTCCTACTAGAATTGGTCCATGGTCTCTGCTAATTCCCGACACTGACCTCAGAAGTTACTTGAGAGTGTACAAGTTGGCTGAACTCAGAATGCAAAGCATTTTTGCCTAAAAATGTTCCTGTGAAGAATATTTTCTTCCAGTGCTTGGAGTGAAGTCCTAATACCCGTTAGTGTAATGCAATAAGCCTAGCCTCAGAGTCTGGAGTTTGTTTTGTTTTGCTGGTGATTGCACATTATAATCCAATCTTTTGTTATTTAAAATAGGGAACAGTCTTATTAACCCCGTTAGATGTTTTCCTTTATGAAGACTATGAGTTTTGTGTAACAGCTGGATCTGAACTGATCTATAAGAGGACACTTTGTTACATCATGACCATTAAATTCCTCAGCTATGCATATTGATTAACTTGAAGAGACACTGATCCCATCCCTAAAGATCCAGTGAAAAACTTTAAAATACAATCCATGTCCTGTGGAATTTGTCAGTGCTTGAGCTGTCCATAAAGCATACACCACACCACCACCATGATGACCATGCAACATCTCAGCAGTAGTAGCTATCTAAGGTGATGTTCAGAAATCACCACCCACATGTAACCCCATTTCCTGGGCTGTCCTGCTGCCATGATAATGCCCACACACATCACAGAAGAGATGCTGATCAGAGCAAAGAGGAACCCCTCACTAATGAAACGTGGCCTCATAAGCACACTCACGGTCTTTGGTAGAGATCAGCCTGGACAGGTCAGCACAGCTGAATAACCCGTCTCCCACTTTTAGGAATAGGGTGTTGGGTCCAAACTCTGTCATTGCCAAGTGGACACCAAGGGGCCTGATCAAAGTCTTCTTGGGCCTGACATGACAGCAAACAATGACAGAACATTTCTGACCCAGTGTACTTGCCCATCTATCTTGTCTGTAACCAGCTTTTGTCAGCCCAGCCTGTTCTGCCTCACCCTTCACAAACGTGGGACTGATGAGCCTCTGGCTCAGGTTCCAACAGCCACCACTGCTACTATGCTAGTCTATGGTAGCACCTGAAAGACAGCCTTATGAGGATACAAAACAGCTCCTGTGCAGCATGAAACAGACTGTTCTCACACTTCTATATCCTCCTGCTTCTTTTACCGTTCAGCCATTATCCTCTACAAAATGCCAGGCCAAATTAAACCAATGTACCTCTCTTCCACAAGCCTTCCTAACCTCCTTCACAGCCTGTCAAGTATTCCACTTGAAGTCTGCTTCCCAGAAAGGACCAGTACTCAGGTACCAAGCTCTTAGATTATAGAGGTGTTTTGGAGGCAAATGGGTGCAAATATCTAGTATAGGCCACAGAACAAGAATTTCTCTCTTTATACATAATCACCTTTGCATCCTGAGATTTGGTAAAGTCCTTGCTTCCAGCTTCCTGAAAAGCTCATTAAGCATCACAGTCTTGCAAGAGTGCTTATTGTTTCTGGGCTGGTATATCAAAGAGCTCATGAAGTAGACTTAATCACCTAGCACTGACACTTCATCATGCCATGTCCAGTTTCATCAGAGATGGACTTGCCTGGGGACAACATCATCTAAAGAAATGTGACATCTTTGCATTGCTAGTTCACTGCAGAGGATTATAGGGTCAAACTGCCAGTGGTGAATTAGTATGGGTGAAAAGCAGCAAAAGTACACACACACGGATTTGTATTTATGGTTTTGTGCCCACCATGTAACCTAATATAAGTACAGGGAAATGAAGGAGATTTGACCAATTTAATCATATTCAAAAACTGCACTGTCAGTCTTAAGATCTCAGTCATAAGATATGAAGGTAGAACTCAGTCATTAACCGGAATTTTAGCAGTGCTACTGGGAGCTCAAGGCACAACAGTCTTTCCTGGATTTAAAATCTAGGACTATCAATGAAAACAAACATATCTGCTGTGTCATCAACTATCCTCCAAACTATGTAAACAGTATGTTAGGAACTACTGGCCAAGTTTATCCTGGAAAGAGTTTATGCAACTCACACGAAAACAGAAAGATCATCCACTAAAAAGCAGAATTTGCATTTGTTCACAAATATCAAGAGTTCGTTTGTAACAAATAGCATTTTTCAACATGTAAGAGCCATGTATTTTATTTGGAAAAAAAAAAAAAAGGGAAGAAGCTTAAAAGTGATAAAACAATTATATTTCCTTAGTAAGAAAGGAAACAAGCGTAGCTAAGAAAGAATCGTCAGGGAGTATGAAGAGCGAGTGGCTCCCCAAGGGAAGGGAGGCCAGGAGGGGCCCCCACACAGGTAGGGCCAAGCCCTCATTGGTGGGGCAGAGCCCCATGGCAGTGAGGTAGGGTGAACAGGCCAGGGTGATGGTAGCAGCTGCTCCTACTGACTGTCCAGTGATCTTCTAGCAAATGCAAAGTAACACCTTGAGTCCAGGGTTAAGCCACAAAGTACAAAAAACAGGACTGAGGACAGGCAGAGCCACATCAGCCCTACAGGTGCTCTCAGGGGCCTGGTAGGGAGAGATTTTGTGTTGAAATATTCTAGTTTTAATCTAATGCAATCAAAAATGGGAAAGGTTTTGACTTCCCTAAGTGTTGTGATAACGATTTCCGTTGTATTTCACGACTGTGACAATTTATTAAGATTAACGAATTGTAATTTCCACATTGGTTCTTCTTCACATGGACCACTAGGTTCAGTGCCTGTGTTTGTCAACTGACTAACAGGTGATGGACCAAAATGTAAAATGTTCCCAAGACAGCACTGAGTCCAGACTGACTTCTATTTTTTTCCTGGTGGATTTTCCTCCTAGTAGTAGGTATGGCATTGTGTTTTGGATTTAGTATGAGAAGAATGTTGATAATACACTGATGTTTTAGTTGTTCCTAAGCAGAAAGCAGTCAAGGGCTTTTCGGCTTCTCACACGGTGCCAGGTACACAAGAAGCTGGGAGGGGTTGAAGCTAGGACAGCTGACACAAACCAGCCAAAGGCATATTCAATACCATATGACATCATGCTCAGTATAAAAGTTGGTGGAAGAAGAAGGAAGGGAAAGATGTTCAGAGTGATGGCATTTGTCTTTCCAAGTAACAGTTATGCACGATGGAGCCCGGCTTGCCTGGAGATGGCTGCACACATGACTGCAGATTGGAAGTAGTGAACTGAGTTGCTTTGCTTGTGTGTGTAGCTTTAGCTTTTCTTATTAAACTGTCTTTATCTCAATTGATGAGTTTTCTCACTTTTACAGAAGTGAGCAAGCAGCTTCATAGTGCTTAACTGTCAGCCAGGCTTAAACTACAACAATTTTACATGTATTTGCAGTGTTACGGCCAATGTCAAACAAGTTACTTTGAAACATACATGATAAAGTGCATTCCAATGCACTACTTGTTATCACTGATTAAATGCTCCCTGTACCATCCAATATGGCTCATTCACTTGCTTATATATGATACAAGCAAGGTGGAATCATAACTATTTGCCGAACAAAATGTGAAGAAGAGAGCTTCAGTGGTTTTAGAGGTGCACAAATATCTCAATATCAATAATACGACTTTTTAAAAAGCCTGCACGGTGTATAAAAGAGTGAGGACATACTTATTGCTGAGCTAAACTGTCACCTGAATACTCTAAACTTTCATCACAACTGGCCTAAATATGGTCTCTCTTTGAAACACATCACAAGCCTGGCTGGAGAGATTTCTAGTTTATTTCATTTTCAACTGTCATTCTCCAGCAAAGGCTGAAAGAATCATCCCCTAAAGTCTTTTCCTTTTACTACCAGATACATAAAGGACAACTAGCCTGGAGCTTCATATTTTTCAAGCTTTTAAATATTTTTTTTCTCCATTTAGAATGAGTGTGTGTCATTTTTGTGGCAATTCAGAAGTAAATGGTCCTGAGTTCAAACTGTGACTTTTAAGATTAGATCTGCCAGTTAAAATTTTGTTGGGATGAAATGGAATTCATTTGAAGTAGATGACAGCCCAAATTGACAGAAGTAAGGTTTCATTGGCAAAGCAAAAGCAAATTCCAGGGATCCAAAAGTCCCAAACACGGCAATGCGTCAAATGAAATGTCTTTATTCACAGCCTATACACCTGACTGTTCTCTTCAGTGATAAAGTAACAAAGGGATTATCCAAAAAGCAATCAGGCATCTGGGCTGTTCCATTTCTAAATGGTAGTTTCTCTGTTTGAAAAACACTAAGAGTCAGCAGACAGAGAACAGAAACATGGTGCCAAAAATCAAACAGTCAGTAAGGGCCAGCTGGAATACATGGACAGTTCCTTCTCAAATTCATGGCTTTATTTCTGTGGTCAGCATTTCAATCACCAGTCATGAATTAATAAACAACGATGACTCAAGCTTCCTCACAGCACAGCTCTACCTGCAGTATCAAACTGAGTAAGGAGACATGGTAGGGAACACACAATAGTTTCCTATAACTGGACATCAGCAAGGACAACCGTGTTCATCCGTTAATTAAATGTTAGAGCACAGTGAATAATTCATCATGAAGTATTTGTTTGACAGGTCTATTCTTTCACTGATTGCCTTCTTGAGAACAGTTATGTCCTCCTCAAATTCATTTTGTTTCAAAGGGTGGAATGACCATGAATAATTCAGCCCATTCATTCATTATTTTACTACTGAAATATAGATTATCTTTTTAAGGTTTATTTGTTGGCTTAAGGCAAATGAAATAAGTACGCAAACTCTTTCCCTATAAAGGCTCTTTTACATGAAAGTTTTAGACAGAAATGTCATAAAACTTATTAAGCAGAGGAAATTGAGAACATCTCTGCCTTTAAATGCATCACTCTGGAAGGGAAAGCTTAGAATGCAGTAAGTCTAAAAGTTTACCACCAACTTAGAAAAATCATGCATCTCTCACAAAAAAGATGTATCTTACAGTTATGAAATTCTGAAAAATTCCATATTTATTAAGTATTTTTGCCTTTTTTATATCCTGTGTACCTTCTATTTTCCTCGCTGTTTTGATGTTTCAGAGTATTATCCCAGGTACTTACATCCAATATGTATGGCATCAAAGGAGTTCAGTAACAACAAAGTGAGATATTTCTTTCTTGATATATTCATATATTTATTACTGGGAAAATATTAATGCTTAAAGGCCCCTATGTGACACTGGTCTTAATGGTGCGGGGACTGAGATACACAGCAGTATAAGATTTTGCTACCTAAATGAAGTAGACAGATAATGGTTGAAAAAGACTAGAGAATGACAGAAAGATGTCTCCTGTCAGAGGGGTTTTGAATGTACAGCTCAAGTCCGCAGTTTCCCCTAGGTACTTGGTAGAGCAATTGCTCAGTGCATGGCCAGATGTCTCAGAGAAGTGCCTCAACATTAGCATCTCTGCTGCTTCTGTGTGATCCCAGAAAGGGACATGTGGGTGAAAGCTTTGACAGACAGTAGCCTTTCCACAAAAATATACAAGGGAATGACAGTAGAGACAATCAAATCAGATTAACAGTCTCCCATTCTCCCGTCTGTAAGGAACTAGAAGAAAAGAGCCTCTTTCAAATGAAGGAGACCTAATATAATAGGTATTTCTGAAATAGAGTTGTCTGTGCCAAGTTGGAAGAAATAAAAGTAGCTTATTTCTACTGTGTGCAAATAAGAAATTATATTTAAGACAGACTGAGAACGGGATTGAATGTGGATGCAAAATTAGCCTGGTAACAGGATTGGGGAGCAGACAGTGTTCAAATAGATAAAGGTTGGAATGACGGGACAGAATAATTCATGTTTAGAAAGCACTGACAAGCTAGTACTTTCTTCCTGGAGCAAAACTCATCTCAGTCTGTATGCAGCAGAAGAGGCCTAAATCTCCTCATTCTACTGTCAGACAACACAACAGTAGAAACCTAGGAGAAAAAAGAAAATTAAAAAAAAAAATAAAAAAAAAAAAAGAAGAAGGACAACTTATCTTTTCATTCTGAGGATGAACTGGGGCTATATATTGGACAATGTCAAAGACAAAGATGTCTAATGCTAGCACAAAAGTTAACAGGATTATAAAACCTTTCTTCTATATGAGGAGAAAAGAAACAGAAATTGATATAAAAGAGAATAAACCCTTTAAAACTTTAACAATGGGTGACCATAACCATTTTTATATAAACCATCCATACACCATGTCAAAAATGAGGTGTGTAATAGCAATTTTTCGGTTTAATATGAGTTGCATAGTTCTGTCAGCTTTAGCAAATGCAAGAAGAAAACCTCATCCTAAGTAACACCTAAGGAATTTGATTAAAATTTGGGTTGAACATTAAGTACAGAGATTGAGCTGTAACTCATGCAACACTGTAGTACAGAGTGGGTTCTACCAAATCAGGAAATGTGCGTACACTTTCCCCCTTTTGCATCGCCATTGAACATGCTTTCTTAGTCCTGAAGACAATTTCTGGATCTGTCTTTCTAAATAACTCAACCTGCCTGTATACCCTTCACAAGTGGGATTTCATTTTGTAAGCCACATGCTAATTAATCATGAGGAGAGATTTGAAGAAGTTTCCAGTTAATGTTACCAAATGTTTTCCAAGCCTGACAGCATGAAAGGGACTTTGAAAAAAATCTTGCTCAACCAAACAGACTCATAGATGACCCATGAATGGCAGCAGCAGTGTCAACTTGAGGGACATTTAGGAGGCAAGAGCAAGCAAGTAGAGGGAACTGATTTCTGAGGGAGATGGTGGAAGAGATTTTACAGTCATGTGGGGTTTTTGAGAACATGAAAATCCATGGCCAGACCCAGCACTGGACCTCTCCAGAGATCTGAGCAGGAATAAATTCTATGCGTACAAAAGGTAGTTTCTTTTCCCTGCACTGGCAATTTGTTTTTCTGCAACGGTGGATCTTCGACCAAGGGCAATTCCCACAGAAGATGAGACCTTTGATAACTTGTATCTGTTCTAATTCAGGTGGGAGGACAAAACTGTGGTGTGCTGGTAGATGAGAGACCTGCAAAAAAATTTCTGTTCTCCATGGCTGCATCCTGCTTAAGCTCTTGAAGGCTATTAAGAGTACTTGAAAACAATGATTTATGTGAGTCATACAGATATGACCATCTAGCAGAGTGAAGTTCAAAAAATTTCCTCCCAGCTCAGAAGCTAAAATTGCCTCAGTCTTCTTTGTCTTTTTTTTTCTTTTTTTTTTAACTTTCACAGGAATGTCATATCATATCACAATTGCTAAGAGGAAAACAAAATCTTCAAAGTCAATGAGGCTAAAACTGATACCCAAATCATATTTAATATAGTTGGACTCAAAGCAAATGAAGAATGCCTTCAGCCCTGAAACAAAGGCAAATAGAAAATGAAACTCACCTGATGAAAAAATAGAGTTATCAGTTCTTAATGCAGCAAAAGTTGGTGATTCAACTGCTGGAATAGCACAAAGCAAAACAGAAAGCATTTGTAGATAAGAGAACAGAACCTAATGGATATTTTCAGTAAGCCTAAAAGCTCTGTTACCACTATATTGCAAAGATAATGGTTTCTACCTCTGCAATTCCTTGCAATGATTGTTTTGCCAATATATAGTATAAAAGAAACAAAGACTGATAATTGCTTGTCAGCACTGACGAAGCATGACAGGTATCAAGCATGGGAAGGTTGATTGGTGACTGCCGTATCCGATAGTAATAGACTGCATACAGTTTATATTGTTCACCTCCGAAATTCACTCAGGACTGTAAAGGAAAGGACATCTGAATGTCAGCTTAAACAAGCTGTTTACGTCTCTCTAGCTAAAATACATTCAGGAAGTCTCAATCACAGAGATCATTTAAAATTGCACAGATTGGTGTTGCAAATCATACAATAGACAGATCTAGGCTCTGCTCACAGGTCAGGTCCAAATGAAGTTCAGAAAAGCTGCAACAGAAATACTTTATCCAGGAAAAAGCATGTGTCTCAGAACCTTCCATCACAGATAGGTATCTAAATATAGGCTAATTACATAAAATGATATGCAGCATACAGATTCAAATTGTGGAGTGGAGGCACAGAAGGAAGAAGTCACCAGATGAAACCTCATTATAAAAAAGCATGCACAGTGAAAGATAAATCGTAGTTTATGAAGATCCTTTGTTAACTAAATGAAATCATAGCAAAGTGGAAAAAGAAATGCTGATAATGTTATTACCCATTTTCCTGGATATTATTTGAATCAAGGCTCTCAAGTATAGTTTCTTAAGGATTTATTTATTATGGAATTCACAAAGACCTGTTTGGAGAGTCGTTTTTTTAGTATGTTTGTATTACCATAAGAATAAGGTTGTTAACCTTTTTAAATCTGAATAAAACTTCCAAAAGTCTTCCACCAGCGTCTTAGGAACTCCACTTGAAGTACCTTACAAAAGTCAGACTGTCAGAGCCTGGGGCTCTTTGCATTCTGAAATTCAGGAGGCAATTAGTAACCTAGCCCTCAAGATCCTCTCACTCTTTAAGTAACAGTCTGCCCTAAGAAGGAGCAAAGAAACCTCTCATACATTAAACTATACAGGAGATCAGGAATCCAAGTTCTACCAAGATGCTTGGACCATAATTTTAATTGCTAGTTTGATTTACATATGGAAAAAAATATATATATACATTACATTAACAAGCTGGTTTAAAAATATACAAACCCTCTATTAATTCTGGGAGAATTACAAATATTCTTGTTGTTTGTCACAATTATTTTAAGGCTATTTGTCTTCTCAGTCACTTGGCTCAGCAGACTAATTTTACTGTAAAAAATCTGGGGGTGTTTTCCTGCAATAAGAGCAAATATTTCCCTGAGGAAATATGATAAAAGTTCAATGAGTTTATCAGAGGCAGGACTCTTCCAATTTTATTGCTAAAAATGTGTTTACCAATGGAAATATTAGAATATACTACTAAATAAAATTTATAATAAGCTTACAGAAAACAAACTGAGGTTTTACATAGCAATATTTCTGGGAAGAAACAAAAAAGCCACACAATTTTATATTTAAATTCCAGAGAAAGCAGGTCTGCAGCTAATCAGCTTTACTCCCCTGATAAGTATTTTATTACAGAGCATGGAATTGCTCTAGAGAGGTTCACAGATGCAGAGACTAGATGTCTCAAGGGAAAAACACTGTGCTACCGAGCCTTCCACCTCTAAATTGACAGCTGAACACAACACAAGGAAGAACTAGATTATATTCTGAAGGCAGTGTAATGTTTTATTTAATTCATCACTAGACTCTATAAAAATATTTTGAAAGGATTCTTTTAATCTGGTGGATGTTCAGGGTCAGTCTTAGTCATGCTTGAATCCTTTTTTATGTATCAGAAGTCCAGTCATCACCAGTACTTTATGACAGCTTCAGATTCATGGATGTACAGCACATAGAAGATGAAACATGACCCCAGGAATTTTCCCTCACAGCAAGATTTGAGACAAATTAATGGATTAGTGCGGGGAAATTTACATCAAGTTTTTTTAAACAACAGACCATCAATAGATGTCTTCAGTTCCCAAGGTTATCAAGTCAACGGCTTTCATCATTTTAATACCTTCCAAAAAAACTTGTAAGACAGAGCACATTCTCAGGAAATCTAGATTCATACAAATCAGTGCAAGATAAATCAATGAGCCAAATAACATCATAAGCTACCAAGAGAACAGTGCTATCTGAACACATAAGAGAATAAACATTCAATACTTTAGGCCATGCAAACCTTTTGGTGAGTAGAGCTTTTCAACCACTAGAAAGGTTTCTTTTAAGATGTACATGTATTTGTTTTCTGACACAGTTTTCTCTTTATAATCAATGTTTAGCTTTTCTGGGATTTTCCTTTTAGCTTAGTACTTTGAAAATATGTGTCCTTCACTGTAAGTTCTTACATCCAACAAGCAATTGTTTAGATTCATTTAATTAGGTATGCTTTCCATTTTTTCTTACTTATTCCTGTGTATTACTTCATTTTGTGGATGAGTGGATGTTAACATTAAAGGAAAAGAAAATAACAACACTATATTCTCATTCTTATTGCCGGTCACAATGTCCTTCTAAAATGCAGATTTTTTTTTTTTATTGCCATAATTTCCATAACAGATATAATACAGACAGAATAATTACAGTGTGAGATGGTGAAAGTGTGTCCTTTTTGGTCAACATCTTGAGGGGCATATTTTCTTCCTCTTATTTCTGAGCTCTATCGCATTCACTGCAGGCAGTTCCCAGAGGATTTTCAGAGCTCCTCCTCCTGTAAATAGGCCAATTCTCTTGCAAGTATGTACTCCAGAAAAGAGTGAATATATAAATCTTAAAGGTAGCTGTTACCATGCTCTGGCTACACCTTGCACTTCACACCTTGTCTACAGTAAGGATGTTTTAGTGGAAATTTCACACCTAGATTAGAACACCTATTTTGACTTCTGTCAGCATTTTAGCACCATATTGATTAGACTTGCATACACAATTCTCAAAACACCGGCAGAATATGGTGGTACAGATGCGGTGTTTACACCACATGTTGCATATCAATAGGAGCTTGTTGTGGGCACAAATTAGCTGATTCTGTGTGTGTCCAGAATGGAGGGAAAACAAACAAACAAACAACCAAAGCCACAAACAGAACAAACAAAAACCACAAAACACTTATACCTCAAAAAAATTTCAGTGCATTACCCACTGTATGCTAATAATCTCAGCCTGTCAACACCTTTCATTAGATCAACATTTTATTACTGTAATGCTCTCATGTATCCTTTTTTCTTTCAACTCAGGGCACAGATAAGGCAAACCTGCACCTAAATATAGTGTAAGCACTGTGTAAGAGGACTCTATAGCAAGGATTATTTGCCATCCCACACATGAAGCAGACTGCACTCATGGATAAACAGAGGGCTTAAGGACATGAGCATCCCCTAGCTCAAGTGGTGGAAGAGAAATAAGATGCTGGGAAGGGACGAAGGGCAGCAGCTGTAGAGTCACTGATTGATTGGTGTGGGAGGGGCTCCCGTACAAAACTGACATTGATCTATCTTTTAATCTAACAGCACAACAACAAATCTTAAGGCAATCAATTTTAATGGTATTAATAGTCCCATTCAAATTATTCACTTTCTACCTTAATTTAGGAGGCTGGCTTCGTATTTCCTTGGCAGATTTGTCAAATAAATATTGCTGTTTCTTTGAGAGCAGCTTTCCTTACTGCTCCATTTCTTTAGCATGCTTGCTTCTTTAAAGACTGCTAGAATTTCCTCTCAGGACTGACTAATTAATAATTCATTCATTTGCTGCTTGTTGTGATAATCTTTCTTGCTTGTATAAATCATTTCCACGTTGGCTTGTTTTTTCTTTTGGCAAACCACAGCCAACCCTAACATTTCTTAATCCAAAACAAGCTCTGATCAGTTTAGATAATCTTTGTCACTCCTGAGTCAAGGCTGGGCACAGGTCAGGACTCTTCATTCTAGTAATTGCCCTCGCTTCATCTATTATTTGTTCTCTTGAATAAACCATCAGCTCAGAATTTTTTTTTTTTTTTTTTTTTTTGGTTATTCATTTCAAGCCTCATCCAGTGGCCATGAGAATCAATGGGAGACTTTGGGAACAATAAGCACTGACCAAAATTTTTATCGCTTCCCTAGTGTATTGAACTGAGTGAGAGGAGCAAATGGAGCAGGGCTAGGATGAACTGCTTCGAGACAGAAAGCAATAACTTGAGCAGCAAGCTCACAGAGCTCATAGCCCTGCAAGCATATGATCATCTTCCACGGCTGCTTAAGTGTCTGGAATAAGTAAATAAATAATAAATACATGAACAGAAGCCAAATTGCAGTATTCCTGTAACCAATAGCCACAGAGTGATACAGTAATGTTATTTTCCATTTTAGTTTGTTTCTAACTAAAATATGAACATAAATACATGTAAACACCATATGTAAAAGCCATACATCTCTACTATTAAGGGACTACATTTTCATTTAAGGGAATACAGTTAAGGGAATGCAATTAAGTAAATACATCTTCAGTTTCAGAGAACTTTCAGAAAATTCAAACACTTTGAGAATAGACATCTCTGCTGGAAGTTGGCAGACTGAGTTTTATTTCTCCCTCTTTATTCATAGAGTCTAACAGAGTCTAAGGTTTTGCTACCGACCACTTCCAGAGGCAGGTTTGGTACATCTTTCATCTCACACAGTAAAACAGTCCTTACAACCGTACACCTCACACCTTCACTAGTGGGACTCCCTGTACTACAGGTCATGCTAGCCTCATACATCTACGTGTCTGGCTGTCAGGTAGATTTGGAGCTGTTAAACATATATCTGTCTGTCAAACATCCACATCTGATCTGCAAGCCTGGGATTTATCTCACCTAGCTTAAAACTTCTACAAAAACTGAATAGAAGATCTCCACATTAAAACAGCTGAATCACTTTCCAGAAAGGCTTGTCGTCTCCATCTATTGCAGAGAGACAGTCTAGTCATTTAAGAATCAACTTCAGCCGGCTGGTCAAGGGTGTGAAAGGCTGTGTGAAGCTCTGCTGTGTAGCTGTGTCCCAGACAACTTTGAGCTGTAGCTGTCAGTATTAATCTGTGAGCAAGAGAATCTGTTGACTATAAAATTGTGCAGCTTAAGAGAGCACAGAGTGGAGGATTGAGGCTGTGCTCATAAGAAGCCATGAACTCAGTTTCAGGAGAGAAAAGTTGGCATGAAAAGCTATAAAACTTCGAGGTGAAAAAAAGTGCAGAATAAAAAGAAAACACTAAGAAAAAGAAAAAAAAAAAAAAAAAGACTGAGGAGGAACCTATTTCACAGAGCATTGGAGGTCAATGTTTTCCCCTGACTGCCTCACCAACAGAGACTTCTCACATATCTGCACCAGGGTGACAAAAAAAAATGCTTAACTTAGTAGTATCTTTGTTTCAGCCTTTGATAGCCATATTAGGCAATAAGCAATTTCTGTGTAGGCAGAAATTTTGCACATGATCCTGATTGCAAGTCTTCATGCAGACTAAAAGATAGCCACATGAAAGGTCTAAATATTTACTAAAGGAAGTGATCCAGATCACTAAACTTAGGTACCTAGTACCGTTTTAGGTGTTTATAAGATCTGATAAGACCACAAATATACTTAATTCTGACAGATAAGGATGCAAGACCTTCTAGAGTACCCTGCTGAAGTCATGTGTGTGATAGCCTAAGGTACACCATTAAGCGCTCAGGTAGTGTCCTGAATCACATCCTTAGAACCAGATGAAATTAATCTTACTCTTGCAGACTAGACCTGAATGCTGGACAGTGAACTGCAGTAGTCATGAAATGAGGAAGTAACTCATTTCCCTAAAAGCAGTATAAGATACTTGCTCTGTGTCTCCTTCAGGTTTTCGAAAGAGTTCCCTTACCCAGGTTGATAAGGATATTTCAACCACAGATCTCATATGCATGTCCTGTCATTATTTATGTGTAATTTGGTAGCACAAGGAAGCTCTCATCGTGATCCTGGACTCTTATGTTACACTCAGTAAAACAAGACAAAGGGAGCATTTCCCAAAGACCTCAAAATGTAAACACAAGTTTCTCCCAGCAGTCTGCTCGGTCAGCAGTCTTTTTCTTTTATCACGTTTTGTTGAGAAAAGACAGGGAGAGAGAACTAAGAGAGCTCAGATTACTCTGGGAGAGAAACAGAAGATGGAAGAGGTAGGAAAAAAAATGCAAGCAGGAGAGGGACAGAAGAGAAAAGCTTCGGAGGAGATAAAAAGGGTAAATGAAAAGAGAAATATAGATCCCCATCCCTCAATAGGAAAGAACAGAAGAAATCATTTTATAATTAAGCCATCCATAAGGAAAGCAGAAAATATTTTCCTTGAGAATGCCAGGAAAGAAAAAAAAAAATATTTCTCTCTTTAAGTTGTTGTAGTGAGAGAAATATCTCTGCCATAATTTAGTTAATGTATGACAATGGAGATAACCCTATCAGAAAATCAGCAGCAACACAGAGATCTCATGGAAAATCATTGCAGAACTCACTCTGAAAGAAGATGCACTTCATGGTAGAGCATAATTACGTGACAGTTTCACTGCAAATTATATGACAGTTGCCATCAATAAAAATGGAACACAATCTTAGCATGTATCCCACAGTCTGATTTTTTAATGTTTGTTTTTGAAATCCAGGTATAGTATATCTGGCTGCAGACATCATAACACCATACTAAAAAAATCTGTAATCAAAGTTTACTGTACCAGTGATGAATTAGCCATGCATAATCACAGTGCAATTAATGCATTTTTTAGAGCTCAGATTACAGTCTACAACTATATATCACACAAATGTGAGATACAAAGACAAATTACAATGTAATTGCATTGTACCTGTTGGATATTGAATGTGACTGTAAAGTATCAGCCAGCCAAAAGGATGTACGTGTTTTGACTCCCCAACACTATCTTGGGAAGTGAAGTGTTAGAAGTCCCAAGAAATTGAGCAATAGGTGCAAAGGAGCATATATGGAAGAAGAAATTATGATATTTAGAGTAACAAAACTAAATAAATTGAGTCTTGGGGAAAAGAGTCAAAGATATCAAGAAGACTGTGAAGTATTGACTATGAACCTCTTATACTACCTTGAAGGTAGCGTGTGCCCTTGGAGATGCTAAAGAAGGAAATGAGAATTTTTTGTCTTTCTGATGGCTTGTGGAAGGATGTTATAGGAAAGACCCGAATAACGCAAAGGTGGACAACCCAAAAGAGAAAGGCCACAGCTCTTCTGCAGCTCTGTGTCTGGAAAACAACCTCAGCTGTGTGTGAAAGAGAATGGGTGGTGGTGCTACCCATTTGTGCAAGGCATTGTGCTCTCACCATACCTTAGTCTTTTTCCCCGTTTTTTCTCTTTTTTTTGATGTTTGGAAGCTAAACTGGTTTTGATATCGATGTATTAATCTTTCCTCTGCAGAAATATCTTCAGTGTCTAACATCATTGCCAAACTTCAGAAGAGTTAAAAAAATCAACAAATGCCATTAATCTCAGCAGAAATCCTCATAAACTCCAACTATGTATCCTTCAGTTTATAATTTTCATATTCTCCTACCCATTTAGTCTGACAAAATACAGAACATGGTTTCACATCACCTCCATGCTGCTAGTCCCATTTGGCCAGAGACTGAGACTTGGAGACTGAGACTCCACTTGGAGTCAGGAACACTAGAGAAGCAAAGGTATGTGGTGGCCACAACACTTCACCCTGCTTAGTAGTTAAATTTGGTTTCTCAACATAAGGATTTCTCACTGATTTGTTTTGAAAATTAAAACCTGAGCTGTCAGAGTATTATTTTCCTGACTATATCAGAAGACAAACCTCAGAAGGAAAAAGGCTGTATAAGAGATCTACGATGATGTAACAAAGAGGAAGGGAGAGACTTGCTCATCAGTGGAAAGGTTGTGCTTTCTTTCTTGGATATCTGCAAATGGGTTGCATGAACCATGTTACCACATAACTTTGCAATCTCTCCCTCTTTCTCTTCCTCTTCTCTTCCAGCTAAAGAACAGGTAAATGTCTCTTCCATTCATTTCAATCAATACATGATAATTATGCCTTCTTATTCATGTGTTATTAATAACTGTTAGTCCTGGACATGGACTAAGAACTTGTGGTCACAGGCAAGGCACAAGTAGAACAGAAAGCTATTCCTACTCTACCTTTTATTCTACACAGCTTTGGGAAGCAATTTACTAGACAATAAACTAAAGTCAGCTTTACTATGTGTGCAGAGATTGGTATATTTTGACTGAGAAACTGAAATTGTTCTAGGTTGAGTCTGAAAATCATTTCTAAAATATTGATTCAAGTGGGCAGTTAAGCCCATCAGGGCAAGACAGAAGAATGGTTTATGACCTTTTTCTTAATAGGGAGAAAAGGATAGCTGCAAATTTTCAAAATACTTCACCTGCCATCTCCTACATTCCCCTTCTGATAGCTCCTCTCACAGCTGCCTTGTACTAGAGACACTGTCCTGGAAACAATGAGCTGTTCATAAGAGCCATCCTTTCCCATGAGAGCAAACAAATGGCTCCTGGAGCAAGAGGAGGATAGGAAGAACTATGTGAGTGATAGGGCCTGCAGCCTAAACTACACCCTGCCAGTAGAAGTCTAGACTTTTCAGATGCAAGACAAAAATTCCAGGTTTTCATGCACAACAGGCTGTTTTCCTTTGAAATTCAGAACGAGTTAACTAGCAGGGCATTATATAAGAAAAGGATTGTTAATTTATTCCCCTAGAAGTCTGGTAATGCTGGGAAAACATGCCATCTTAACAAAGCCTGGGGAGCTGGGAGCAGCTATAGTGACCATGAGCACTCTAAAAAAGGTATAACCTTATCCCTCCTCACCCTCTGCATGCACTGAGGACAGCAATCACTCTCAGGCCACTCTGCTTCTGCATTTCTGTTGCAGCCTTTGACATTTTATTTGGACACAGAGATAAGGCTGTAACAGGAGAACAATGGAAGCTGCGACATCACCAGCAATTTCCCTCCCTCCACCTCCAGTTTCTCATCCTCTGCCAGCAGCACACAAATAAGGGGGCTGCAGCCTTTTAACAGCTTGGGATCAGGTTCACACTTTCATTCCAGACACTGCACTAGGATGATTTGTGTTTATCTGAGCTGCCAAAGCAGTCAAATCTGAGACCAATGTTTTCGTGGTAAAACAGAAGTTAATTGGAGCATTTCAGGCTTTTTCTGCTAGTGTCTTCAGCCTGATCTTCCACAGGATGGAGTTCAGTGAAAAATATAAATGTTAAAACAAAACAAGCAAGACCTACGTCCATCCGATGCTGCAGGCGCTCCATTAGTGGTATGTAAGATCTAGCCAGCCTTAGAGTTCAGAAGGTGAAGAATTCCTCGGACGGATCAAAGCTGCAGTTTTCTGAGGGTAGAACAAAAAATTTTAAAGCAGCAGAAAGATACAGAAAAGTAGAGGTATCTTTTTTTGTAAGTTTACAATAATTCAGATGCTTCTTATCAACAAGTATTCTGAGTTTCTTCACTACTTGAAAATGGAGTATTTGGTCATTTTAAAAAAAAAAAAAAAATGACCTGGAACTCAGACCTCTTTGTATTTCAAGTATTCAACAAATCATGGCTGTTGGCAACATGTTCATATTATTTTGAACATTAATTTTTCTTTTTTCTGCTATTTGCCTTTTGGTTTCAGAGATATACTTGGTCACTTTTGTAGTATCTTCTCCAGAAAAAAAGCTGGAAGCTTATAGTTTTTTGAAGGTTTTCTTTTGATGCTGGGTTTCTGACGTAATTTCATAACTCCAGGAGGCCATACTACCAAAAAAATATATAAAGCAGTTCCAATATTGTCTGTCTTTCTCTAATCTGAATATAACAGCTGGTGAAAGAAAATCTAAATAACTGTAAACAAAACAAAATTTCACAGATGAAAGATTCTGCTTTCATCAAAAATCCCACATATGTTCCCAGACAAAGATTTTCTTTTTAAATTTTGTTTTTTATTTCATCTGAAATGCTATGGAAACCTTTAATTGACGGGAAAGTTGAGAATTCTTCTGATATGTTTTTCCCCCAGTGCTTAATCACTTTCTCTGCATAAAGATGCTTACCTTACTTCTCATTTGCAATCATTTCTCATTTGCAATCGTCTGACTTCAGCTTCCAGCTATTACACTTTGTAACGCCTTTGTCTTCTAGATTAAAGAACACTTCAGTACCTAGTGTTTTCTCCCTGTGAAGTTACTTGTATCTATGCTATAATCAAGTCACCTCTCAATCTTCTTTTACTTTAAAGGAGTGTGAAGGATGAAAGACCTAACAGACTGTGAACTCTGGAGGGGTACTAGAATGGGAAACCCAGTGTTCATTATGGGACCTGTCATTCACCCTCAGGCAAACCAGTTTATCCACTCCATGTTTTCCTTCTTACAGATCTTTCTTGGTTGTTTAAATTGCAAAGTCTTTGGGTGTGTCTGTAGCACAACAGATTAGCAACCTTCTCATATCTTTATTAGTGCAATACAAACAGCTAAACCATAGTACAAAGGGGTCTGTCCGTTGTGGCTCATTTACATTTATTTGGCTGGTAACTGTCCTTACACAGTTCTCTAAAGTTTTTCGGTCTTTGTTTGCTTTCTAGTTGAAACATTTTGATTGACTTAGAGGACATGAGGATCCCTCTTCAGATCATCGATGACCTGATTTCAGAAAATGTAGGATCTAGTTAACGTAAGAATATGAAGTTTTTCCAACCTATCAATTCTAAATCCCAAGAGAAAACCAATGGAAAAACATTTTCAAATATACCTTTGTGTGGGTTTTTTAAACAGCCAGATTACTAATGCAGAAAGTTCTGTTCTTTTGGAATATTAGTTGCTCCATTTTAATTAAGCATAGGCAAGAGATCCCTGCCCTATACAAAAATGCATAATTAGCAAAAATGTGTACTTTATACACTGCTCTTGTACATATTTCTGCAGTAATTAAAGGCCTTAAATGACTGAGGTGAAAGTAAGGTTCATTTAATGATATCTGAACTCTGCCCCATAATGCTTATTGGTTTTGATGTAGCTTGAGTTAATTAAACTTGGAGTAAAAGGTAAGAAGTTAATCAAAGCCAGGGCAAAGTGAAAGATTTTTGAAAGTGTCCAGAGGCATAAGTGCAGTCAAGACTGAACAATTATGAGAATACTTCAAAAAAAACCCCTAAACAGCACAGTAGGCTGCAATAAGTAAATCGTGATAGATAATTTGTGGTAGATAACATCTCCCTCTGGCCACACAATTCTGCCTGCATGCTTCTGATACTAACAATGCCACCTAAACTTTACACAATGTTTTAGTAAAGAAAAAAGAAATCATGTTGGCTCCTGCTAACATGACTGAAAGAAATACTAAAAAGGTCCCTGCTTGTGCACACCAAAGAAAGATTGATGAGGTATAATAATTAATTAATTAATTTTGTTATTTTCTTGACTGACCTCATATGAATGAGCTGGAGAAAAAAAAAACTGAGATTTTGAACATCAATTCAAGGACCATTGAAACACCACAGATGTTCTTTATCTCTATGCTAGACCACCTGAAGATGAGACAGCGATTAATTTTAGTATAAGCTATAATGTTGAAATGTACCTTTTCAAAGCAGAGGCCATTTATGAAAACTGCGGAATCAGAATGAAAGCGACATTTAGTTACATGAATGTACTAAGCTGTGCACTTTCATAAGCTTCGCTAAATAACTTTTTCACCCAGGCCAAGAAGAAAAAGGCTAGAGGATATTCTATGTCCCAGTCCATTCTGGGTCTCCTCCAAAATTAATGAAGCTGAATATTAAGCTTCACTCCAGGGAAAGAGCAAGCTAATGTGCTGTAGAAGAGAGAAACAACTAATCAGGACATTGTGAGGAATTTTTTTTTCAGTAGTTGCACAAGCTTACTTCATACCTTTGTATGGTAAATGCCACTCTAACCTAATAAATATAGAGAAATAAAAGGAAAAAAGATCTGAGGTGAAGATGGTGACATGTTCATTAAAGTGACACTCTATCTCATTTTAAAATAAGTGTTAGGGTCGTCATGGGTCACCTTAACACTAGCAACTTATTTATACTGCCTGTCTGACCCCTCTGGGCAGAAGCCTAAAAGTGAAGCAGGTGGGCTGAGATTTTCTTACCAAACCCACACCAAGGTTGAATTCCTGTAACTATGCAAGGCATGAGCTGATTCCTTAATGCTGACCAAAAACTTCCAGGTCTTATGACAAAACTGGAAAGACAGCCCATGTTGGTACCTAACAGTCTGTTGACCCTGCTGTACCCAGAGCTAACTCCTGGTGGCAGAAGCCCAACATCCTGGTTAGTCTCTGGGCCAAACCTAGCTATTTGTCCTTATATTTTGTGCTGGCTCTTTCCAGTTCTAACATTTACCCTTTGGCTCTGGTGACCTGAAACTTAACTTTAGGGATGGCCCAAATGTTAACCCTGAAGAGATCCAAATAGCCAGACAGGCGTAGTTCTTATGTGAGCACAGTGCCTTTTGGAAACCCCTGCCTGTACAAGCCTCAACACTCTCTGGAATTGATTTCAACCTGGAAGGCACTTCCATAGCCAGAGATCATAAAGTGGCCACAGGTCATGCTTGCTGATCCTGCTGGTTGATCCTGCTCTAGCCCTAGTCCTAGTTTGGCCCAGTGCCATCTGTTGTGTATGTATGTGTCATACAGGTAGGTATAGGAATAAGTATATAAATTCATACCCACATTATATATGTTTGTAGAGGTATATACACATTGTTTACATGTATACAAATACAAACCACTATACACACTAAATAAATAAATAAATAAATAAATAAATAAATAAATATATAAATATATAAATATATAAATATATAAATATATAAATATATAAATATATAAATATATAAATACATAAATATATATGATCAGTTAGGCCCAGTAAGAAATACCATTGTTAAAATATGAACTATAAAAAACAGTTGATATCTGCCTATCCCAATGCTAATTTCTTCTATATCCTTATCTCAAACATATAAACCTTTCCCAGCCTGACCACCCAAAATAGTCTCATAGTAGTCCTTCCTGGTATGGTAATCTGTGTAGGTTTCTCCTGCACGTTAGGATTCCATCAAGAGGAAAAAAATTACATGTGCAAAGCACTCCTGGCAGGTTGGTTTGAGTTTTGTTTTTACAATTAGCAAATATGATGTGATTTTGAAAGTAACTAAAATGTTCATTATGTATCAAGGACATAGAAAGGCTCTTTAACTGGTGCCTTGGATGGCTTAAAATTGTACTGGCGCCTTCCTGCCTGCTTCAGTATCTTAAACAAGGCATGAATCACAAGTAAATTGCTCAGTCTAATCAAATTCTACCTGAATATATGTTACATAGAGTTGCACAAGACGCGCTATATCTTGAAAAATGGAAATATTTCAAGGTCTAATCAGATCACTTTAAGTGGAAAAGCAGTGATCACTAACGACAAATGAAATTAGATTGTGAAAAGTACAGAATGGGTTATTAGATAAGGGCTGAGGGATCACTAGTATAAATTATTGAGCACTACTTCCGAATTCCACTCTATGACTGACATCTCCAGTGTTTCTAAGCATGGGTCAATTGTTATGTGAGTAACATCCCCTAACCTTATACATTCAAAGTACATGCCAAGTTTTCTAAGAAAGAATCAGTGTGATAGATAAGTCTGATTCATCGCTCTTTAATTCCAGTTTTGGCACTGTATGGAATGTTATTGAGCTCAATGGCAAATAAGAAGGGTTAGTGCATAAAGCTGTAGTTATCATTAAAATAAATGACAGATAACTATCTTAAATTCCAGTATGATTGTTCCAGAGATGCAGGATTGAGCTGAGAGAGATGGCCTCAGAAGAGGAAATACGATTTCAAAGAGCATCTGTAGTCAAGACCTAAATCTTCTTTCACTGCCATAGGTGCCCAGAGAGCTAAAACAGGAAGGTAAAGGGTGTGCGAGCTATGCTTGCCTATGTTGATATATAGGGAAGACAGGGATAAGAAAGGAGGGTATTAGTGAGAATGGGCTGAGAAGTCCCCTTGTTATGAAGGATATCCTTCCTATTTCTTGAGAGGCTTTCAGAGACAACCAAGAAAAATACAGTTTATTCAGAGCAGAGAAAACCCCAAAGTACCCAATTTCCAGGTATTTGGAAATACTGAATCCAAGCCCAGGAGCTGGTGGAGGTTTATCAGTGCCACAGAAATAAATACTGACAACACTGAGCAGATGCGTAAAAGGAAGAGAAAAACCACAGACTGACTCACAAATTATGGATCACTGGACTGATTTGCCTTTGGAGAATCACTGCAAATCTGTACCTTTCACTTACACTGCAATCTATACTTCACACTGCCTACTCTTCTGAGCCAGGTGCACACACCAGGGTTTTGGCTCATTTAACACTTTACGTTCCTGTGATTTTGAAGACTCTTCTCTGGACTAATCTATCATGTTTCTGCAAAAAAATAGAAAAAGAAAAAAAAAAAAACAGAATTCTTATGCAGCAACTTTGGCCTTCCTCTGAGGTGTATGGGCTTAACCTTTTTTGTATGGAAAGCAGACAGGGAGTGGAAAGGAATATGGGAAAAAAAAAAAGAGAGGAAAAGCCAGTTGCTCTGAACAGCTTAGTTGCAGTCAAAACTAGGAAGTTAAAGTACCATGAATAGCACAAAGGATGTCTTTTGGATTTCATGCAGAAGTGCACTCCTCAAAGATTTCTAGCTCAATTTTCAAACAAAAAAGCTTTCAATAGAACTGTAATATTTTGAGTTCATTTTCTGCTGAGCATCATGGAGTGTGTGTAACATGTATTATTTAGATCAAAAGTATAATTTTCATTTGAGCTCTTAGTCTGAATGTTCACATCTCTTATATTTGATCTGTTTTTTTGGAGTGAAAAAAAAAAAAAAGTCATTGAAACAGGAGTTATTGCACACTAATAGAATGCATTTTACACAATATTTTTGCCAAGCCAGGTTGCTAGATCAATTGAAACCAACAGCACTGGTCTGGGCACTTGCTATCAATTCAGTTTTGATAGGAAGAAAATCAATAGAGCTGTTGAAATTAATAGAGCCATTCTAAGGAATATGACCTGTTAACTAACCAACATTTAAATAATCACTCCTGGGCTCAATATAAAATTTCCATGGTTTTAAACAGTAATTTGAGCAAATCCTTATTCATTAACAGGTGAGATTTGTTAGATATGGGTTATAGATTTCAAGATCAATGAAAGATGGTTTTGTAAATGCAACAGGGACTGTTTATTAAAAGCTCTAGTTTAAACTCACAGAAGAGCTAACTAAGATAACTAAAGATAAAATCTTTAGTATATAAAACATTCAGATCAGTAAGGAAGAGCACCATTTTTGCAAGCACATTATGCTTCTCTACACCAGGCTGATCTTTCTACTACACAAGCAAGAATTCTGCTATGTAACAGAAAGTCAGAAGAAACATATGAGAACATATCTACAGACACAGACAAAAATGCTTTTAAAATTATTTAAAATCAAGAGCAAAGAATTAAACCTGTGGAAATCCAATTGATCCCTTGAAAAAAAAATAACAGGGTCAAGAAAAATACACTGTGAAGCATATACTTCAGAACAGTTCACTGCCACTCAAAAGTAAAGAGATTTTTATTTATTTTCCTTCCATTAAAATTCTTATTGTAATGTAAGTTCTAGATCAAGGCAAAGAACTTCATTCCATTTTTAAATTTTTCTGGTACAAATGTAGAAGTGAATTTCAAGTAAGTATACACAAAAATGGGATTTTCAATCCACCCATCACAGTATCACAGTATGTTTGGGATTGGAAGGGACCTCAAAAGATCATCTAGTCCAATCCCCCTGCTGGAGCAGGAACACCTAGGTGAGGTCGCACAGGAACATGTCCAGGCGGGTTTTGAACATCTCCAGAGAAGGAGACTCCACAACCTCCCTGGGCAGCCTGTTCCAGTGCTCTGTCACCCTCACTGAGAAGAAGTTTCTTCTCAAATTTAAGTGGAACCTCTTGTGTTCCAGCTTGATCCCATTACCCCTTGTCTTATCATTGTTTGCCACTGAGAAGAGTCTGGCTCCATCCTCATGGCACTCACCCTTTATATATTTATAAACATTAATAAGGTCCCCCCTTAGTCTCCTCTTCTCCAAACTAAAGAGACCCAGCTCCCTCAGCCTTTCTTCATAAGGGAGGTGCTCCACTCCCTTAATCATCTTCGTTGCCCTACGCTGGACCCTCTCCAGCAGTTCCCTGTCCTTCTTGAACTGAGGGGCCCAGAACTGGACACAATATTCCAGATGTGGTCTCACCAGGGCAGAGTAGAGGGGAAGGAGGACCTCTCTCGATCTACTAACCACCCCCCTTCTAATACACCCCAGGATGCCATTGGCCTTCCTGGCCACAAGGGCACAGTGCTGGCTCATGGTCATCCTGTTGTCCACCAGGACCCCCAGGTCCCTTTCCCCTACACTGCTCTCTAATATGTAATCTCCCAACCTATACTGGAACCTGGGGTTGTTCCTGCCCAGATGCAGGACTCTACACTTGTCCTTGTTAAATTTCATCAGGTTATTCCCTGCCCAGCTCTCCAGCCTGTCCAGGTCCCGCTGGATGGCAGCACAGCCCTCCGGCGTGTCAGCCACTCCTCCTAGCTTGGTGTCATCAGCAAACTTGCTGATAGTACACTCAATTCCCTCGTCCAAGTCGTTAATGAATATATTGAATAATATTGGCCCCAGCACTGACCCTTGGGGCACTCCACTAGATACTGGCCTCCAACTAGACTCCGCACCATTGACTACCACTCTCTGGCTTCTCTCCCTAAGCCAGTTTGCAACCCACCTCACTACTCTATTGTCTAGACCACACCTCCTCAACTTAGCTGTGAGGATGCTGTGGGAGACTGTGTCAAAGGCTTTACTGAAGTCAAGGTAGACAACATCCACCGCTCTGCCACCATCCATCCACCTTGTTACATTCTCATAAAAGGCTATGAGGTTGGTCAAGCATGACCTACCCTTGGTAAAGCCATGCTGACTGCCCCTAATAACCCTCTTATCCTTGATATGCCTTGAGATGGCACCAAGGACAAGCTGTTCCATTACTTTCCCAGGGACAGAGGTGAGGCTGACCGGTCTATAATTACCCGGGTCCTCCTTCTTGCCCTTTTTGAAGACTGGAGTGACATTTGCTTTCCTCCAATCCTCGGGCACCTCTCCCGTTTCCCAAGACTTGGCAAAGATGATGGAGAGCGGTCCAGCAATGACTTCAGCCAGCTCCCTCAGCACCCGTGGGTGCATCCCATCTGGACCCATGGATTTATGAATGTCCAGACTATTTAATTGCTCCCTAACCCAGTCCTCATCGACTAAAGCAAACTCCTCCATTGACCTGGCTTCATCCGGGGTCTCAGGGGTACAGGGCTCCCCAGGACAGCCTCCGGCAGAGTAGACAGAGACAAAGAAGGCATTCAGTAATTCTGCCTTCTCTGTATCTTCTGCCACCAGGGCACCCACCCCATTCATCAGTGGGCCTACATTGCCTCTGGTGTTAGTTTTATCTGCTATGTATTTGAAAAAGTTCTTTTTGCTGTCCTTGACCCCTCTCGCCAGCTGTAATTCTAAGGAGGCCTTGGCTATCCTAGCTGCCTTCCTATATCCTCTAACAGCAGCCTTATATTCCTCCCAAGTGGCCAGCCCCTGCTTCCATGACCTGTAAACTCTCCTCTTCTGCTTGAGCATACCCAACAGCTCCCTATTCAACCACGCAGGCCTCCTGGCTCCCTTCCTTGACTTCCTACGTGTGGGGATGCTCTGATCCTGAGCGTGGAAGAAGCAATCTCTGAATGCCACCCAGCTATCTTGGGCCCCTTTTCCTTCAAGCAGTCTTGCCCATGGGATTTCCCCCAGCAATTGCTTGAAAAGGCCAAAGTTAGCCCTGCTGAAGTCCAGGGTTGCAATTCTACTTGCTATTCTGTTCCTGCCACATGAGATGCTGAACTCCACCATCTCGTGGTCACTGCAACCCAGGCAGCCCTCAACCTTTACTGCTTCGACCAGACCCTCCTTGTTAGT
This sequence comes from Streptopelia decaocto, assembly GCF_964273445.1. Taxonomy (NCBI): domain Eukaryota; kingdom Metazoa; phylum Chordata; class Aves; order Columbiformes; family Columbidae; genus Streptopelia; species Streptopelia decaocto. Next base: position 59,330,605 of record NC_138656.1, read on the forward strand.
GAGGATGAGATCCAGCAGTGCACCTCTCCTAGTCGGCTCCTCCACCATCTGCATGAGGAAGTTATCATCAATGCACTGGAGGAACCTCCTGGACTGTGGCTGGCTGGCTGAATGGTCCTTCCAGCAAACATCAGGGAAGTTAAAATCACCCACAACAACCATGGCCTGTGACTGTGAGGCCACTCTCAGCTGCCCATAGAAGGCCTCATCAACTTCCTCAGCCTGATCTGGCGGCCTGTAGCAGACGCCCACAACAGTGTCAGCCCTGCCAGCCTGCCCCTTGATCCTGATCCATACACTCTCAACTCGCTCGTCATCCGCTCCTGGGCAGAATTTAGTACATTGTAGTTGCTGTCTCACATAGAGAGCAACTCCACCACCCATGCAAATATTCATCCTGGCAGAGCATGTGTGGTCACTCAATCCAGAAATAGAAATTATATCATGTGAATTTCTGACCAGCTACAACTAAGCAACACAATATAAATCTGGCTGTTTGCATATCAACTACTTTCAGAAAATGGTTTATGATTAATACCCTCAGGCAATAACTATCATAAAATGGCAAACAGAGTCCACTGAAAGAAACAAGGAATCTTAACCTGAACACAGCTATTTCAGAGAACATATAAAAAAAGATTCAGTAATAAAAATGATTGACTTCAAATTATTTCTGTGAGGGAGACAATTTGTTTCTATTTCAGCTATGGTGATTCTAAGTGCAAAATTCATTCTTTCCAGTTATCCAAAAGTTAGCTTCATCATTACTGACTGTTCATTTACTTATTAAACCGTACATGGGAATGTTTTCCACTACTTATCCACAGCATAATACACTACAGAGAAGCAACAGAGCATGAATTTCTGGACACATATAAATTCTAAGTGCTATACTGTCTTTAAGATTTATTTCATCTGTTCTTTTGCATTTGATCTTTAAAATATTTTTGCACGTATATATGCTATAACACAATAACATTATGCATTTTTTTTTCCTGTTTCTTTAAATTTGACAGTAAGAACAAAACTACAGACCTTATTGACTTTAAGAAGACTGTGACTATATTGCCTTTTGGAAAGTCAGGCCATACAAATGTATTATCAGCAGGTTATTTTCTGCTCTTTGACAGCAGGAGCCACATTGTGGGATTTTTTTTTTTTTTTTTTATTCAGACATTTGGAATTGTTTGTTTTTGTTGGTAATGAGTCAGTGTTCCTAACTCATAAGTGCTTGAAATTTTCTTATTTCAGAAAAATGACAGAAAAACATGAAAGATGCTGTCACTTACTGTATTTTTCTGCAACCTCTGTGACACATCTCAAGTAAAGAAAAGAAACAGAACGTTTATTTTCCCCCATCAACAGGAAGGGAGTTTGCAGTGGATTCAAACAGTTTTAACTCCTTAGTATCAGACAGCAGAAGCGAAGCAAACGGCCGAGTTCTAAAAAGAGAAGTATGGGAGAACAATTCAGACAGGCAGAAAGAACAAAGCAGAGATCCACCACCATTTCTACAACCAAGAGAGGGGGACTAACAACCTCAGGGACTTGACAAAGATGTCTGGAGTGCTTGGGAAGGAAAGACTGCTTGATCCTAGCCCAAACCATCCTCCTCTGTATGAACACAGTAGGACAGCTCTCTAAACTGTTTAAACTGGATTTTCTTTTCAACAAATAAACTCCAGGAAAGGTGAACCCTCTCTCAGCACTAAGCTGAAGAGATGTGTTTTAGTTCCTGTATGAGCCCTAGCTACAGGATCACAGAGCTTCAGCTTAGTTGCTTATTACCACAAGCACTCCTTCAATGAATATAAAACCAGCTTAACAAGCTTCAAGTCAACAAAACTGGAACCGCAATGGCTAATACCTACTGTCTCCTCTCAGGAGTGAGTGACACAGCAGCAGCAGCGATCTTTTGTGACTGACTGAACATGAATGTTATTTTCCTCAATGTGGCCTAATCTACCCTGTCAGGTTCGCAGGGGGTAAACTAACATCAGTGGGAACCCTTCAGTTAAATCCCTGTGAACCATTCTTTAACTATCTCCCCACATGTCACCTTTTAGAAAGGCAATTGTGCTGCATAACAACACCCTCTGAAGCTCTGGCATCTCATTGACAGAGGAGGAACACAGTTTCAAAATATCAGGGTATGTAGGTGTAATGTAGCTCAGTGCTGTTAAGGAAATCCCTTCTAAGTGAAATGAGATGCAGACAGGAATTTCTAATGATAAACTGGACATGCTAATAGCAGGAGATCCTACCCTGTCACTGGTATTGTAGCTGCTGCTGAAACTACTTATACTGACCTCTATACTCAGAGAAAAGTTTCCAAGGACTGAGGGAAAAATATTTGAGGATTTCAGGACCAAGTCTCTTCAATCAGACAGGCCTAGTGGACTTTCTGCTACTCTATTTTTATTCTTAGGATTTCTATTAAGAAATCAAAGGAAGCCTCAACTGGCAAAAATTAAGATATTAAGTATGCTAAAACCTGCTTTATCTTTCAATTTTTAAAACTTTACCTTTGAATTTTTATGCCCTTTTTCCTTGCAAACTCACTGTATGACCCCATGTGTGTCATACCTACTGCTCTAGAGTTACAGCAATCATAACCATTCCCAGCTCTCATTCTTTCCCACAACTCACCTTGTGATATGAATTAATGAACGGAAGGGTTAAGAAACCTTAATTCTCTTTTTCATCTGTGGCCAGCTAGCTGCTTGCAGTGACATACTGAATAATTTTCTGTCCACTGTTGTATGCTCTGCTATCCAAAGGGAGTCCAGGCATTGCAGACCCAGATGTAGATCTCATCAACTTTCTATGTTTGTCACTTTTTGGAGGATTTTTTCTAACCAGTATTATTCTCTTACAACTCTTTTGCCATGGAGAAAAAAATAAGTTAAAGAAGCTGGTAAGTCATTTCTTCTTCTTTCCAAAGCCCGATTATTCCCACAACAACAATTTGTTGCTACTTTCTTGTAAGAAGATTTGTATTCAAGGATATCTAATACCTCACTTTAAAGGGGACACATAGAAATAAATACTTCTTTCTACGTTACAACTGTTCTTCCCACACTCTAATACTCCTCCACTCTTTTTACAAAATAGGAAAATAGCATCTAAAAAAAAAAATCTGATTTTCCAAAAAGGATAAAGAATATATGAAGTAAATTAAGATTGGACAACTTTGTCTTTTTTCTCTACCATTTGCAGCATTTTTATCATCAGTTTTTCCTGAAATTCCCATCAACTTCTCCCATTACAAGATCTACACACTTTTTTCCTTTGTAAACATCCTGCAAATACAGACTTTAATTAGTAGAGAGTATTCCCTACGGGTGGATTTTTTCAAGAGCCCTCCCAGGCCCTCTGGAGCTCTTCAGATTAAAGTGAAGATGACTAATACTGGTGGAATGAAAACGGGGACAGCAATTTTCTTGAAATGAGGGGTAAAAATATTTTCACTCAAAAATGTGAAACATAGTATGTTGAAATTTAGATACATGGATGTCTACTGTCATAATTAGAAAACATGCAAAAAGGAAAGGCCTTAAAAATCCTGTGGGGACGGTTCACTGGCCTGAAAATTTAGCTCACCATGCAGTGTTTATTCATGTTGTAAACAGCTATTCCCTCATAAGCAATTTGGATTTTCACTTCATTTGCTTTGGTATTCAGTACTATTTTGTACTCTTTGTTTCACATATTAACTTTGCACTATATAGACCAAATACAACCCTCTTCACAATGAAACACAAAACATGACACTGGTGTGTAAGGGGCTGAGAAGCTTCTTAGTGAAAAATAGCTTGTGTCGTGCTCTGGTTTGAGCACAACAGAGCCTGGAAGGACAGCATGTTGAAATACTGCCTCTGTTTCCCTTCCTCAAGTGAGAAGCCCATCCTTGAAGGCTGACAACTGTGCAACTGTTTCCTGCACTGCCTTGCAATGCCTGTTGCCTGGATGCCATCTGAGGAGCAAGGGAGAACCACAGCTAAGTAATTAGGCAAAGCACTCTCCAGAAATAACACATGTAGTCAAGCAGTTGTACTTTCCATTCACCAGCACTGCTAACATTTATCTTTTTTAATTCTACTTCTGTAGTATTGCAACTTTTCAGAAGGGAAACACTGCTTTCAGGTAGGGATAGCCCATCTTCTTTGTACATCCAAGGATGTGTAATTATTTCATTCATCTTCCAGGTTGAGAGCCACTGGTTCTTTTATTACCCCAGACACTTTCTGAGATCCCAAATAAGATATTTTTTCAGTACAAAATGCCTCTGCTCTCCAAGCCAGCACAGGATTTCTTAGATAAACCGCTCCATTTATGCTAATGAAGATGCCTGCTTGGAAGTAAGTTTATAAAACTCAAAACCTACCCTAGCTGCTTATTTCCACCATTAAAAAAAATCAGAACAATCAAAACATGCCCCTGCGACTTCAAGAACAGCTTATGTTACCAAAGAAAAACTCCATGACAGTATAAAACCCCTGAACGTTAAGTGCAAGTTAAATTGTGTTAAAAGTGGTGTGTACAAAGCAAAGTCTAAAAGAGTGCAGAATCCATTTTGGCTTTTGCAGATGCAGGTTGTTCTCAGGTGCAGCATGATGTAATTCCTCTTACTAATTGATTAATTTATACATGAGAGAAAGCAGTTGTTTATGCCTTACAGGAACTTTTGCCAAGCCCCACTCCTGCTTTCCCGTCTCATGCTATCAGATGAGATATTTCAGTGTGTCTGGACCCTTGTCAAAAAAGGAAGAAGGATGCCACCATGGGGACTCGGACTAACAAAGGGTTGGTTTACCTCTGGGAATATTTCTATGATTCTGGAGCACCTAAGTTACAATTGGGTGTTTTGGGGTCCTACCTCAATGCTCTTCTCACATATGTTCATCCTAATTGTCACCATCAGGAAGAGAAAACAGAGCTGTGACACCCAAGATTTTCCTCTTACCTGAGGTAAACTTGTATCTTTGTAACCCCCTTTTTTCTCCTGAAGCAGCACAAAATGGTATCTGGGGAGAGGGGTACAAGGATCTAAGCCACATCCCTTTTCAGGGATGGTCTATTAAAGTGACAGTTTGGATTGGAAGGCTGTTAGCGAGGGCCTGTACATCAAGGTTGTTAACACCTTGTACAGTGTTTCTTTAAAACAAACGAGCAACTTCTCCCTGTTACTACTCATGACTGAATAGTGTGGCAAACTAAATAGCAGATCTTACAATATTGTGCTCTTAATTATGCCGATTCTCAGCTGAAGAGTCAGTCATCAGTTGGGAGTGCAGACACTCCCACTGAAAAGATGTAACAGCAAAGTATGTCAGGAAACAGGGAGGAAGGTGGGGGTGGGGCTGTTTATGAGACATATGTGAACCAAATGCCCAGACAAGCCTACCCCACACAAAAAAAAACCACAACTGTTCAAGTTTTCTCCTAGAGACTAAGACATGAAGCTAACTGGAAAAAATTATCATCAGATTTTTGTCAGGACAGATGGATATAACACTCTTAAAAATAATTTAAAAAAAAAAAAAAAAAGGAATAGCTGGCTTATTATAAGCCAGTTGGGATATCTAGTTATATTACTCCACACTTCATCTCTTATAGACTTTTTCAGTTTTTACCATTAAAATGAAACCACCGGATTTTGGTTTTGCTTTTGTTTTTCTTTTAAGCATTTAAGAATGACATTTCAAAGTCATGATAGACATCTTGTTCCAAATACACATTCTCTGCAAATTCACTAGTTTGACGGTTGTCTGTAAAGATCCCTTTGAGAGGAATAGATTTTATATAACCAGATTAGAAACCCTCCCGCCCGGTCAGCTTAGCATTTGTTCCTATTTAAGAGAATGAGGGGAGCACCCAAGGATTCTGGCTGGCAGGATGCCCTGTAGAGATGTCACTGCTTAGCACTGAGGTTTTAAAAGTACTTTTGTGGACAGAAGATGAATCAGACAGAAATATTGTCACAGAACAGCAGGAGGGTAACTTAAGGAAAGTCCTTACATTGCATGCATTTAGCCCTCAAAGCACAGCTAAGTAGAAATGAGCTTATGTACTCAAACATTTGTGCTTTTTCAATGGTATGAATTCTTCTCACAGAAAGTAGCGCCTCTTTCCACAAACCTGGCTGCTGAACAGGAGAAGTCTGCTTCAACTGAATCAGCAAAACGGAAGAAGGCAAAACGAAGGAAAAACAAAACTGAGCAAAACCTCAGCAACCATACTGCAAAGGCTTTTGTTAGCATAGTAGATTGCGTATGTTAGTTTTGGTTTTAAAGTACACGGATAATTTGCTGGTTCTTATTAAGAAGTAGGAAACAAGTTTCATTGTAAACAAACAGCCACCTCCAACCAGGATGTGACAGCATCTTGAGATTAGACTTAATCTTTGTCCAAAATAAGTTTAGCAGAAGGAAACAATTTTCTTGCGTTTTTATCATTATGGAGGGTTTTTTGCAGTGTATTGACAACAATGTGACCATTTAGACTTATTCTACCAGTCTGGAACTTAGATGATGCTTAAATTGTTATTTTTGCTTACACAAGCTCTTGAAATTAATTTCTTTGGTGTTTACGGGCCTGATTTTCAAAAGAGCCAAGCAGATTTTGAAAATCTGGTCACCACATTTTTGTTGGAGGCAGAAAGAGATTGATTGTGTGACTGAAAACATTTGCTTTTTTTTTTTTTTTTTTAATTGATACCAAACATTCATCATGACTATGCACTGTACCTCGGAACTTTGGTATCAAACTGCTGACCTCTCTGCTTTTTGAAATAAGGAATGCATCTGTTAGTGTCTAACTTTATGTCAGCAGTATTTAGAAGGGGAAGAATTTGTATATATTGTTCACCTATATAGCATTTATGTCAACTGGTACTCTGGCATATGCCTTGTGGCATATGAGAACCATGTGCACAGACAAGTGGGTCACAGCCAACCTCCATCTCTGAAAATATCCCTGGATAGCAAAATCCCATTGAGTCCTCAGACAGGACTGCTTATGTCTATTGGTAGCTGCACATGCTTTAAAAAATGCTGGCCTCAATGAGTACAGAGTGCTCCTTAGCAACTCCACTTTTCTTCAGGTTCCATGTACAAGTATGTACATGTACACACTTTCTTATTGCAGCTTTGCTTCCCAGTACAAGGTAGAAGAAATGAGTTTTAACATCAACAACAAACTTTCCTACCCCAGGAGTGATCTGTTCTCAGGTACTGGTTAGGTCAGCAGGATGCATCATCAGGAAACAGCTGCCTCATGAGACGACTGTTGAACTGTCTGGATCGACCTTGGAGCAGACCTGGAGGCAGCAGTGATATTAAGAAACAGAGAGGATAACAGTACCTAAAGACTAAAGCATCATGTTGCAGTAACAAACTGTTCTTGCAAGCAATCAGTTTCCAACTGAGGCTAATGCTAGGACTGTGAGACAATAACTGAAATACAGAATAAATATACTTTACTCACATGTTCCCATGCGGTGAAAAGAAAGCAGTTTTCCCAAGAGCACAGAATAACATTCAGCTCCATCCTCCAGTGACTCCTGAGAGTTCAACGTTCATCTGATATGAAATATTCGTGATTAGAAGCAGGATGAACTGAGCTCATCTTCAGGTATACAGACAGCTAAGCTAGGAAACATGGTTGTACAGGGAAGCTATCCTTTATTGATTACACAAGGAAGCCTAGAGGATGATTCCAGATAAAATAAAATGGGATTAAGACCTCACTAACATAAAAACCACCACACCATAGCTATTCAGTGGGTAAACAAAGAGCACTTTTACAGTGGAACACCTTTATTACAATAGGTATATTAGAGTGGACTTGTGTTCAGATACCTGAAATTACAGAGACGAGTAGGCAAGAGCAATATTGATTACAGAGCACATCTGTTCATAGCATAGAACCTAATGGCCTAAAACTGAAGAAGCAGATCACAGTAGACCTTGTCTTCTGTTTCACAGCCTTCACTATGATTGCAGCAGGATACCAACACAGTTTGCCCTATTAGAGCACTAAAATTTGCTCATGTTCTATAAGAAAATATGTCACCACCCAGCTTCACAAAAGTGAACTTCACTCACTGCACTCTTGTATTGGACAGTATCAATAGCGTTTACCAGTCAGCAAAAAATGGTTGGATAATAAAGAACTGTTATCATACTGATGTACAACTTGTCTGCTTTGTGTCAGCTGCTGGGATCCTTGTGAGTTCCATCTGATATAAATGCCACTAACTATCAGTTCTTCTTGAGAAAGGTTCGCTGCTTAAGAACTATTTTTATTGGAAAAATACTGCAAATGACATACACTTTCATGGGAAAGCAATACATCCCCCTCCTCCTCATAATTCATCAGGGTCAATTACCATTCTTGACATAAAACATTCATGTTATCATCACTACAATCTTGAAATGTATGCTAACCCATGGGAACACAGTAAATCATTTCTTAAAGAAATAATACAGCATACAGTTTGTATGGTACAAACCTTTTATTAGAATTACAAACTAGTCTATCTGTATTTTAGGAACAGTGTTTGTGTTACTCCATAATCCTGGAGTGCGACATTCCATGTCATGTATCAAATATTTACTTTTGACTTATTTGGCTCTCAGTCTAATATAAAACACCTTTTGGGACCACCTATCCTCTAATATAAAACAATATTATTTGCTAGGGGAAAGCATTCCATATTCCCAGGAGGATCTTAACAGCTGCCTGGCTTAAATCCAACATCAAAACGTACAACAAATAAAATAATATTTTTTCAGCAACCATTTTATTTCTGAGGGGCCTAGTATGATAGGGGTGTTATCTAGCATGGCAAATGATCTTCTTGTATTGAGTTAAACACAAAATCTCAGCCGCATGACTCACTGTTCTTTACATTATGCGAGAGTGCCTTCATTTGACATCTGTATCACTGATTTCTCCAGATCATCTCAACATCAAGAAACTTCCATTCCAAACTATTTCAAAGTTGTGCAGGAGTAATCTGACTCCGAAAGAGTATTTGAAAAGCATTTCAACAATTGATGGAAAAACAATTATTAATTAAGACAAATCTTTCCCTAATAATTTTTCCCACCTCTCAGGTATGGCAAATAGGCTTGAGCTGCATCTGCAGTCATAGGGGAAGGAGAGTAGATTTCTATGGGGGAGTGCTTGTTTCAGATGAATACAGAACCTGTTGAGCACATTTACATACACATTAGGGAATGACTAGCAGAATTATGTGACTAATGATTTTGAACCTAGCATTTGAATGAACCTGCAAATTCAACAAACAGCGAAGAGATGACAAAGGAAAGCTGTGGTAGGCTGTCTTTTCCAAACTTTTTCATCCATGTCGTGATTTGCCTTTTCGGCACAATGTAACAGTAAAAAAACCCAAAACATTTATGAAAAGCATATGAAGTAATTCTGACTTAAAAGACCACAGTCCTCAGAGGTTTTTTTTTTAAATCTCTTAGCTGCAAGAAGGAGGATAACCCCTTCTATAATTCATGAGAATAGAAGACCAGTCTATTAGGTGAAAGGTCCAACCAGATCAGTATCTTGTGTTTGTGAATGACCAAGCAATACATCCACTTTCTTGAACTTCCATTCCCGCCGATACCTTTGCAAGCACACACAGATTATCTCCTTTCCTTCCATGAAGAGTCCTCACCCATTTTATAGAAGCTGTTTCATGACTTCGATCACCTTAGTGTGAAACCTTCATATTTTTTTTTATTATTATGTCTTTCTTGAGATGATGCAACCAGACCTATACAGCCTATGTAAAATGCTGTCACATCTTGAATTTTAACACAGGACTGTCTTTGATTATGTTTTCCATTATTTTCTTTATAATTTTTAAAGGATCAGTTTGCTTCTTTAAAAACCTTTGGTGAGAAGGTTTCATCTTTTGGAAACCCAGCTAAATTACATCAACCAGATATTCCTTCATCTTCGTACTTGATTCCTAGGATATCAGCTAGGACAATCTTTTATTCTCATGATTTTAAATTCCTTCAAAGAACTCTACTGGCTTTGTGAGAAATTATTTCCATTCACACTGTCAATGCCAACTGTCCCTTGACAAAACTACATTTATCCATTTGTGTAGCAATTCAGTTCTTTAGCATAGTTTTATCAGTCTGTCTAGCATGAACATTAGGCTCAAGACATATTCAGCAACATGTTAAACCATGCATCAATTGTTCATGCATTTCATGTTTAGAACCCTTGGTAAAGTATCACCAGGTACCAATGACATCTGACAGTTTATTTTGTCCAGCTTGTTCCAGAATGTCTTCAGCTGACCCTTCATTTTGAGATGGATCACCCAGTGCTTCTCCCATAAAGATTATGGAATGAAACCTCCTGAAGTTTAGCCAGGGTGCATACAGACACAAATAAAGAATACAGTTTTTCTGATATAGTGTCATCTTCTCTGAGTGTTTCTGTATTCCGAGAGAGGAGGCCCTACAGATTCTCTGGCAGGTTTCCTGCTACTGATATGTTTGAAAAAGGATTTACTGTTAGCTTGTTTGCATTTTCCAAGAATGTTATCTTTTTTGAACTCCATCGATGTTTTTATGTTTTACATAGCAGAGTTTGTGGGTTTGGTTTTGGTTGGTTTTTTTTTTTTCTGTTTTGTTTTGGTTTTTGGCTGTTGTTGGGATTGGTTTTTATTTGAACACAGCTTTCAAGGTCATTCTCTTACTTCTGGTAGCCTACCAGCCCCCGCTATATAGCTTTCTTTAGCTTCTGTCTGAAGTCTTGTAACAGGCAGAGTCTTCTGTGAGCCATCAGTGTTACATCTACAAAATTTTCCCATCATCTGCAAATATTTTCTCCTTATAACTGCTCCTTTTGGTTTACATCCAGTGAGATTCCTCATTTTCAAGTGTTTTTCCTTTCTATAACTAAGCATTACAGTAATTAATTTATTGGCTTCATGTGTGTTGTATCTAAGGACATTTCATGCTATGTCATAGCTCTAACACGTCATGTAGTGTGTAGTCATTACGTAGCCCTTTAGCCTTTGTTTTATCATGTCCTATTGGGCTTACTGTTTAGTGAAAGAAAAAAAAATAAATAAAAAATAAAAAAAAACCTTTCCTACAAACAAACCATAGAAATAAAAACCTGTCTAAATGAAAATGGAAATCAGTACATTACTTTCCTGCAGTCACAAGGAATGAGAGCAGTTATGAGCAGATCCCAACACAAGATAGTCTTTGTTAAAGACCAGGCTGTCTCCACATACAATCTCAGTTGCATAGTTATTAGGAGAAGAGATTTTGAAAGTTTGTGGGTGGAAGGGGGCACTGAGCTCCCTTGCCATCATAACTGAGAAATGCCAGCTGGGAAACAGCAGTTTTCTGAGAAGGTAGGGAGGTGCAGAGCTAGTTCAGCTCCCCAAAATAGGAGAATGACAAAGGGTGATATAGAGGAAGATCCATCAACAAGCTCTGATAATGATATTCTGTAAATAAATTTCCCCAAAACCATTTCTGGTAAAAAACCTAGAGTTCATATCAGCATGGGGTAAGCAAGGCAACAGACTGGCAAACCTGAGAAGTGGCTACACATGTCAGTGGGAAACCCCGGGGTCTTGGAAGACTGACAAGGAAAAGCAAAAGTAATACTGACTCTGCTTTGGGAGATCAGAATAGCTCCAGGACCTGCCCGTGTGGAAAAGGCTTGAGCGCTTCATACACACAGATAGTCTGACATATGTTTTTTATATATAACATATGGTATGTGTGTGGACTGTAATTAAAGAGAACCACTCTTATGAGTCAATATATGATCTCACATAAGTTCAATATGTAAAACATATGCTATTTAGGTATATATAGCACTTGCATACAGCTTACATACATTTTTGTGATGCATCACGGGCAGGCATAATAGGAGACATTTGGATGACTGTGGATGCAAGAGGAAAGGATTTTTAAGCCAGGAGAGACAGTATCCTGACAAAGGGTACAATAGCAGGAATGACAAAAAAGATGGAAAGAAAAATCGGTGAAATCATTTAGAGATGGTAAAACCACAGGGTGAGAGGAGGGGAAAAAAAAAAGGGGGTATTCCTGTTTCCTAGCTTGGAGTACAAAAAAGCCCAGAGTGAGAAAAAGGCAGCTTCTAGAAGAATTTGCAATGACAGGTGGGAGAGAAGAAGCGTAAAACAAATACAAAAAAATAGGGGCAAAAGAAAATACATTTTAAAAACTCAGTAGCAGAAAACCAAAGGAAAAAAAGAAAAAAAAATGTAGTGGGAATAAAAGAAAAGTAAATATTCAGATCAGGGAAGTAAAAGAAAAAGAAATATTGTGAAAAAAAAAATAAACAGAAAGGAACAAGAGGTAAAAAAGACACAAAAAGCACTTGATTATTTTATTGATAGCAATTAAATACATTAATACAGCTTGAAAAATAAAGTATCATTTTCTGTGTATTAACAAAAAATATTAGACATTTTTCCTCAGCCATTGTCACATCTTGCCTCCTCCGGATGTTGAGATTATACATCATCAGGAACCATTCGGATGAAAGGCACTATGTAAATTTAAACTTATTAGCATAGTAATTGTGACATTTTCACAAATGCATCATGATTCACTCTAATTTATTTGTTATTTGAAATGATTTGCCAACTAATTTCTGTAATTCTTGGTCTGCAGCTCATTCATAGTTCATTGTGAAGAACTGAAATTCATAATTTAAGCTATTTTGGTTGAAGAAATAATCACATGGTGATTTTCTGTTTGCTTATTGGAGAGCTGTGACTCTTAGAATATGCATATTTGTCCATATATCTTCTTGATTACCAATTGAAAATCTGTTTGTAGCTAACAGTCTATATTTTTCATATAAATCCCTGTGCTCTAGAAAACACTCTTGCCAGGAAACTTGTTTGTAAGAGTGGATATTGATGGAAAGTGAATAAAATAGTTATATGTACAAAGCAAATGAAATTCATTTAAAATTACAAATGAATGTTCACAGTATATTTCTTCTAGCATTTGCCAGCTCTGGAAATAATCATGGCCTAAGTTACACCCAGAAACATGTGTGCACACCATATTTAAGCCAGATTTAAAATTCCCACTAATTTATCTGTGAAAAATGGAGTTGCTAACACTTCTAATGAGCTTGTTTTACAAAAGAGCAACATACTATTGTTCTTCTAAAGAGAATAAATTGATAGGCCCTAGAACAACAGCAGCAAATGCAGTTGGATCTGTGATTGTGAGTCTTTTTTTAAAATGTTTATTTGTTTTGACAAATGCAAAGTTTGATACAAGTGATGACCCATTAAACCTGAATTCTTAAAGCAAGTTCTTTATTGTCACAGAAAGGTTGTGTCAAATGCTGGCATGAAAATACTGCTTGTGATTTCATCTTGCTTCAAAACGTTGTCTGCATTTATCTGTGTATTGAAGAACTGTCTTTCCATCATATAGGTCTTAACTTGAACCTATAATCAATCTCTAGTTCCTATAATGGCTAATCTCAAGTTCACATGGCACTCTGCTGCATCAAACTTATGTTTCACCTAGAGGGAAATGAATCACAGCATGGCTACAGCAAAATGCATCCAGATGCAGACTTAGCTGGGATTTCGTAATTACATTCATGTAATCAATTTTTGGTGCTGTACATCACATGTCAGCTTTTTGATCCACATTGCCATGGTCTCATGTTCATTTGAAGATACAGGTTCTTTAACTACATTATCTGTCAATGAGTGTAGGGGTTTTTTTAGGGTAGGGAGCTTTTCTGTAGTCCAAGATCTGAGATACCCAGATTTTGCTGAGAATTTGAAATTAAACTGAAGCTGTCAGCAACTGTTAACAATTGTTTATTTAAGCAAAATATCCACACTACTTATATGTTTGCCATCAATCTCTGTCCTCCCAAAACTATAGAATAAAGTGGCAGACTTTCTTGCAAGCAGAATCCTGTGCTTTCCAAAGGTGGGACATGATAGGTTTAAGTTTCCTCTAAGAATAAGGAAGACAGGATAATTTCTAATTCCATTATTTCATTACATGTTAACTTGATGGTTATAGAAAGTGATAGATTGATTGTCAATGGGAATTAGCAACAGGAGTTTCTAACACTTGCCTTGAAAAATGCCTCAATGCTCTTGTTGAAGATAAACAAGAAAAATCATTCACCCCCTCTTGTGTTTCTCTGTTAGATTCCTAAAAAGTGGCAACCATAATGATTTTATGTAGGTAACACACTGTGGGCTTGGATATGCAGTAAGTCCAGATGTGTAAGATAATGTCTGGATTAGTGAGCAGATGTTCTAGACAGACCTACTATAGAAGTGCAGGATATTTCTGCATTGCCTGTTTATTCTCTAGTACATATAAACATTTTTCTTTGTTCCCTGTACATTAGGAAATTACATTCCACTAGAATGACAATCGATTAACTAAGCAAGTAAACTCATGCAAAATACACTATATACTGGACGTTAATAACAATATAATTAAAATGAGAAAGGGTTAAAGCTGTGAAAGTAATTATATTCTGTCTAAATCACTCTTATTAATTCTCACTGAAAATGGAAGTTGTAATGAGACTTTTTAAACAACAGCTACTAAATTTGTGATGAGAGTTGAACTAGACTCTGAGGTATAGGAAAAAATAACTTTTTTTTCTCATAAAAATGTTTTCAGGTTTCAGCTCTAATTATAGTCTTCTAGGAGTATAAATTGTGCAGTCTTAAACACTTAAGAGGTTCTCCATAGAACATTAATAAACTTCAATAAACTTCAGCTGAATTTCAAGAAAATCAAGCTGTGTTTTGAGTAAACTTGATTCAAGTTATGAAAACTTTTAAAATTGTGTAGTTTAAAATTATTCTAGTCACTAAACATTACAAAATGACTGTTGCCAGTTTTATTCCATTTTAAGAACCTGGTACTTTTTAATTTTACATTGAAGAAAAACTCTGTGGGGGAAACAAAACGAGACAAAATTATTGACCGGAAGGCAGTCTGTTGAATCTCATAGAGACCAACCAGTATCTCTGAAATCAAATATGATATTCAGAGAGAAGAGGAAGAAGAAACAACACAGTTGTAGTTTACTACTGCAAAAGCTTTTCTTATTGTTTGCCTGCAGAGCTCTCACTTGTTCTAAGATTTAATTGGCTAGATAGAAAAAAATATCAAATAACTATTACAGAACATGACATGGTACTTAAGCATATATATTTAGACTTTCACATCTGTTCCTAAGCTCCCACACCCACTTAGATGCAAAGAGAATTTAAAATCCGGTGGAAAACCTTGAGTGTCAGCTCATGCGACTAATTCAAAACACATTCAATATAGATAATGAGTGGGCAGAGCTAAGCATCTAAATGGACCTAAAAGAGTGCAAAAAAGATATGTGGGCAACTTCCACTTGTGGTGAACAATACAATTTTCAAAGACTATGCTTACTATACAATAAAATCCTTATTAAATTACAAATTAAACTATTCAGATTTTATGTGGAAGAAACTAACAAATACAGTATTAAGAGAGCACCATCTGACAAATGGGACACTGGAATAGCAAACAAGGTTATTACTCCTGTTTGAACCAGGAGTATGCTTCTTTGTGTGCAATGTGCATTGTATTGAAGGACAGTGTAAAATATTATAATGTATTTATTATAATGTTTCCTCACTATAAGAAAGTAACACCACTGACTATCTGGATGAGTTGAGGGGAAAAATGTGTCTTTGCAAACCCTTTGCAACTTACAGAATTCTCTATACAAGCGAGTAGTGGGTTTTTTGTTTGTTTGGGTTTTGGTTTTGTTTTTTGTTGTTGTTTGTTTGGTGTGGGGTTTGGCAGTTGTTGGTTTGTTTGGTTGGTTGGTTGTTGTTGTTTTTAATTTTCCCAGGTCTATCACCTGAAATACTTTTCTTTGTCACTAGAGCAAGGAAAAGACTTTTGAAAGCTCAGTGTCACAGTGTCTTCTTGTCAGTTTTCAACCAGTGTACCTGGACATCAGCTGGGATAGTTTGTATTATGAGATTCAGTAGCAATTCAGATGAGTATCATCTCAACCACATGATAACAGGCAGTCCAACAAATAGTTCAGTGTTTGCATAAGGCACTCTAGGAGCCAAATTGCAGGACTGAGAGTATTAGTCACTTGAATGAGCTGATGGGCTGAGCATTGCAAAGTGCTCTTTAGTAAGTGCTTTCTTTATTCTTCTCCTTTAAAAGGCTGGCCTAGAAAGCTGACAGGCTTTGTAGGTGGCAGCAGGCAATTAAAGCCTTTTTCACTAATGCAAACCCCTGTAAACTGAACATACTCTTCAGTGGGCATTCTGTTTATTGAATTTTATTTTAGTTTCTTTGAACTTTAACTTTGGTGTTAAATTGTTTTCTTCTCTTGTTATTGGTGTTATCTGTATACAGACAACCCACACACATTTGATACAACACATTTCATGTTGCACTGTGATCTCTCTTCTTTTAGGCAAAGTTTTCTTTCAGACTTGAGGCTTTTTCTAGGCTCCACGTAATTCCAGTGCTTCTGAAAGGTCAGCTGGCTGCACAGCACACTTTCACATGGAGGCAGTAAGCATGCCGCATCCTCTCATGGGCTCACGCCTGCATCTCCCACACTAGCCTGTAACATTTTCAGGGGGGACCTATTTCTTGCAGGACTTCCCAAACTTGGGCAATTTGGTCGCTGCCTTTGATCCCAGAAAATATCTATGACGATGGAGAAAATTTAGCAGACATATTTCAGTTGATGAACACTCAGCTCCATTGCAAAACTCTTCTACTCAAATTTAGGTAGCTACCACAAAGATACCTGCACCTGAACTAGCCAGCCTGGTTTCTCTTTATCATTAATAGAGAGGGTAAAGTCACTTTGAGACTCATCAGATCTAGCTGAAGTGTTCACATTAGAATCATAGAATCATTTTGGTTGGAAGAGACCCTCAAAATCATCGAGTCCAACCATAACATAACTCTAGCACTAAACCATGTCCACAAGAACATCATCTACATGTCTTCTAAACATCTCCAGTGATGGTGACTACATCATTTCCCTGGGCAGCCTATTCCAATACTTCACAACCCTTTCCATGAAGAAATTTTTCCTAATATCCAATCTGCTATCCAATCCAATGGGAGGAGAGACCAACACCCTCCATGTTACAACCTCCTTTCAGGTAGTTGTAGACAGCAATAAGGTCTCCCCTCAGCCTCTCTTTCTCCTTAGGAGAGAGTTAAACTTTATGATGGAAATGCATAAGAGGCATTAAAAGAGAAAAATGTCTGAGCAGGATGGAAGAACTATTGGAAAAGGTTTTTTTCTGGCAGATGGAGACTTTTCAGCTGTCAGCATAAGAGAAAGTGGGAAGCTGGCAACAAAGGAAGGAAATGTAAAAGGAAAGAAGGGAATCTACTATTCAGAGGATAATCAAAATGTATGAAGGTATTTACTACACTGAAATTCCTGAATTCCTGAATAACCCAAAATATTTAAGTCTGTTAAGAAAACTGATGTATTACCTGTTTTGCCAAGTTCTTTTTCTTTTTGGATTTTTGTTTTCACCAACTGTTCTACAAAGCTAGTAGTTCTGACTGTTTTCACCATCAAATGTCACAGAAGCAATGAGCTGTAAGATAGAGCTGTGACAGGATGAATCTTCAGGGAAGCTTACCTGGGAACTTTTAGATACTACCTAGTCTTGAAGAGCTGAATTCCCATTTCTATAAGCTGGCAAAATAAGTCTTTGCCTAGAAAGTGTGCAAAAGAGGCCATGAAAAGCACCAGTCCTTGAATGTCCTCAAAAATTAAAGACATAAACCCAGAAACAAATGTTCAAACCCAGTGCCTAAAACTACTGAGTATGTAGCTGAACTGCTTGGCCAGAATTTACTTTGCAGCGTGTTTGATCTTGTGCCAAAGTAATCCTTTTTCTACTATAAGCACTCCTTCACAAATTTAAGTTCATAAAAGAGGATTTAGACTATGGTGGTAGTACATTTAAAAAATAAAACAGCATGATCTGATAAATAAAAACTCCCATTTCACTACGAGAACCATTGTGTTCCTTTGCTTTGAAACGTTTGTTCCAATTTTAAGAGGCCAGAGTTCAAATATAATGACCTGCCAGCCAATAAGACAGAATTTTGCTGAATGGAAGAAAATATTTAGTTGTCTATATAAAGAGATATATTTAAAAAAAAAAAAAAAAAAAGTAAAGGTAACTAAGAAATATTTTCTCACATCAAGGCAATAGTTTTCAATTATGAGCCTAATTAAAGTCTGGGATTACTAGTTTTCCATAGGAATTAAGAGAATTCTCACTGTTTTAATAATGTGAATTGGGAAATATGCTGTAGATAATCTCTCCATGGCAGAAAAGTTGACAAAACGACATTATCACAGTCACAGAATCACAAAATGGCTGGGGTTGGAAGGGAACTCCGGAGATCATCTAGTCCAACCCACCTCCTAAAGTAGGTTCACCTAGAACAGATCTCAGAGAAATGCATCCAGCTGGGTTTTGAATGTCTCCAGAGAAGGAGACTCCACAGCCTCTCTGAGCAGCCTGTTCCAGTGCTCTGGCACTCTCAAAGTAAAGAAGTTACTCCTTGTGTTTAGATGGAACCTCCTATGCTTCCGTCTGTACCCATTGCCCCTCATCCTATTACTGGTCACCACTGGAAGGAGTTTGGTCCCATCCTCTTGACAACCACCCTTCAGGTATTTATGAGTATTGAGGAGATCCCCTCTCAACCTTCTCTTCTCCAAGCTGAACAGACCCAGCTCTCTCACTCTCTTCTCATAAGAAAGATGCTCCAAGCCCCTAATCAGCTTTGTAGTCCACTGCTGGACTCCCTCCAGTAATTCCTTGACCTTCTTAAACTGGGGACCCCAGAACTGGATGCAGTACTCCAGATGAGGCCTTACCAAGACACAGTACAGGGGGAGGAGAACTTCCTTCAACCTGCTGGCCATACTTTTCTTAATGCACTCCAGGATGCTGTTGGCCTTCTTGGCCACAAGGGCACATTGCTGACTCGTGGTCAACCTGTTGCGAACCGGAACTCCCAAGTCTTTCTCTGCAATGCTGCCTTCCAGCAGGTCAACCACTAACCTGTACTGGTGCCTGGGGTTATTCCTCCCCAGGTGCAGGACCTTACACTTGCCCTTGTTGAATCAGGTTCTTCTCTGCCCAGTCCTCTAGCCTGTCCAGGTTTTGCTGAATGGCAGCATAGCCCTCTGGTGTATCAACCCTTCCAGTTTGGTATCAGCAGCAAACTATGATATTGCTAATATCTAATTTACATGACACAAAGAGCCAGATGCTTGGTCAATGTAAATTTCCATATTTCCATTGAATTCAATGGACCTGTGAAGGTCTACAGGCAAAGAAGTGCCCCCATACATACAGCAGTTTGAGACTTATTGACTATGGAACATCTGTTTACAACCCCGCTTGGATGGAACACTATCCTGTTTCTTCTCCAGCTTTTGAGCTCTTCAGTGTAAAGATATTTGAAGTTGGCCTTAATTTGATTCTGAAGTTATAACAATTTTTTTTCATAAACCCTATTTCAGTTCTTAAATTCCCAGTCTATAATGAAATGAAATATATGCACTTAACACACCTTAACTACATGATTACATATGTAAGTAAGTACTCAAGATCTTAACTCCTATGTCAAAATATACAAAATGTGAGTGCTAGATTAAGAGCATGTGTGAATACCATCACAGAAGATGATCACACATTTTCCCTTCAACACTTCTTTTTATGTGTATTTAGCATTTAGCAATAGTAAGATACATTAAATGATTCTGAGTCTTTGCAGGTGCAATTAAGTGGATAAACACAAAAAGAATGGAGAACATTTACCTTTCTAACAACAACATAATTATTTACCTTTCAGATATTGAGCAAATGTATATTTGTGTTGATCAGTACACTTGATTTTTTTCCTATTGTTGCAACGTTCGTAAGCAACCACAAAAACAATCTTAGTCAAAATCTTAGCTAATATGTAATTTTCACAAACTGTGCCAAACACTGTGTTTAATAGAAAAACAGCTTCAGAGGAAATTAGCAAAAAGATACATTAAAAAAAAATCATTATATTTTAGATGAGGGAAAAGAAAGTGTGTATGTGAGCAAAGATTCTTGTTCCATGTAGATTCCTATAGAACATTTAAGGATGGAGTTTCAAACTCGTTTTGTTGGAGGCAACATCAACCACCTGGTTGCCTTCAAAGGGCCAAATGAAATTTTAGGACTGTATAAATGTAGGAGCAGTTACATTTATACAGTCCTAAAACTACATTCAGCCCTTTGAAAGCAACTGCCAGGCTGGTGTGGCCTCCGGTGAAAATGAGTTTGACACCCCTGGTTTAAGGGCTTGAATTAACCATGATATTATAGAAAGAGAAGGAGAGAGGTGGAATGTAAAAGTCTGGAGCTGCATTTAGCATCAAAGCAGAAGAACTGCTTAAAAGGCAAGTAAATAATCCTTGTATAACTCAACAAACCTTAATATTCAATTAAAATAAAACAACAACAACAACAACAAAAACTATTCTTAGTTTTTGTTCTTTAGTTCTTAGTACTGCCTTATCTGAAAATATTAATTGCAAGTGTAAATAGTTATCAGCTGGTCATTAAGGCTGAAAGTTTGTCAATGATTTCTCCAAAGAATCAAAGATCAGTCACATTCCTCACACTTCTGGTAGTGCTGTCCTTTACTGGGGATGAGCCTTTGGCTGGCAGCAGCTACCCTTAAGCCTCTGGCTTCAGCAAGTTCCCTGGCTCTGAGCTATCTGATCTTCCAAAGCTTCTGCTGCTGAAGACCTGTGTTACCCTCCAAAGCTTTAACATGCACACAAGCCAGCACAGTGCTAAGGCTTAGTTAATGAATGCTTGTAAGGGCTTGCAAACATTAAATGTTTACATTCAGTAAAATGCATTCAGAGCTACCTAGGGCCTGGAATTCAAAAGGCACTTCAAACCCAGCTTGCTTGGATGGTTGTTTTAATATACCTCCAAGGTCCAATTTTGCAAGGCTGCCCATACAAACTTGTGACACTTGTGAGTAGAGTTTGCATGGACAACTGTTACTTGGAAAACAAGTATTTACAGTGCCAGGAGAAGGGATGAAAAAAAGATGCAATGCTTAAGGTGCTGATTTATATAATAACATTCTATTTCCTTTAACTGTGCGATATCATTTCTACATTATTGTCTGTTTGAAAGGTATTTTATTTCAAATTTATTCAATAAAATTATTTCGACATTGTGTAATCCTTAACTTTTAGCTACTCCAGAGCAAAAGTCTTTTCAACACCATGTGCGTGCGTGTGTGCGTGTGTGTGTGTGTGTCTTTGCCTAGAATATCACCATAATTACAGGTAACAGACCATGACTTTCTGTAGCTAAACCCATCTACACATGATGACTTGTGTCAAAAGCATCTTAAAATGAAAAGCATTATAATTGTCCAGAAACTAGTACCCGCTTTTTATCCCTTTGCTCAAGTCAACCACAACCAGAAGGCAGTTCTGATGATACATAGGGCTAGAAGAGGCACCCAGAGACTGACAGATCCAGCCTTCAGTAACTGAACATCATTGCTGCTTGCACAGTCCAGCCTCATACTTGTTTGAAGGAATTGTTCCTCATTGCTTCTCTATATGGACAGCCCTGTTGGATACAAAGGCCAGGGCTATACTGTGGGGTTTCACCCTCTGCTGAGGGTGAAAGGAGGTGAATATCAGCCCTCTACTCTTTCTTATCACAAGCCCAGTTTTCCACACAAAGACACCTGAGTTAAGCAGGAAGGAAACTGTGCTACACATTAGTGCATCCATGTTGAGGTAATTTCAGCACTACATAAGATATGTATCACACCATACAAACACACCTGACCTGTGAATTTGCAAATGGATGAAATTAATCTACTAAGCAGAATAACAGAGTCTTAAAGGAAGACAGTGTGGAAGCAGTATTGTGCTCTAAACTCCAAAAATCCCACTTTTAAAATTTTTCCCTTGTGCATATACTTGCACTTTTCATCCTTTGAAACACAGCTTCATCTGTCATACTGGACAGGCACACAGCAGTTCATTCATGGAGGTGCATGCAACTCAAGTTGTGCTGAAACGGACTGCTCGTGGTTGATCAAAGTGAAAAAAGTGGGTTATCATCTCTCGTCATTGCACATAGCTTCAGCTCAAACACATTAAAAAAACCAAGAGCTGATGCTCTGAGGAAAGCATCCATGCTTTCCTATTTTAAATATCAGTGGGATATCACAACCCAAAATAGGACATGACCTGAAAAGCTGGGAACATTTCTCAGTCCTTCAAAGTTAAGGTATCACATTTCAATAACTTTACACATTTCCCTTAAAGAGTGGAAGTCAGGAAACTTGGAAGCAACTCCCATACCCTAAGTGCCTACTTCCCAACCAAACAAGTATTTTTCTGGGAGTTTCTCTGAGTTGGAGGTCTGTTTCTGAGCTATATATAGACATCACATCCCGCCACAAAATTTAGAATCACATGTGGAAGCCAGCTGAAACAGATGGCTCATATTTTAAGGACAGATTATTAATATTTGTTAAGTGCCCATCATCATGTAGGCATTCATCCCTTTCACAAATCTGTGTCTTTAGAGAGCTTTACAACACAAGCGAAAATAAATATTTTATAAAACAACCTGGCATGGAGCATCATTTCCAAAGACTCTGTTCTACACAGCGTGTCTGCACAAGGAAACTGACCATTACAACTACAATAGAATAAGCTCTCCCAGTAAGCTCTAGTTACTCGGTGAGTACTGCACTCTAGAATAAAAAGGATTTACTATCAAAATAATTATTTCTCTGAGATTTATTTTGCCGTGGGTAAGCTGGACAATTTCCTGTTTTCAGTTTTTCTGTTTCAAAAGGACTACCTACCTGGAGGTTTTAATTACATGCTAAAAATAGAAAAATAAGTCAAATATTGTCTGTATTGTCGTTATACTTGTGTTAAAATGAACATTAGTTATTTGTTCAAACATGGGCCAATTGTAATATTATTAATTATTTCTACAGTGACAAAGATCTTGCAATTTAGCAATCAGTTACTGCATATCTGTAGCAAATACTGCAGATCAATTTTTTGGAAGGATTTTGTGCACAACATTGCTACACTTTCTAATAAAGTGAAACTACCATTTAGTCTCTGCTTTCAATAAAATGGCTTCCTATGCATATATAAATAAGACATTTTATTCAGAAAATTGGAAATTCTGTGGGTTGCTCCAATTAGATGTGCTAATGTTTATTTCTCTTTAAAGGCTTTATTTGGTGAAGAGACCACATATTGAAATCCACTATATAACATTCATACATTTGAAATACTTTTTGTGTGAAATACTTTTAAAGACCAAACAAATGTGACTAAATATTACTTTCGTACACTTATGCTAGAATTGCTAAAATTTGAAGGGACTTCTCACCCTGCTGTATGACAGCACAAGCTAAATGAGGACTGTTGACTTTACATTGTATTTCGTGCCTTTTTTCAGCTTCATATCAAATGCTTATTGTAGTTCAAACATTTAGTGTGGAAACTTAATCATTTCAGTCATATGAATATCTATGACTGAGATCTTTCATCAGCCTATAATGTGAAGTAGTTTAGACAGCATAAGCTTAAACAATTGAAGAGCTTTTTTCTTCCACCACTTACTTTATGGCATCTGTCAGACATGCTCTCACAATGGGGATCAGACCCATGCTAAGCTAATACTGGCTTTAGGTGGTGACTTGAGCCCAAGTTGACAAAAGGAGAAGGAAGAGGAAGAAAAAATTCTCAGGAAAATCCAGTCTCCATAGAGCTCATTTTTGGGCTCCTTGTTTGAAAAGTAAACCAAAGAGAGCAAGTTTTATTAGATGATGTATGTTCAGATCCTTCAAATGTAACACTGATATCATCTCAACAAACATTGTCATATCCTTATACCTGTACATCCTCAAAAAAATCTGTTGCACTTAATCAGCCTAAAGACTTTTTAATTCACATTTCCTATATTTATGGGCTCAAGCAGCACTGAAAAAAAGACGTACATAAGATCAATTATGAGCTGCTGTGAGTCCACATCTCCTCTTGCAGACCATAGCCATTAAATTTCTTTTAAATCTAGGGATCTGAGAATTCAATAACCAAGGAAGTCAAGTCATTCCCAAACACAGGTGTCAGAGGATTACTGCTCACTGCTCACCCTGGAGGAGAGACATGAGGTCCCAATCTTCTTGTTTCTAGTGACACTTGAAGCACATCTAAAATGATCTAGTTGGAAACACTAACCACCCTGCTGTCAGCCAGCACTCCCTGCAAACTGGACAGAGGTACAAGTTCAGGGTTAAACCTCAGAAAACAGATCAGAACTGTGTTGTATTTGTGACTCACAAAATCATCACATAGCTATAAAATGAACGGGCTTTTTTAGTATTGGTGTTATAGATATTCTAGCAAACTGAAATTACTTTCTCTTCTTGAAGCTCAATTTATGTGTGTCTGTCTGTATAGTATCTAAAACTTTATTAGACCACTGATGCTGGCAATTGACTCTGCATCTTATGTTACCACTCAGGTAAGAGAACAGAAACTCAGCTTCCAGGCTTTAAGATAATGCTACAAAGTTTTAGTGAAAGAGTTTCAGAGTGTATCTTTTCTAAGATGAAAAATCAGATATCAGAAGTGTGATAAGACATTAATCATGTGAAAGACATGGAAAAGCAATAAAAAAGGTATCTAGTAACTTCTTGCTGCTAAAATTTTGGAAGTTATTTTGATGCCTTTCAACAGAAACTTGAGTATATGTGTAGTTTTAAGCACCTATGAAAAAGCAAGGGAAGAGGAGGGCTGGTGTTGAATACCACTAGCATTTAAATGTCAACCCTGGCTGCCTGAAGAGGTATTTATGTGCCTAAATTCTCCTTGTGAATCTAGGTCTTTAATGTTTAATGTGGCTGTTACTGATTGCTAGAGTGAGATGAATAATTCACAATTAGCAATGTATTCATCCAGCCTAGCTTCCTCTGGTTGCAGAATGTGCAAGAGTAAATCTAGATTTCCCTGAATTTATTTGCTTTATTCCTTTAGACGGATTGCAAAGAGCTTCTGGCAGAGATTCATCAATTATGATAGATTTCTGAGCTTCATGAATTAAACTGTAAGAGTTCGGATTATTCAGCATTTTTTTCTGATCTCTGATCATGGTTTCTAATAGGTTTTGAACCTCCTGGGGAGTTGCAGTAGATAAAGAAGATTAAGGAATCTTAGAACACTTTAATTCTTGTCCTCTTTAGCCACATAGCTTTTCAGGGATTCATAGCCTACCAAAATTAGCTTACTTCTGAATACATTTCCTGAAAACAGAGGTGAAGTTAATTTTTCTTTCACTGTGTTGTAAAATGTTTGCATATAAAACTCCTATGAAATCAAGGAGGTAAAAAAAACAACAACAAAAACAAAGACAAAACCAAAACCAAAACCAAAAAAAAACCAACAACAACCAAAAAAAGGCACAACAAACACAGAAGGCTGGTATGTCACTTTCAGTTGTCAGTTGTCCATACCTTGTTACACAGCACATTTTCCTTCTCTTGGACTGCAAATTTTCCTCATATCCACAGCCACTGCAACACCGAAAAATTGTGTGAAGTCACTGTTAGCAGTCAATGCATGACATCGATACCTCCTTTTCTGGAGAAATCATCCATTTTCAGTGGGAAGTCTGGATGCAGCTGTTGCCCATCTCTGGGAGTGACATGCATCTCTGAAGAAACTCTTCTGTCTTGAGATATCAAACCTGCACCATAGCTGGCAGTGCTAATCCAGTTGGAGAAAACACTGCAATCTCTCAGGTGTTTACAGTAAATCCCTAATAATGCAAAAGCTATTTTTGAGTCAGTTTTGAACTCATATGTGCTGCTTCTGTGTATCCTCTGTAAAGGAATAAATGTTACCTATTTTGTAAAATGGTGCAAATAAAGCCTGTTTGCTCAAGCCTTTGTGGGAAGCAAGTGCAAAAGGAATAGGAAATTGATGTAGAACTCAATCAAAAATGCACAAAAGATATTTTACAGTATTTGTCTAGTTCTTAATGATTAAACAACCAATATGTCAAGCAGTTGCCATGCAGAATACATTCACTGTTTGTTTGGCAGTTTAAGGCACCTAATGTACTTCAGTGCAAAATGTCAATGTTTTATTAACATGTCAAGCTTTTTTAATGTGTCGTTAATTAAACATTAAAAAAATCTCCAGGATAAATGTTTTGATAAAACTCCAGTATTTGTCACCGCTTTCCAACCATGTGCTCTATCTCCTAAATCTCTACAGGACCAACTGCACTGTAGCAGTAAGAAACCTCTAAATGTCTATTTTGATTTTATAACAATAATTATTTTGCTCTAATTTCTTCTTTGGTTAACATCATTAAGTTAATATCTTTTTCCTTTAGGGTGGAGAGGTTGATACTGCCAGGGATTTCAAACAGGAAACCTACACAATCACAAAACAAATGCTTACTTCTTTTAACACATCTTGTTGGCCTAACCTTCTAGGTTGATTCAATGTGGCCATGTCACGGCAGAAGGAGCCTCCTCTAGAAATGTCTGTGTGAAGATCCTCTTCACTCCAAGAAGAATAGAGAAGCTCTGAAAATACTAGACAAATGTTTCTTATACACGTATTTTGCATTTATGATAGCAGTATATTTTGATGTTAAGCCACCAAGAAATGAGACAGAAGTCAGTATCATGTAATAAGCAAGCCAAAAATATATTAATAGTGACTAAATTGCTGCCACAAAAAGCTGGAACTGAATAAATGTTAAAATCTCTTTTGATGTTCAGTTTTTAATAACACATATTTCACATATTATTCATCTTGGGTAATGATAATATCAGACCTACATTTCTGTTTCCTGTTAGCTTAAATTTCTTAAGTTTTCAGCTTTATCATATAACCCCTTATGTTCTTTCATAGTACTTTAATATTTATGTTTCCTCCAACCTGAATGTTTAAAAACTTCTAAAATCTTTTCCTGTATCCTAAATAATGAAAAATAAAAATAATTTTAAAAAATCTCATATAGAGTTCTTAAACTTAGATTCTGTCATAACTTGAGTGTAAGAGCAATACTTGTAAAAGGCAGGTGGTACCTAAATTTTCTGTGTGGATTTTGACTCAGGAGGAGAACCTAACTTACACTCTTGTTGGCAAAATCATTGCACTGGCAATGTATCTCAAGAGGGCACATCCAAAGGAATTTCAAAGTAAATTGCAATTCTTTTAATTTCTGCTTATATAAATAGCCTCATGTGCTGCTTATGAAAAGTGTCGATGTTTTTAATCTACTTGATAGCCTAATATAAGTAAGAGATACTCATGCCTTTGAGCACATAACACTTGGAAAACCATGGTTGTTACAACAGGTAATTAATCAAACACAAGAAAAATAATCTCTCCACAAAAAAATCTCAGAAGAATGTTTTCCAACAGCTTGTGGCAAAATAGTGCACAAACATGTTTAAAGGAATGTTCTTGCCATGAAACCACATATTCCTAAAATCTAGAGTTGTCCACACAGGAAAAATCAAAAATACATTGTTAAAGCTACAGTAATTCCTCCTCTTGAACAGCAGAATCACCTATTCTTTCTTTCACTGGCAAAAGCTTCTTGAAATCCACAGGTTCTTGAAAGTTTTCACAAATCTTTTCGTCAAAGAAGCTTCATGTGTAGTGTTCATTGCTGTTAGGTAATATGTGCCAATAGATTTAGACTTTCTGCCAATAAGAAATCAAATCCTGGTTATATATCTCTTCATAAAAAAAAATAAAAAAATAAAAAATAAAATAAAATAAAATAAAATAAAATAAAATAAAATAAAATAAAATAAAATAAAATAAAATAAAATAAAAGGAGTGACAACTGTAGTAAATCATGATCAAATTTCCACCCACTTCAATTTACTCAACATCCCATGGGTGAATCTGGTGACATCAGGATTTTCCCAGCTTTTGGTAGTTGAGATCAGGTGTGTTGCTGTAATTATGATTTTGTTTCAGAGGAAAAAGGGAAAAGAATCATCCTTTTTTCAGCATCCTTCTCGAACTTTGGCCTGGAGATGTCATTAATGAGATTCAGACGAGTGTGCATTCCACCCTGCTTGCTTTCCTGATCTACTTAAGTCTCTCCTGATGGTAGTTTCTCACAAAACTTGCAGTCTAGAGTTCTCTAAATATGAACTTGTTTGTTTGCTTTTAATACAGCAGTTCTGGGGCAGGGATAGCCCTGTATTCCAAAGCTGGCTGGAGAGACAAGAGCCTTTCTGCATGGCATCAGCACTATGCGTCTACACTGCAGATTCACATGCCTGAGCTCAGCACTGGAAAATACTTCTCCCTCTCTCTGTTTAGATATTTTCCATCTAGCTGTACTCATTTAAATGGTATTTATGTGCAACTGGCACTGGTGAAGGAACCTAGGAGACAACTCCGAACAAGCACTGAATTGACAACTTAAGTTTCCAAGATGCTGACCTGCCTAAGCACTGAGTCTCCAAGTTACCATCTGAGGCAAACAAAATGGATGGCGATTAAGATCTCTAGATGTACCAGGTTGCTTTCTGAAATTGTATGCCTCCAAAGGAAGGTCGTGTGGGCACTTGAAAGCCTTCACTATACTGATTACATTTAATATCTTTGCCTTGCTACTCAGCATCCTGGAGCTAGTCTTGTGAATATGTACTCTGACAAAAATAATTTCATTCCAGCATAGCCACTGGCTCTAGAGGCATCACTTGTTTGATTAAGCATTCAGCCCAAGAGCAGGAAATTGTCAGATCAGTCCAAAATGGTGGCAGGAATAAGAAATGTTTGTAACAAACAGAGGTAATTAGAATAGGGGGCACAAGTACAAAATCTCTTCTTAGTGTTTCATAAGTAGAAACTTACGCTTTTAGGCTATTTGAATATTTTCTAGGAAGACTGACATAAATTCTGAATATTTTCTTCTGTTTTCTGCCTAAGAAAAGTATGCAGTTTCAAGCATCAGTTAGATTTTCTAAGCTATTTTAAAGTCTTGAGTGCATGTGCAAAATAATCTGTGTTATAAAGGGAGAAAAGTACATAACATATAAATATTAATTGCAGTTCACAGTCTATTACAATTATTAAATATATTTCTTTTATCATAAATAAAAATAGACAACTCAGGAAAAAATAGGATAATCTATTGTTTGTATTAAATAGATTTATGTGGATTTTATTTGCACTATTCTTCATTATCTAGAAATCAATTAAATGAAACTCACATTCGAGATCAACTATAGAGAGAAATTATAGAATCAAAAAGTTTCCAATACTTTCACAAATGTGGACAAAATTTGATCTATGTAAGAATGACTTTTCCTGAAAAAATTATTTTCTTTAGAAGAGTTAGCATGTGAACATTAATATTCCTAATTCTTATTAAAGATCAGGAGCTGTATATCAAGAAAAAATTGGATTGCTTATTGTTAGGGTTTTTTCCTATCTAAATAATAATCTCTTAATGTCAGTATTAATGTCAAGGGACTGAAAATAGATATGAATAACCAGTTTATTAAGTTGGTGCAAAAGGAATTGTGGTTTTTGCATTGTTGAAATTTTCCACTTGATATTGGAATACATTCTTAAATACATGTGGTTATGTTATATACTTTAAGGCATTTTGCTTGTTTTATGTTTTTTTGCTACTGACTTATTACTTGCTGTTTGTTTTATATGCATTTTAGACTATGGAAATGATGTTAGACAAAAAGCAAATTTGAGCAATTTTTTATTCTAGTCCAAAATGGGTTGTAAAAACAGCACAGACAGCTTGCAACATCAACAATGCATTTGGCCCAGGAACTGTTAATGAGTCCAGTGGTGGTTCCAGAAGTTTTGCAGAGGAGATGAGAGCCTTGAAGATGAGGAGCGTAGTGGCCGCACATCCAAAGCTGACAACAACCAATTGAGAGCAATCATCGAAGCTGCTCCTCTTACAGCTACACAAGAAGTTGCCAAAGAACTCAATGTCAATCTTTGTATGGTCATTTGGCATTTGAAGCAAATTGGAAAGGCGAAAAAGCTTGATAAGTGAGTGCCTCATGAGCTGACCGGAAACCAAAAAAAAAAAAAAAAAAAAAAAAGTCATTTTGAAGTGTCATCTACTCTTCTACACAATAATAATGAACCATTTTTTTATCAGATTGTGAAATGTGACAAAAAGTGGATTCTATGTGACAACTGGCAATGACCAGCTCAGTGGTTGGACAAAGAAGAACCTTCAAAGCACCTCCCAAAGCCAAACTTGCATCAAACAAAGGTCATGGTCACTGTTTGGTGGTCTACTGTCAGTCTGATCCACTACGACTTTCTGAATCCTAGTGAAACCATTACATCTGAGAAATATGCTCAGCAAATCAATGAGATGCACTGAAAACTGCAACGCCTGCAGCTGGCACTGGTCAACAGAAAGGGCCCGATTCTTCTCCACAACAACGCCTGACCGCAGATCACACAACCAACTTGAACGAATTGAGCTGTGAAGTTTTGCCTCATCTGCCATATTCACCTGACCTCTCACCAGCCAACTACCACTTCTTCAAGTATCTCTACAACTTTTTGCATGGAAAACGCTTTCCAAGGTTTTGTTGAATCCTGAAACACGGATTTTTATGCTACAGGAATAAACAAACTAATTTCTCATTGGCAAAAATATGTTGACTGTAATGGTTCCTATTGTGATTAATAAAGATGTTTGAACATAGTTCTAATGATTTAAAATTTACAGTCCAAAACTGCAATTACTGATAAGGAATATAATGTTTAATTATTGTGTAAATAAGATACCATCACATATTTCAGAATATATTCTCACAGAAGGTAATGGTTACTTTTGTGTTAATTTCCAAAGTTGTTTTATACATAAATTAACATTGGATGGAATTAATTTCACACAGTATCACAGTATCACAGTATGTTTGGGATTGGAAGGGACCTCAAAAGATCATCTAGTCCAATCCCCCTGCTGGAGCAGGAACACCTAGGTGAGGTCACACAGGAACATGTCCAGGCGGGTTTTGAATGTCTCCAGGGAAGGAGACCCCACAACCTCCCTGGGCAGCCTGTTCCAGTGTTCTGTTACCCTTACTGAGAAGAAGTTTCTTCTCAAATTTAAGTGGAACCTCTTGTGTTCCAGCTTGATCCCATTACCCCTTGTCCTACCATTGCTTGCCACCGAGAAGAGCCTGGCTCCATCCTCGTGGCACTCACCCTTTATATATTTATAAACATTAATAAGGTCACCCCTCAGTCTCCTCTTCTCCAAACTAAAGAGACCCAGCTCCCTCAGCCTTTCTTCATAAGGGAGATGCTCCACTCCCTTAATCATCTTTGTTGCCCTATGCTGGACCCTCTCCAGCAGTTCCCCGTCCTTCTTGAACTGAGGGGCCCAGAACTGGACACAATATTCTAGATTGGGTCTCACCAGGGCGGAGTAGAGGGGAAGGAGGACCTCTCTCGATCTACTAACCACACCCCTTCTAATACACCCCAGGATGCCATTGGCCTTCCTGGCCACAAGGGCACAGTGCTGGCTCATGGTCACCCTGTTGTCCACCAGGACCCCCAGGTCCCTTTCCCCTACACTGCTCTCTAGTATGTAATTTCCCAACCTATACTGGAACCTGGGGTTGTTCCTGCCCAGATGCAGGACTCTACACTTTCCCTTGTTAAATTTCATCAGGTTATTCCCTGCCCAACTCTCCAGCCTGTCCAGGTCCTGCTGGATGGCAGCACAGCCTTCTGGCGTGTCAGCCCCTCCTCTCAGCTTAGTGTCATCAGCAAACTTGCTGATAGTACTCTCTATTCCCTAATTTGTCATTGTCTTTCAGGGAAAAACATCTTCAATGTACTGTGTGAAGCAGGTAGAGTTTGCTTAGGCTAAAATGTAGAATTGCTCCAAAATTCTTCCGAGGAAATTACTCTGTGGCCAGTCCAGACTGCAGAAACATGGAGAAGACCCTGGGAAAGGTGGAGAATGTGATTAAAGTGTAGGTAGGTACAGAGTCAATGTGCAGTAGGAGGTTTTTCTTTCTCTCTTTCTAGTTCTTTTGGGAAAAAGTAAATAAACAAACCAATAAATAGATAAATAAATAAATAAATTGCGGGTTTTGTGGCAGTAATGGAAGAAAATGAATGCACAGAAGGCTCAGAGATTTGAAAGAGAGAATGCTTTGAAGAAACAGCTTTTCACCAGTTGAGGCATTTGAAAGGCATTTGCAGGATTAAGGCAAAAAGGCTTTGTATACCTGAAAAAAATTGCCATGGATAAAGTGTATCAAGTGGGGTACAAATTTTCTCACATGCATCAGAGGTTCCTGTTGGCACCATGAGCTGGCAGGCTACCTAATTTGGTTGTTCAGATATACGAAAGACACGGAGTTATGCAGATGTTGAGTAATCGCCGATAAAGATCAGGTTAACTTTAGAGGGAAAAATCTCAGTAGCCTAGCACAGTATCTCCATAACAGAAGACTAATTTTAACCTAGCAAGTTAAACATTTCCAGAGAAGACAAACAGTACAGAAACACAAAATGGGGTCAGGAGATTAAAATAACAATGCCAAACACAAGTGCATGAAAGCCAAGATTTCGATAAATGGTTTGCTTTTGATTTTTTTGCAGTACAAGATTCAGAGTACCTATAAGTACTTTTAAGCTCAGTTTATCCTTTGGGCTACTATGTCCTGTTTACCTTTATGATCAGCTGAAATACATGCAGTAATACCCACCATTTGCTTCTCAGAGTATTTGTGGGAGACTCATTGTGGGCACTAACTGATACACTCTCATATTCACCCTACCTGTCTCCTAGAGCTATAGGCTGAGCAGGCAGGGAGACACACTGTCCTGATCTCTGATAGATCTCTGGTACTTTATGTTCACTGAGGAAAAGCAAGGATATCATGTAGAAAGGCAGAACAAACAGAGCACCAGCCTATTCACTTGCCTGCATTGCCTCAGTTCAGGAATCATGTTGTTCTGGCTTATTCAGGTGGAAAAGGTTAATAAAGAAGGGCCCTGTGCTGTCAGAATACACGGAAGGAAAAACAGAGGGATGGAGAGAAAGGAGGCACCGCCTCAGCACTGACAGAGTACCAGTACTTAAGGATATACAGGGTAGAGGTAAAGTGTCTAGTTCCAGATATAAGATGTTGCTGGAGGAACTGCAGTTAATTAATAACGGGAACAGGTAGGCAAATCTGAAGTTTCATTCAGCCAAGAAACATTGTTTTTCATATTCTATTTCACACAGCTCTAGTCTGCCCTGCAAAGAAGTTAAAGAGCTGCAGGGGAATCGGTGTGATATTTCCTCTTCCTTTGCACAGGAGAGAAAACACAGAAACCGTTAATAGTGTTGTATTTTCATATACTAATGGATGAAGGACCGTTAATACTCTCAGGCACCTGGAAAGGGACCATCATTGCTCAGAAGGGCTTACAACCTGTAATCTCCACAGTATGTTTACATAGACCTGGACACTATTCTTTCAGCCTGATACTTCCAGCTTCCCTCAAACATCTATTTGTCCAAATCTGCTTCCAAAATAGCTGGTTGTTTTGCAGTTGTCAATTAATTGTCATATTGCTGCCAAGTTTGACCAAGCAATTAATCAGGTGTGAAAGAGAACTTCATCATATCGCTTGTACCAAGGCTGAAGAATAGGCTCCTGCCTTTAATAAACAAACAATTAATCCACTGTTGAGGTTTTGATTGCGGGGTGACAATAAAACCGTGGCAGATGTATTGTTAACCCCCTCTACCCTCACTTTTCCTCTTTAGCCCCTCCCTCTCCCCCCTTTCCACTAAGCACAGGTGATTGGGAGGGAAAGAAGGACAGAAAGAAGAGAGTTGGAAAAATTATAAATGTTTTACTAATGCTACTAATAAGAATAGAGAAAATAATACAAAATATACAAAACCAACCTTGAAAGTCTCAGCAAACGCTCCAGCAGATGAAGGGACAGCACCTGAAGTTCTGGACTGGACTCTGAAGCCAACCGGAATTGGATTCAGTCTGTCACTAGGCCTCAGTTCGCAGGGACGACTCACAAGGTCCTCTCCTAATGTCGGCCACGAGGAAAAGGGACAAGATCCTTGTGATCTCCCACTTTTATAGAAAGTATCTTGTGAATGGGATGTTATACTCGGTTGGTCAGTTTTTGGTCACCTGTTTCTCATTGCCCCTCTCGTGAGATGTGCATCAATTCTTATCAATGACATTGCATAGCATTGCTATGTCTACCAAAACATGTATCTGGCTTTCAGGAAAATGCAGCTAATAAGAAGGCATTAACTGACAGGGAAATTCACTAAAAAAGAAACTCATTTTTAACAAAACCAGGACATCCACCCAGTCTGTTTTTTTCTCAAATCAATATCTGTTTTACTGAAATTTATTTTAACTGTATTTCATTATTGAATATCATAAAAAGAAGTAATAAAAAGGTACAACCTGTTAGTTTCCCCTAAAGTGATGTGAAAACCCATCTTATTGTATTTATAAGCTTTTTAGGCTATGACTTTATGATCAAACAGCTGTTGCAACTATGAATTTTATCTTTGCAATCTCAGCTAGTGATTTCTCTTAAAAATTGATATTATCTTTTGTAATACTAAATAATTGAATCTACAAATAGCTACACAATATAGATGTACTATTAAAACAAAAAGACAGTGCTGCCACAATCACAAATGAATATACATACCCTGCATGGACGAACAAGTTGGTCCTGGACAAACTCAAACACAAAAGGAAGCTGCAGAGGGTGTAAGCAAGGACAGGTAGCCTGGGACGAATAGAGAGAAATTGTCTGAGCAGCCAAGGATCAGGTTAGGAAAGATAAAGCCCTGATAGAATAAAAACTGGCCAGGAACATCAAGGGCAGCAAGAAAAGCTTCTATGGGTATATCAATGGTAAATGGAACACTAGTGAAAACGTGAGCCCTCTTTGGAAGGAAATGAGGCCTGGTGACTGGAGTCTGGAGTCTGGAGAAGGGTCAGGTACTCAATGACTTTTTTACAATCTTCACCAATAAGTGCTCCAGCCACACCTTCCAAGTCACAGAAGGTAAAGGCAGGGACTAGGAGAATAAAAAACTGCCCAACAGCCCACTGTAAGATAAGACCAGTTTTGAGACTCTCTAAGGAACCTGAAGGTGCATAAGTCCATGGAGCTGGATGAGATGCACCTGCAGGTCCTGAGGGAACTGGTGGATGAAGTTGCCAAGCCACTATCCATGATATTTGAGAAGTTGTGGCAGTCTGGTGAAATTCCCACTGACTGGAAAAGAAATTATTCAACATGAGCGTGGTGAGGCACTGGAACAGGTTCCCCACAGAAATTGTGAACGTCCTATCCCTGGGAGTGTTCAACGTCAGGCTGGATGAGGCTTTGAGCAACCTGGTCCACTGGAAGGTGGCAGGGGGGTTTGGAACTAGAGGATCTTTAAGGCCCCTTCCAATGCAACACAAACCATTCTATGATTCTGTGAATGAATTTAGGTTGGACATCAGAAGAAGGACTGTAGTTCAAAAACAGTCTGCCAAGAAAAAAAAAATCAAGCCTGTAGTGGAGGCAAAGAAGCATTTAATTTCTGGAAGAATTTGATTCCTGCTGTGTCAGTAAATGCTGCTTTTGAAGGCATATGCTCTTTGGTGATCTTGCTAAGTTTGGGAGGGTCTTTGAATCCTCTTTTTTAAATTTGATCTTCTTTTTAAATTTTCCTCCACAGTTACTCTGTCCTTGACACTGCAAATAAGAACAGCATCCTTTAATGTCTGTTTTAACACTTTCATAAGACTTTTGAACATCTAGCCATGAAGAACTAGGGATCCCTTCCAAAAGCCCATGACATGTTTTTGAGAACTTCATATGAGGGAAATGACATGTTCACACCTGAGACAGGTTTGTTCTCAGAACTCTTGCTCTTCACTAGTTTTTCTAGATCACTCCCAGCATTTCATGTGTCTTTTCATCTCTGTGAAAGCTCCTATATTTATGAGAAGGGATTTTGTTCCTGAGTAGAATATTTAATTTATGTCTTTGACTTTTCTGTGTGGACTACGCTAGCCAGAGACAAAAATGCTGAGATAGCATACTGCAGATTACGCTCATTTTATTTTGTTAGCTACCCTTTTAAATGAGCAACTTCTTTCTGCATGTAAGAAGTCTTCCCTTCAGCCCATTTTTCCCCTCTGTCAGCCCACACTCACAAAGCATCTGAATTTCTTACATCTTCCTGTTTGTCCTAATAACAGAAAAAGCCTATACTCATGCTACCTGTCATATCATTGACATTCTTCCTCATTTCACTTGCTTTTTTAATTCTACCTTTTCTTTTCTGTATTTTTTCTTGTTTAGTTGTGCTCTATGTCTCCTTCAAGGACCACAGCATGTTTTCCTGGTTGTTATTCAGCATAAGTGTCAGGTCTCTGAACGCATTTCCTATTTACCTTCTATTGCTGCACCAAAAGATATTTAATTTTTAATGAGAAAGTCTTTGAACAAGACATTTTATCATTATGAAAAATGACTGTACTGTTTTCTCTTCTTACTCAGTCTGTACCTTTTGAAATATATATTCCTAGAAAATTTATTTTTTTCTGATTGTAGATCTGCCTGCCTGTTGCCCCTCTGGCAGAGTCAGAAAATCAAACACCTCACACATTCTCAAGACATCTGCTTGGGAGACTCTATAACTTCCATTTTTAGGACACTGCAAACCTACTGAAGATGCACTAACGCTCTTGCTGACCAAGTGCTATGCTAAAGCTCCTTCGAAGCCACTCAGCTCAGTCTTCTGTGGGAAGACCTGAAAATGTTGTAAGTACTTAGAGTTTGTACCTTCCCTTCACCTCTCCTTTTATTCAAGGCTTATCACAACCTCTTTCGGTACAGGCACACATGCATGCATGTACAAGTTCTCATGCAAACTCTACAGGCATATACATTTCTGTTACCGTAGCTTTGTTTCCTTGCTCACTTTGAGCACATTATTCCAGGAATATTTAGATCACAGAATCACAGAATGTTAGGGATTGGAAGGGAGCTCGAAACATCATCTAGTCCAATCATCCCTGCTGGAGCAGGAGCACCTAGATGAGGTTACACAGGGAGGTGTTCAGGTAGGTTTTGAATGTCTCCAGAGTAGGAGACTCCACAACGTCCCCGGGCAGCCCGTTCTATTGTTCTGTCACCCTCACTGTGAAGAAGTTTCTTCTCATATTTAAGTGGAACCTCCTGTGTTCCAGTTTGTACCCATTGTCCCTTCTCCTATAATTGGTTGTCACCGAGAAGAGCCTGGCTCCATCCTCGTGACACTCACCCCTTACATATTTATAAACATTAATGAGAACACCCTTCAGTCTCCTCCAAGCTAAAGAGACCCACCTCCCTCAGCCTTTCCTCATAAGGGAGATGTTTCACTCCCTTAATCATCTTTGTGGCTTTGTGCTGGACTCTCTCCAGCAGTTCCCTGTCCTTGAACTGAGGGGCCCAGAACTGGACACAATATTCCAAATGCAGTCTCACCAGGGCAGAGTAGAGGTGGAGGAGAACCGCTCTCAGCCTACTAACCACACCCCTTCTAATACACCCCAGGATGCCATTTGCCTTCTTGGCCACAAGGGCACAGTGCTGACTCATGGTCATCCTGCTGTCCACCAGGACCCCCAGGCCCCTTTCCCCTACACTGCTGTGCAACAGGTCGTTCCCCAACTTACACTGGAACCTGGGGTTGTTCCTACCCTGATGCAAGACTCTACACTTGTCCTTGTTATATTTCATTAAATTTTTCCCTGCCCAACTCTCCAGACTGTCCAGGTCTCACTGGATGGCAGCGCAGCCTTCTGGCGTGTCAGCCACTCCTCCCAGCTTGGTGTCATCAGCAAACTTGCTGATAGTGCACTCTCTTCCCTCGTCCAAGTTGTCGAGGAATATATTGAATAGTACTGGTCCCAGTACTGACCCTTGAGGGACTCCACTAGATACAGACCTCCAACTAGACTCTGTCCCATTGACCACAACTCTCTGGCTTCTTTCTTTCAGCCAGTTCACAGTCCACCTCACTACCTGATCATCCAGACCACGCTTCCTCAGTTTAGCAGCAAGGATGCTGTGGGAGACGGTGTCAAATGCTTCACTGAAATCAATATAGACCACATCCACTGCTTTGCAATCATCTATCCACCTCGTTATGTCCTCATAAAAGGCTATGAGGTTGGAGAAGCATGACTTCCCCTTGGCGAAGCTATGCTGACTGCCCCTTATGGCCCTCTATCCTTGATATGCCTTGAGATGGCACCAAGAATAAGTTGTTCCATCACCTTTCCATGGATGGAGGTGAGGCTGACGCATCTATAGTTACCTGTGTCCTCCTTCTTGTCCTTTTTGAAATACAGAGATACTGAGATAATGTGTACAAGAGTTTCACACATAGAATTGCAGGTTTCTGGTGATGATACTAAAATATCAGCAAAACTCTCTTCTTCTCCCTGTTCTGCTACAAACTTTATTGTGACCCCAGTCAAGCCAGCACTTCAGTTCTCCCAGTAAAAGGTCCTTCACAAAGGTATGTCAATAATAAATTGACCACTGATTGGTTGATGCTCAGCCATTGTATAGATAGGGAAATACAAAGCTACTAATATAGAGTCTTTGTATGAAATGAAAGTTCTGTTGATTATTTTCCTTGATAATATTTTTCCCAGATTCTGGTTAGACAATCAGCAGAGTTTTTTGGATTCTCACTTCAAATTATTTGAATGTTTCTTTTTTCCTGTCTCAATTATACTCTGACTAGTATTATGGGAAAAACAGCATAATTTTCTTTCCTTTTTTTAAAAGTCTGGAAATTGGACATTTGAAGAGATTACAGGCACATTGGAAGTTGTCACTATCTCTGTGGCCATTCTGAATGCAAACTTCATGTATTCCATGGCATCCAAGGCCATCTATCTGATTATATCTCTTTCAGTAAATTTAGCTATTAATTAGAGAGAAATTGGCAAGTTTTTCCCTTTTTTAAAACAAAACCAACTTCCTTTGCACATAGAAACACTTGCAGATCTTTAGTATTAATACATAAAGATACTAGAGAGGACATCTCTGCAGTTTTCTGAAATAGCAAAAAGTTTAAGTTACTTATTTTACAAAAAAATTGCTCTTTGCACACCCTAGAGAGATATTCTACTTCAAAATAATAATGCTGCATTCATTAGAGAGACATGACAACATCAATATTTAAAGGCTTTGTAGACTCTATGGTAGCATACCTAGTTCAGTATTATCAGAGCACCACCACATATAATACATAGTAATCTTATTATGCATTGACAGCTTGCACCCTAATGGCTCTGATGGAGTTGTTATGATGTGTTGTGTCAAATCCTAACAGGGATATAGTGTTAAAAACAGCCGTAACTTGACAACCTCCACACAAACTGTATCTGAAGGATCTATGGCTCTGCATGCAGACAGTGTCCATAATCTAAAAAAGTTTATATAAACTGAAAAATTAAGTGCTCAGGAGAGGTCCACTTTAGTAATAATAACACTTCATTCTTATCTAGACTCTTCTGTGTGAAGATCTTGAAAGACTTTGATTAATTGAACCTTACCAATAACCCTGTGAGCTAGGAATTGTTTTAATATCCCCATCTCACACTGAGGCACCGATATGTTCTGTGTCTTGTCAAGGTCACCCTGCAAGTCTGTGACTGGGAACTCGGTGCTCCTTCCTTCAGCCCTAAGCCTGAGAAAGACAGTTCATCTTCCGCTCTTGTTTAGAAATATTAACAAACTTGAGTTGCACCCAGTTATCATGTCATTCAAAGACCATTTAGTAATGCAAATTCATACTAATTCTAGTGCTAATTCTTCAGCACTAGTAAAGGATAAAACTGATGCCTTTGTCCTTGCCCTTCCTTGATTCTATTCATTAAACTTAGACTGATGATGTTATATGCATATAATTTTTGGATTTAAATTTTAGTCAGGGGGAGAGCAAAAGATATTTCGTATTTTCTTGCAGGTTGGTTCAGAGATGTCACAAGACTGTGCTTTTACATAATTTAATGCAGTCAGTGTGACTGTAGAAAGAACTGCAGGACCATAAAATATAAAAATAGAGAGACAGTTCAGGTGCAGAGTAAAATGAGATTCTTGTACTGGCACAATCTTTTGCTTTTCCCATGAGGAGCTGAAGTTCTGAGCCTTTAAGCTTAAAAAAAGCAATATTTTAGTACAAATTAATATTAAACCTGTGCAGAACCTTCTGGCTGGAGACATTTAAGCCAAACAGGAAAATTAATAGGAGATACACTGTACATGCTGCTCTGCTGGTTCTGCTATACGGGAGAAGGGTACAAAGGGGCAAAATATTTTCAGAATCATTGGTAGAGAATGCAGCTGAGATATCTGTGCAATAGGCTGAATTTTTTTCTCACCATGCTACCTCTCATGTTGTCTTTCAGCAAAAAGTGTGATGCACTAACTCAAATAACCAATGAGCTGGCATGCTTCAGAAGCGTGCCTGAACATTAAGTGTGCTCTTAATTTTGTCACTCAAAGAGTGAGTCACTAAATATTGCCTTCCACCAACACAGGTCAGCCAGAGGAATAAGATTCCATGTGGCTTCCTCCAAGACCCAGGATAGGGAGTCCTTACTCTGTCCTTAGTCATACGTAGTTGCAAAAGAAAGAAGAGTGAAAGACTGATCAGATACCTGAGATATGACCAATGATATTTTAAAAGACATTGGTACACACTGGTACACATACTAAAACATAATTGATACTGTCACTTATATGAGCTTTAGGAATTCATACAATATCAAAACCTAATGAGAAGTTTCTTACATGTGCTCTAGAAGGTAAGAAAACAACAATTTCCAGATCACATCCACAAGAGCTGCTTAATGGTCAGTACAGTAGCAGGAAAAAAGCCACAGCCTAAGGGGATAAGAGACTTAATGTCAGTTAATAACATTTCACGCAGAATATACATGTACAGTTGCCCAAGAGAATTGCAAGAGGATAAAAGGATGAAGAGATAATAGATATCCCACTGTCTGTTTTATACTGGGTTATCAATTTAATCTAGTCTGCTCATGAGAAAAGAGGAAATAATTCAGAAAATATAATTTATTCGACAAATTTATTCTCTAATCCAAAGGAAAATTTTCTCTAATTTGTTTAACATTCAAAATGATTTGCAAAATGTTTTCTGCACTCAATGCTGGGTCTGAAATGACTTCTGAGATTTGCTGTGTAACTATTCAAACCATATTGATGAGAGAGAGAGATCTGTGCTTCAGTGAATGTCAATTGAAAAATCAGCTACCTGATTTAAATTTAGCCATCCATTTAGTTATATTGAAGTCTGATATTACTACCTACTGATTATTCAAGAATGTGAGATAGCAAAGTAAATTTACCAGCATATTATTAATACAGTGAGTGCTTTGTCTCTATAAGCCTGATTATTGCTGTGTGATTTATATAAAGTATTATTTTCTATCAAAACTAAATAAATATATAATAAGTTTTATAAAACTATTAATTTGTTTTCTAGGAATGTTTTACAGTGTTCCCTCAGGAGAATGCAGGACAGCAATTTAACATGTTCCTAATTTTACTTCTGTTCCAAACAGCACAGAAGCACTTGCTTGTCTTTAAGAAGATATGTAAGATCCATTGATTTCATTGTATTATGTGTCCTGAATAAACATTATTTTCTAGGGAAAGAGAAAATTATATTTAGCCTTTTTTCTGCACAACTGCACTGCAAATCAGGATATTTGACAATTTTTAAATCTTAATGCAAAATCCCTTTAACAGATTACCCAGCTGAGCGTAACCATACCCACTGAGTAATTTAGAAGTTATCATTATCAAAGTTATTTACTAAAGGTATTATTGGAATAATGCAACAGTCTCTAATTAAGCAACCTGATCACATATCCATACATAAATAATGTAAATTACCTGTAATACTATTTCTGAATGGAAAACTCTTACTTGGATTCCTCTAACCAAGACTTCTTGGAAACCAGTAGTGCTATGTAATTCTTGAATGGCTCAAAATCAATAGAGATTCACTTTATAATTTGTTGCAATGTTTAGTTGAAATACCCACAGCAGCATCCACCTTAAAGATTTAAATCTTTTCCCCTTACAGCACAGGCTTCCTGTACCTGGATATCTAAAGTCTTCACAGGGTGCTTCACCCTTTGAAATTGTCCAAAATGAAAGAGAGATTACTATGCTTAACAGGTAGAAGGAATTCAAACATACTCCTTCTGTTGGAGTCATTATTTCTCCCCATAATCTCTTTGAAATAAAGTGTTATAGTTTCCTATGCCATGCTATTTGCTCTCTAACTCAATTATATATGTGTTTCCTACCCTGGAAAGAAGTACTAGTGTATTTTGAAGTATGTAACTCAGTGCCAAGGCACATAATCAGGTGGCTGTTTCTTTCAGAGGCCCATGGCAATGTAATTTGCCAGTTAGGTATATGACATAAAATGTGATATCAAACTCCATTAATTCCACTTCTATTTGCCTATGATATTTAATCTTGTACACTCAGAAACCTATTGACTTGTTACTTTCTCCTTAATTTGCTATACGTGATTGTGATGTTAGTCCATATTTGTTATTTATTTCACTGTCTGGGGGAACCAAATGGCAAAATAAGCTTCTTTCTTCTTTCAGCCAAGAGATGACTATTTTTTCCACTTGTGTGTACTCAATTCTTAACATTGCCTAACCTTTTCAGGACTTATCATTTACTTGTTGATTTACCAGATTAAGCAGAACCTATACACTATTTTGATCCCTGCATAGAAATGATTATCTAATAGCAAACTTTCCACAGCAGCTGAGACAACCTGCGTGCTGCAGAGGTATATGCAGTCTTCATCTGTGAGGCCATGAAAATGTCAGTCTTGTTTAAAGAGGAGATTGGGCATTCACTGAAAGAAACCACATACAGAACTCTTTGGAACAAAAAAAAAAAAAAAAAAGAAAGGATATGTAAGAAACACCTTTCAGCAACAGGTCAGTACTCATCCAGACCAGTATGCTGCCTCTGTAA
This sequence comes from Streptopelia decaocto, assembly GCF_964273445.1. Taxonomy (NCBI): domain Eukaryota; kingdom Metazoa; phylum Chordata; class Aves; order Columbiformes; family Columbidae; genus Streptopelia; species Streptopelia decaocto. The sequence continues at coordinate 59,373,895 of NC_138656.1, forward strand.
CAGATGCACAAGGAGAGAACCTAAGCTTTGCCACTTTCTGCAGCCCATACATGTCTTAAGTGTCCAGATTTTTTTTTTTAATATTGTCAGGGGGTACATGCCTCCCATTGTTAAAACAACTAAAGGGCACCTCTGTGAGAGTGTTATCCACTACTTCATTTAATCCCTTTCTGAACCTGTCAGTAGTGGTTTCCTCCACCCTTCCCGGTGACCCTAGTTTCAAGAAGTTCCCTATGTTAAGTACATTCACCAGCTTTAAACAAAACCTCTGCAGGTTTCAAGTTCCCACGGGTCTAATATTGTGGAGTTTTTTGAGCAACCATAGTGTATTCAGATTATCTATTGCCTACATGATGTAATGAACCTTAGTCATATCCTCCCTCAGCCTTTTCCAAACTGAAATGTCCCAGCCTTTTAGTCTCTCTGCACAAGGTGGCTGCTCCATTATCTTGAACATTTTACTTGTTTTTCTCCATATTTCTTCCACTTCTGCTAGACTGTTCCTGGGATATGGAGACCAAACTTAACATGGTGCTCAAGATATGAGCACAACAATTTTTAGAGTGATGCCCTGTTGTCTTCTCATCTCAGATGCTTTCTGCCATCCCCAAGATCATCTCTAAAGCACTTCTGACAGATGGCAAATGCAACAGCTGTCCTAGTCCTCTAGTTCTGTGTCCATTTGTAATGACATTTTACATCCCTTAGCCAGAAGTTTGGAAATGTCATATTCAGAGCTCTTGGTTTTATGCCATATGGTCCCTGTGAACTTCCTAACCTGCCTGGCTGGTCTAAGACTTTCTGTGTATTTACTTCAAGTTGATCCATATCATCTAGACAATCTGCTACAGAGATGCAACCATTATGGGAGTCACAGCATTAAATGCCAATGCAAAGACTTCACTGAGTTTCTCCACTGTGTCTTCATCAACCCTGCATGTCCCTTCTATGTCCTTGCTATGAAGCAGTAAAGGTAAAGTCATTGACAATCCTCACTTCATGGATTATCCATCTTGGTCACACTCAGGTATGAAAAGTTTTTGTCCTTAATATTACATATAGAGTAAGTTGTAGATATTGTGAACATAGCTCTAATATATAAGTATATAATATATTATATATATATTTATATATATATATATATATATATATATGTATATATATATATATAAGTCCTGAACACAAGTGTAATGTTCTAGGGTATGTCCATAGCTTGCTGTTAGGTACAGTTTTCACAATCTGCATACCTTACAAGTATTTAAATACTTTGACAGCCTTAGAAAAGCACAGGTCACAGGCTGAGATCACACACTGCAAAACATGCAAAATCAACCTACCTGAATGTTTATCCAAGAGAATCAAAGGACAAAGGTGTAATAGAATAACACCATACCACTTCAAACAAGACTACAGCAGCTTCATTTCCTTCTTAAGGGCTTTATAAAAATTAAGTCCTTATTTTTGAAAAGTAAGCTTCCCAAAAAGGTGAACAATAATCACAAAGACATCAAAGTTTTTGTGCTGCTACATGCATGCTATTCCTATGAAGCATAGATTTTTCAATTTCTATACTTTATGCAGGCTAACTTTTAGGAAAATAATGGATATACAGAAGTATAAATCAAAAGGACTCACTACCCAAAGGGGAGAGAGATTATCAATTGCTTTTGGTAATTAAGGTGATAAGAGAAAATCTATGTTATTGCACTAAATCTACTTAAGCTATAGAAAGAAGATTTAGCTCTTACACAATGCTTTTCAGTTTTAAAACATTTACAAACACAAAGCTGCAACAACTCTGAATGATATCTAATCCTGTACAGGGAATAGTATAACGTTTATATATTTCTTGTTCTCTACTTCATACTATATTTTGGAGATACAAAAGTGTTTGGGGAGTGGGGAACGAGTCAGATTTTTTTTACCTCAAAGGGTGTTTAAAATAGAATTTGGGAGCCCTAACTCCCACAGCTGCACTCTGATCATAACAATCTTTTATAAGTTTGGCTCAAAGATCTGCAGGTCTGAGTTATTTTGTTCAGGGAATAAAAGATTCCTCTCCAAGAATGGCCACATTATTATGAAGCCACATCAGTCCTATTAACTGTCAACTCAGTTAATTTTTTAAAAATAACTACTAGTAAAACATTCAAACATGGGACATATACCCTGGAAAAAACATCTATGGCCTCATGACACCCAGTGAGAGTGAGATCAACCCTCAGAATTATGTCATAGCAAGAAAACAGATGACTAGTGGCAGTTAGAAATCTTTCATTCTGCAAAATATTTTTATATAACTTCAAGCAGAGCAGTATGCACTAGAAAATGCTTATAAGGAAATAATAATTAGATTTTTCTGACTTGATGTATGGTATCACTTCTAGGAGCCTCGACATTTCAAGCCATTGATCTTTCTGATTTAAGCAGTTCTAACATATTCAGATTATGTCTGAGGAAGACCAAGGGCAGATTTGCTTCTCAAAGGGTGAAAAATTCCACCCTTCCTAGTATTTCTTAAAAGATATGTAGAGATTTTTTTTATTAATACACTGGTACTACTTAACAATACCACACTAAAAGAAACATTGACCATCATCACTCCTTAACTGAAAAGACAGAAATCACACTAATTTTATTACAGTCCATTAATTCCCATCTGCACAAATAACAGGCTGAGATGGAATACTGAGATAATATTTTGTATAGCCCTATTTAACTCCCTTCTCAAAGTTCAGGTTAACTCTTTGCTGCAGTGGAGAGCACTCTTGCCTTTTCTGAAACATTAAACATAATGAAACTCTGTGCAGCAACTTAAAACCTGAAATTAGGTACTAACTACATTTCACACACCAAAGTGCAGACTCTATACTAAAAAAGTCATAAAACATTCTAAATAGTGCCTGGAATACTGACAGAAAGTTTGAAGGTATTAAATATACTGTTAATTCCTCATTAGTTTTCACATTGGTGCACATACATTTCCATGTGAGGTTTTTACATAAAACCTTCACATTTCATCTTTAGGAAACACATAAATACATTCACCTTTGAACTCTTTTCAAAGACAATGTCATGTTCTTTGTAGTACACCTAGACTCTTTAAAGAATTGAGAAAACTGCAGTGTCAGTTCTTTCTGAAGAGTTAGATATGAATTGAGATCTTTGCCTCTAACAGACTTTGAATATACAGGTCACATCCCAATAGAGGGTAGATGTGTTTTTTAGCCAGGTATGAATACCATTGCATTTATCCAAAGTCATATAGATATAGTTTAAGCATATACAATAGTCATCCCTGGAATTTTCTGAGACTATTATTCTGCATGTCATTTTCCCACAGTAGCCTATTTAAAAAAAAAAAAAAAAAAAAAAAGCTTACCTCAGTGCCTTCTCAGTCTTTCTGCTCTCCATATCTGAGACAAAATGACAGCCTGAAGTTAATTAGTAGGTCGGTTAAGCTCTTTAACTTTTGGAAGTAGTGGAAGTTTCCCCCCTGATCTACAAATTGAGTCCATAAAATGTATTGAGAAGTTTCCCTGACAAACAAAGTTGAAATAACATACAAAGCTGAGGAACAAGTGTAGAAGAACTCATGAAGAGATGGGTCTCAGCTCTTGTCCATGTCTTTCTGCCATCCTTGACCTCAACTCCCAACTCTCACCATTTGATTTCTCAGACTACGAGAATGATAAGCTGAGTAATTTGTCAATATACTGCACATGATTTGTAACAATGAAAAATGTGGTTGCACGTGGAGTGAATTATATCACTTATCCTGTAAACCACAAATGGTGGGGGTATGGTAATCCAAGATGAGCTCCACTTGAATGGGAGAACCGTGGTACAATATGTTTTCACTACCAAGGTGAAATCAGCTTTGTTTTACTTTTTGTGAATGAGGAGGAAAGAAGTCACACATGGAGAATGGGAAATAAAAACAGTAAAATAAAATCCAGCTCAGGGGATTTCCTGATTCTGATGTGATTGTTCCATTTAATGACACTCAATACATCTCTCTCTCACTTACTTGTCCAGTCTATCCTATGACACATGTAAAATTTCTCTGTTTCCAGCACCTTTTGGAAAGGAATTCCTTAGTGCTGTTTGCTTTTACTTGTTGTGATCCTGTCCCCTACCAACTCCATTTTATGTTCCTTTTTTCTTAAATTGGAAGAGACAGGACAAGAGGTAATGGCTTTAAACTGAAAGAAGGCAGATTTAGGTTAGATATAAGGAAGATGGTGAGGCACTGGAACAGGTTCCCAGAGAAGTTGTGGGTGCTCCATCCCTGGAAGTGTTCAAGGTCAGGCTGGATGGGGCTTCGAGCAACCTGGTCGAGCAGAAGGTGTCTCTGCCCATGGCAGGGAGGCTGGAACCAGGATATTTTTAAGGCTCTTTCCAATCCAAAGCATTCTATGATTCTATGAGATGGAGATGCAGAAGGTTAGAGACTTTAAAATTTGTTTCTCTTCTACTCTGCTTCTTTCACCAACCTTAAAAAAATAGAATGCTGCTATAGAAAATGCACAGGTTAACCACAGAACTGAAAAGTTTGCACAACATTAATATTTCTCTTAAGAATGGGAAAAGCACATCATCAGATTTGGACCCCAGTGTGTTATAAGTAACATATGTCCTGTACAACTCTAACAATGTGGCTATAAGCCTAAGTCCTTTTATGTTTATAGCACCAGTTGACAACAAGGCCAGTATTTTTCACCACCACAGCCACCTGTTACAGATCAGCAACTAGTAATACAGAAAAGGGTGTCAGATGGTCATCTTCAACATTTTCAGTGACAGTGTGAAATTAATTTATATATTAATACCTTTTTAAAGTTAAAAGGTAGGATTAAATTATGTGGGCCTGAAAGATAATGGTATTTGCTCTGAATAAAGAGGGCAGGCAGAGAATGGAGAGATGATATTCACCATTATCATCATCAGTGTTATTATTACTGCATGATCCCACCCATAATTCAGTCTGAAAGTGCCCTTGATAAAGCAGCTATGGCCTGAAGGATAAACAACAGTACAAGTAGTCACCATCAGGGAAAGAAGGAACTCAACAAACAAAGCCTCATGATTTGCTATCAAGGTTGTCTTGTTTTCAGATGACCTCTCTTCTTCTGAATTCCCCTTGGTAAAGGTTATTTGCAAATGCTTAGTAAATGCAGCTTCTTAATATTCTCTCTGTGCCTTGTCATTGTAACATGAAACAAACAAATAAACCTTTGAGCTGATTGTTTTATTTCATCTTTTTCCGGATTTCATGGTGATATCACAAAAACTTGACACTCTCCTTGAACTCTTCACCTCAGAATTTGACATGTGCTGTATTTCGTATATCCCCTTGGGATTCATGTCCTTTAGTTAATCGTCAGCATGCAAGAAAGCTAAATGGAAGGAGCCTTTTCAGCTAAGAAACCATTCTGAAGACAAAACTTCATGGTTTCTACTGTTCTTAGTTTATATACAGTAACATTTGTTTTCTGCAGCTCATTCCACCTATGATATTCACTACTCTATTAGTCCAATCACTAATTTAGCATGATTTACACTGTGTCCTGCCTGATGGCTCTTTACAAAAAATCAATCCAGTTACAAATATTTGGTAACAGTTGAAATTCAGTGATAAAACGTATGAGCAATGTTGCTGTGAAATGTGGTATTAATGGCATACAAAAAAAAAAAAAAAGTCAACAGGTGAGTAAACCTTCAAGACATTGTAGGACAAAGTAACAGCCCCTGCTGTATACAGACGGTCAAGACTGACCCTAAGAGGACAGGAATGTTTCTGGGTAGAAAACTCCAGTTGGAATCAGCCCAAGAATGCAACAAAGAGTATCTCTAAAAACAGAAGTAAACAATGGAAATTTCAAAAACCTGTTTAATACAGCACCAGCAAATACTTTTGAGATGTATGTCCTGCTTCATCTATATTAATCCTGCTTTCATATTGTTATTCTTGGTAAAATAAAGGGCAATGGAGGGGAAGAAAAAGATCTACATCGTAAATGTTCTATATGGACTGTTGCATTCACTTGACATTCTTCAAAAATACTTAAAGTAAGTTTGGTGCTTATTGTTACCTACACTTCCATTGTAAGGTAAAATTTCTGCTGTAAAAAACTTTCTCCCTCTTATGAATTGAATGCTTTGCTTGCGCTACACCCTTTGCACATTTGATCAACAAATTTAAGACTTTATTAAATCTTAAAGAGCTTAAGATAATGCAGAAGGAGTTTATTTTTCTAGGCACGGTTTGCATTATAACTACCTGCAGTTCATTTTAGATATAGAGAGTTTTATTTGCCAGGAAAAGAAAGGAATACACTTATCTTTAATATATGATCATTAAATAAACATTTTCATGCAAGAGATTTGTTATATTAAAGAGTATTAAAATTATATCAGCCAGCTCTTTTATTTTGAAAGGTTGCATACGAGTGAGGAAATACAGTAATACTGATATAGAAAGGTATAAATAATAAGAAAAGCTTCTCAGTCTCGAAAAAAAAATGTCTTTTTTTTACTTGCTATCCTGCCAGTCCTCCCTGGCACATAAAATTATTCCAATTCACAGTTTACTTTGGGTCAGATTTTTTAAGTTTCTACCATGGGCATGCAACTCCATCTAGTTTTCTATGAGATCTGAATATCAACCTCTCTTCAATCCTAGATCAATCAGGAGGCCCCAAGTGTCATATTTTACAGGATGCTCACACTGTTAGCGAAGGGAGGAAATGTAACTGAGCTTCTCTAAATGCTAGTAAGAACCAGATGCATGAATCAGATCTGTTAATCAACAGATCTATGGTTCACTAAGAACTTGTAAAAGTGTGTTTAAATTTTGCAAAAGTGTAAAGTATTTCTCTTGGACCTTCCAAAGTATTCTTCCAGAAAAGTGTGTCAAATGAGTGATGGAGATTCAGGACTATCAATTCAAAGCAAACTGGATACCCTAATTAACTGCTCTCTCCATTTACCATACTCCATGCTCTGCTCTGACCATCCTTGACCAGTCCACCTCTTCCCATTCAGAAATGGAAAAGCAATAATTGCCTGGGATGATCTCTTATGTCAGCGAAGACAGGACTCTGAATAAAACTTTTTCCTCAAAATAGTAAGAAAATAAGGCAACCACACAAAGCAGTAACCTCAGAAAAGTAAGTAGCATTGTTAAAAGCCCCACAGTGAAAGCATGGAAAGCATCAGTCCAAGTCCCCTGCACGAGATCTGGCAACGGTCTGGTAGGTACAGAGGCTTTTTAATCTTTTTAGATGTTCTTAGGTCTCTTGATCACTATTAATGGAGTATTTGTCTGTCACCAATATTATCTGCAACTATTATCGAAAAAATATTACCCTAAGTCCAATATGGGGAAATATCTGAAGAGACAGGCAGGCTTCATCTGTGTTCAAAACAATGTGTTAAGGATCATATACTTTTCTGAAGCTCAAACAAGGTTTCTTCTTCTGTTTGTTTTTTTGTTGTTTTTGTTTTTTGTTTTTTGTTTTTATTTGTTTGTTTGGGGGGGTTTGTTTCATTTTGAGGATTTTTTGTTCCTTTTTTTTTTTTAAGACTTCAGAAAAAGCAAAATCAGGTGAGTTGTATGAAATCTGTTGTACATAGTTCCCATAGTTTTGTTAAATGAGAACAAGGAAGTTTAAGCTTATATCCTTTTCCTACATAAAATTCATTTTCGTGCAGTTTCTCACTTTGCACCAGTTTTGTTCCACAGAAGCCCTGGGCTCTACTGGTCTCAGTCAACCAACTTTAGACTACCTAGACCAAGAAAGAGGTTTTCCAACAGCTCTATAAATTTCAGATGCTCCCTTGAAACTGCTGTCAACAGGTGGTAAACTGCTACCATTCACTGCGAACAATTTTGCAGCACTGGCATCGAGATGCTACTGTAACGGATGTTGCAAAACAAATGGACTTGCAAAATTCCTGGGACCACACACTAGGTTCATTCATGCCGTGAAGCAGCCATCAGATGGCAACAATTTTGTCACCACTAGTATCAGACATAATGGAATATGTGTCCTGGAGCTAAAAAGCTCCATATCTCATTAACTATCCCCTGAGTCATGCCTGTCACCACTAGCTTTAAGTTTTAATTTCCTTGCTTTCACTGGTTGTCAAGGTTATTTCACTATATCTCTTTTGTGTTTAATCAGCAGTACCAATGCTTTTGATGAGATTATGTTGCTAACCTGGTGCTCCAGGAAGTCACAAACACAGAATTGTTTATACAGGAACAAATTAAGCACAGCTCTTTACTTTGAGGCAGAAAAATAACTAGTTCTATGAAACATAACATCTTTAGCAAAAATGCTTTGGAGAGCTAGATTATCAAATATAACAGTTCAGTGGTTCAATTCATACCTGACAGGCTTCAAAGAATATATATGCAAATCGATCTCCCAGCTGCAAGGGTAATTAACATGGCCTGCTGCAGGGGGCTCTTCTTCCACCCATTCTGTTTCATTATTATTTTAGTGACTTTACATTTTTCTCAACCCAGTGTCTTTTGGTATGGAAATAAATTTAACTTTCTGCTTTATGTAAACTTCATTACACTACAATCAGCAGGGAGTCTAGCCTGCTGGAAATGCTAATGTTTGAAAACCAATACAGCCTGACGTAAAGCTTTGCACTGTACAAACACTTTTGTTATTGATATTATTATGTGTATTTTCCTGGGTTTGCCTAATACGGGTCTTGTACTCTTTAAAGGGACTACCATAAACTTTTCCTTAAGTTGTATTTAAACCAGTTTAACAACATTGAGACAGAGCTAGCAAAGGACCAGACAAGGTGAAGAATCTTGTGGCCTAATTCGTTTTTTGCTAGAGTACCCAAATTCTATTTGCACTCATGCCAGTGGACTATTTTTTCCAAAGCAGGAAGGATACAGCCTAAGTGTATAGAATTTCATTCAGTGTTGGACCCATTAGCCATATACTGGGTCATGAACTAAGGTATGTGGTTCTGTTTCCACAGAGAGATGTGCCCTGTGTATTGCATGTTGTAAAATGTTCCCCGTATGGTTATGAGGGAACACCAAAACTATTTTCCCATTGTAAAGGAAGAGTGCAACTCACAGAGCAGCAGTCACATTACACATGCCTGGGAAATCTATAGACATAAAAACATTACTGCTTTTGGATACCTTTCATAACCAGAAACTTCTGTATGAATCCACTTCTATGAATTATGAAGCAAAATCATATGTTAAATGATTTTAAGCAAATGTTTATGAGTAGATATAGACTAACAGGTATGTCTATAATTCATAAGTGGCTAAACTTTCCTGGGTCACTGAAGTCAATTGATTTACTGCAGGGATAAATGTAATCAAGCCCACTGTATGTTTCTCTGTTATACATATTTATATCGAAGTTTGATATTGCTTTTTTCCACAAAAGCCTTTACAAGCTTCAAACAAAATATAATACAGTGTGTATGCGAATGTGTGCATGTGCATAACCACAATTCCATGTTAAATAATGTTGGGAAAATCCTATCAGTGGTTGAACTATTTAGTTAACTATTCAGGCGTTTTCCTCATCAAATCAGTGTCAGCTGCAAAGAGAAAAATTCCAGTTTGTATGTTACTAGATTTAGGCCAGTGCCCTGGAGGGTCAGGTCATACCCTCTATTTATCCTCATCAGATGCTAGAGTGCTAAACAACTAGAGGAGCTCTTCTGCTGCCTACACATTATTGCATACCCAATACTTAACTGAGGTTAATTGAAGGTATGCTAAAAGGACTCTGATGCGAGTAAGAACAGAATCTCTACTGCATGTGTGGATAAGGCCAGTCCTGATCCTGGATATCAACCCCATATCTTTCCAGACAGTAAGTAAATGGACTATGAGAGGGGAAAAAAATGTGACAAAGAAAAGAGAAAACTAGCGGTTTGAATTTGTTTTACATTTATGAAGAAATATTGGTTTAAGCATTAACAGATGGAATTTTTCAGTGGTGCCTTATAGAATTAGGTGCCTATTTCCCTTTGAATTTTACTGTCGGTTGAGAATCTATCTTTCTTAGCCTCCTTAGAATAAGCCAACCTGCATTTCAGTCTGAAAAGGAGACTTCATAAATTACATGTTGCCGGTATGGCAAATTGCACCTTTATGAGGCAATTTCTGGCAGATTAGCTGATGTGCATCACCACAGCTTCACATTCAAGTGATTTGGACGTGGTCCATAATGAATAAGACATTCCCAGCAACAGAACACCAATTTTGCATTATTATAAACCAGGGGTTGACAGCAGAATACCGATTTTGCATTATTATAAACTGGGGACTGAAAGTTACTGCTGTCTGGCAAGTGTTCAGCAATCATTTGTTGGCAGTCTCAGCTGAAAGGTCAAGGACTGGGAGAGCGGGGAGCCTGAACATATCTTTCTGTGAGAGAGTCTCTCAGGTCAGTATTGAGAAATACTTCAGTGCCTAGGGAAGAGACTGAGAGTTGATGTTGCCATTGCCACTCACGCATCATGAAATAAAAAAGTTTGAACTTTCAGAGTGGACAAATCTCCGTGTCGCACCTCCCACAAAACTCAGGTTTTAAAATAACTACAGAGAAAATGGCAGACCTGTAACATAAGCCCAAAACACTGACAGGGTAACAGTCACAAGCAGGGACCAATTTTTTTCACCTTTTTCCAGTTTTTCTATAGAGCTGAAAAGGATGAAGTGGCCAACAAAATTTCTGCTTTTGTAATTTTCCACTGCATCTGCAAAATGGCTGTTTAAATGCCACTTGACCTTGATGCAAAAATAATCTGTCCTTAGTCATGTCTTTTCATGGCCTAATTTACAGCATCAAATTTACATTCTGCCTTACTGTGGATCTTCCTGTGGCAATTAATTCAAGCAAGTACCTGCACTCCAGAAATGGATTCCTCTTCACTTTATAAAAGGAGGAATGCAGAACCCTTTTGTCTGTCACCTACCATTTGACTCTTACCTATGGGCACTACAACTGTGTATTAACTCTGGCTCAGAATCCCTCCACTTCCACTCAAGGCCTATACCTTGAAAGGCTTTTGAAAACTGAAGACCTCAAGTCATTCTTATGTAATAACAAACATCTCTCCTTTGCTACCCTGCGCATCTTTTTCTCTATCCCTTCTTTCTATTATTCTGGTTTACTAAAGTTGGTGAGATTCCTCATATGAAAAAAATTACCCACCTGAATAACAGCTGGCAAAGCCAAACATTTAGATTTACAGCTGTGGATTCAGGTTAGTCCTGAATTCAGCTGAGTCCTTCCCTTCATACTGCATGGTGCCCTGTGCTTTTTCAGGTGATAGATGACAGCAAGGCTTGGATATGTATGTGGTAGGGCTGGCCTTCCTGTGCAAGACTGCAAGGCAGGCAGGGAGTGGGATATGGCACACCCGCACATTCTTGACTGGGGAGAATGAAAGCTCACCAAGTCCCTCACCCACTCCCATTCAGATGGGAGCATGTGTTTTTCTGGGCCTGTTTCTGATTCTTCTGGAGCATGCCCTGAAACAAACTACAACAAAAGGTAAATCCAACAAAGAATAAGGTAGCATGGATAAAATGACACATCCTCACAGGCTCACTAATGTACTGCTAAATTATGATGCATTAGTTTAAAAGTGCAAGTACAAGAACTTTACTCCCCTGACTCTTCCACTGAATTCAACTAATTATGCAGCCTGGAATAAAGATATTTTTCTGACAAAAACTAACTTAGGCATCTGCAAGGGTCATGACAGGACATTTAACAAATTAGAGAACTTATGGGGCTGTGGAACAAAAACACTAGCCTTCTACATCCCTACCAGCAGTAGCTTATATGAAAATGCCCCAATGAAGCTGAGGGTCTCTGTAACTCTTTTGCCCTTTTTCAGAAGACCTTCCAAGAACCATACAGGAGGCACTGCCTCTCTCTATTGAATGCTGAGTGTGCAAAACTGATTGCAGGTGTCCTATGCCCTGTCTGTAATATATAATCCACAAGTAACACTGTTGTACAGGAGAAGATGCTGGGCTTTTTCTGTGGAAGATTGCTATTCTGAAATTCTATTCTAGCCATGAAGGCAGAAGGAACAAATGTTCTTGACATCTATAAGGGGCCACCTAACTGCAGACCTGAAGAAAAGCCTCTGATAATACACTATCCAGCTCATGCTGGATTAGTGTCAGCAGCAAGAACAGCAAGCTGTACTGGGGCCAGCACATGCAGAATGGAGACAAATATATTGAAGAAATTGCAACTTACCAAGGGAGAAAAAATTATGAACTCCACTCTTTTATTTTGATACACAGTCCTAGGAGCTGTTAAAGATATTAAGACATTAGAACCACATCCATATTGTGCCTCTGAACTGACTTCTGGAAGGAATCCTTCTGTAGTAAGGAGGCTGCTGTCAGGGTTCTCTCAACTAATATGGTCAATAGCCATTTCACTGTGTACCAACTGTTGAACCGCATGTCCTCTTCTATAGAGACTTCTGGTAGAGAGAAATGAACCTCCTCAGTAGGACTGAAAATATCATTCTGCCTCCTTCTTGTCTCCAGTTTGGCCTTCTCTTCAACCAGGAACTTTATTTATCCCTTATCAAAGCCACATTATAAAGCAGATATTTGGCTTCATCTACTGTGCCATGAAGTGTATCTGGATATGCTTGAGTTCCCTAATGAATTGACACCCTTATGGCCCAAATAAAGCTAGGTAGGAAGGCTCCTTAAATAACACTATCAAGTTGTCAAGTAGGTTAAAAAAAAGGACAAGTATTTGAGCTGCACAAACAATCACTGCATTAATTTCTTCATAAGTTAAAAAGGAACAGCTGTCTAACTCAGAAAAGTATTGTGCATTTAATTAGTTTCATCAGATGAACCTTCCTTTGGAAAATGATGCAGGATGATGTTTCTTAACACATTGGTTGGTCTAAATACAGGACAAAGTGCCAAGGAAACCTACCATTGTTCTAGTGGCTCAGTATTTCCTCCAGTCACCCCAAATACTCCTGCGGCACTAGCAAGATGCTGCTGATCTTGCCCACCAGGCCACTGTCAGCAAATGAGCCAAGCAGGGATGTCACAGATACAGTGTCGTCCACAGGGGGACCCTGGTAATCCTACACAGAGCTGTCAGGCTTCAAAGGTCTGTGGGGATGCTTCACCCAGATGTTTGCAAGAGCTGGTAAAAAATATGAAAGGATCTTGGTATCCTTAAAAATGTTTTAGACCTTACAACACATAGTCACACATGCTGGGAGTAGTAAGGGAGGGAGTTTGCAGTTACCAGCAGTATGATATCTGCAGGTTCACAAAGCTGGCAGCACTCTCATCAGAGACCTCACCCTCATCGGTGAACGTCTGCTTCACCGTCAAGCCTACACACAGATCACAAGGCAGTATTATGGACAAGTATGGATTAGACAGACCTATAAAAGCATTCTTAATCCCTGACACACAGAGCAGCCTGTGCAACACTAAAAAAAGTAGACACCTTTGGCCTTTCTCAGATCACCTATCCCCAGCTGTCAGCATGACCACAGCTGGGTATCACCTGGTGGTAGGCACCAGAGCTGATGCTGTAACCCCACAGCAGGTGACCTAGTTCAGTGTTTTCTGGGCTCTCTGGTGAATCAGTGTGATCATAGTTCCCAAGCTCATGACAGTGCAGCCAGACTGCCTTGAAGAATCTCCGCTTTTCCAAAGCCACAGAGTTAGGGTTTCTTTGGGCCAGGTGATAACAGGTTCTGGATATCCCCTAGAAATAAAAATATTTGCAGGGCTGGGTCAAGAGAATAGCTTGAGAAAACTGAGGGGAGAGGGAAAGGGAGAAGGTGAAGGCAAGAGTGTATCAGTAAATGTTGTAGGGCAGTAAGTCAATTAAACTAACATTATTTACTTTCCTTGGTATATCACTTGCCTGGATAGGAAGTTAGGAACACAAAGCAGCTGTGGCATCTCTTTTCAGGACAATTCCTGGGAAGCTGCCCAAAACATGTAAAGCCAAACAATGTTAGGGAACACAAAAGTATCCTCCTACAGGCAAGATTTAAAACTTAGGGTCCTTATTGCTTGCAATCACTAAACAAACTCTACATTTCTCAGGTAGCTTAGAGTTAATTCCAGACTCCTGGCTGAAACAGTAAGTCATTGCATTGTGCTTATCAGGTATTCTCCATCAAGCTCAAGTGTGCACACTATTTGTTTCTTCCCGCTTTTTGTCTGGAAGGATCTGCATCCCAGTGATGGGGTTTGTAAAGGTCACTGATTCCTGGTATAGTTTTTAATCCCCAAGTTTTTGCGTGAAGGATTAGATACACCATGTCCTGAAAATATGCATACTGTGATATACAAAAATACTACCAAAAAAAGCCCCTCCAAACTATGTGATCATTTAAACTTTGGATGGGTGCTTTTACATTTCATATTCAGTTCTTGAACTCTTCAAAACAAAGACCACATTGACATCTGCAACAGACTTTCATTTTTACCCATATTTCTCATTCCTACATCAGGTTCTCTATCTTGACACACATTTGTGTGGCTCTGCTCACTTAAATCTAGAGTCAGTAGTTAAACACAGTGCTCTCACCAAGACACAATTCCTGTTGACTTACAACTATAGGGCTGAAATCAGAAAGGCTGAGTTAAGTTAACAGCACTACTGACACCACCTCGCTTCCCAAGTTAACCACCCCTAGTCCGCTGCTGGAGTTCACGCTTCTTTCTGCTTCATACAAAATGACAGGTTACTTTAGACAGTAAAAGTGCTGGTTCTTCAGTCTCTTTTGGAAGAGGAAATGGCTGGAAGTGATAACTTCTTCATGTAACACAACCAGATGAGGATATGGGCCATAAAATTATCACTGATAACTTCGGTGACAAAAGTCAAAATTCAAATAAGCAAAAATTTTCAACCTTCCTGGAAACATCTACTTTATCCAAGTGTTTAAGCAGTAGCTAAGTGAATAGAGATCTATGCATATTTGTAGAAATGGCTTTTTGAATGACAATATTATGAGAAATTGAAAGCAAAAACATTATTGTATGCATCTATGTTTTCCATATAACTCAGGTATTCAGTTCAGTTTCTACTAACATTTTACATCACCTGGCTGTTGAGATTTTCAAATTACATACACAAACACACATATTTAAAGATAATTTAATGTTCTGGCTAATTCAGGGGTTCTTTTTTCTTTCTGAATAAGAAAATTTTTGAACAGTTTTGTTTCAGGGTTTTGTTTGTTTGTTTGTTTGTTTTTAATTTAGAAGGATTCAATTTGAAGTTACTTTCCAAAAAAAAAATTCCGTGTTTTCAAACAAGTTCTACTACAGAGGCAAAATACTAGCCCTATCCTACTGTTTTATTATTTATAAAAATTGCAGGTACCTCTCTAGAAATCACAGCGATGAATTAATAGCTTCTGTCGTGGCTAAATTTTGTCATCAAGCCATGCCATTTTGCAGAAGCAGGAAGTGATGGGCTTAATGTTAAAGATTCTCTGGTTTTCAAGAACAACTATTTCTCTTCAAAACCTTTAAAAAAATATTATATTATGTCTTCCCATGCAGTGATGGAATGTCCTTCCAGACCCACAACAGTCTCCAGGAGATTCTGGCCACGGTTAATTTACTCCTGTAAATTCTGTGCTGGGAGGATCTTGCACAAACATCTGAGATTCCTCTGCTAGCAAATGTTATTAGCTGCAGAACTAGTAGATTTGAAGTGTGTTTGTGGAAAAGAAGCCCAGATCCTAAGACCCAAGATCTTGATGTGACTGAAAGATCTATGTTTAAAGTAATACCTAGTCACAATGGAGATCCAGGGGGTACATGCATAAATGCTATCTGACAGCATAACAGACTCCTAGGTGAGAGAAGGAGTACTTTCAGGGCCTGCAATTTAGCCAATAGCAATTCTTACTACTGTTTCCCTAATAGCCAAAAGAGGGGGCTAGTTCATTCCTTTTTTTCATGTTTTTAAAAAACTTGTTTCTATTTCCTGACCTTGGGGTTGTTGGAATATTCATGACAGAAAATGAGGTGGAATCTTCTCCAGAGGCACCTTTATTACTAGCAGATTGACTCACAGTGAGGATCTTTGCTTTCCATTTTGTTCACAAGCCTTCCATCTGTATCACTGTACTTCATATTAAAAGGCTTCCACCCTGCCACAGTACCTTTCAACTTTGTTGGACCATTTTACGGCATCAAATTGACTGCAGCAAGCAAAGACTTGTTGGACAGTGCATTTTCAGCTATCAGAACTTGCATTAAACTGTTCTTTGCCTATAGCCCAGCAGAGAACCAGGGAAAGAAAAGTTGTTACGCAAGTTTCAGCATTAAGTATCTTTGACTTATTGCCGTGATTATACTAATTGCTCATCTTCCTAGTGGGAGGTTGCAGGAAGCTGTTTTGAAGTAATCAAGCTGAGATGCGGCCTTCTATTTATAAGAGGCCTAGAAATCTTACTCTCCCAAAAAGAGTATCTAATTGAATCTCTAAAAAACCACAGATACAATTTCTCTTTCCTCCCTTAGAATCTCACACGACACTCTATGATTCAGTTCTTCCTCACTGTGAAGTCCTCACTGTGTTTTCCTGCTTGCCCACGCTTTGAGCACAAGGCAAAACCTCTGTAGCTCTGTGTTAGCTCCAGGATCACCTCATAGACCTATGTGGTACCATATGAATGCACCTATTCCCTAACTCCTAGGCAGCTTAAATAAAAAAAATAATGAAGGATTTTGGCTCAAAGCAGTTTAATATTGTGATATATGCATACAGCACCAGTGAAAGAGAGTAAGTCCTGGCTGCCATACAAATGAGGGCAGAGCCCAACACCAGAGGATTTGAACCAACATTTCTAACTGATCTATTGAAAGCATTTGTGTGGTAAAGCCAGGGTAGATTTCTTCTAAACAACAAGATCATTCTGCTGAGATGAGGTTAAATTTCATCATAGATCACTGGCAGGATTTTGCTGTTGTAGATACTGTTGTTCTCTTTTTTTTCCTAGTTTGTGACAACAGTTTCTTGGTAAAACTAGGAATGTATTCTTAATAAGTTGTTCCAGGAAAGCCAAAATTACTTGAAAGCAAAGGTTATAGTTTGCCCAATATTTTCAACCAAAGAAAAAGAAAATGGAATGTCTAAGTCAACTGTTCCGACATTTCTGAAGCACTTAATTTACAGGCACATGCAATAAACATGAAGGAAAAAAAGAGCTAAATCCACACTGGTACTGAAGGAAGATTTATAGGAGTGGCTTTAAAAACAAATTAAGCTGGCTTAAGTATTTGGTCCTTTAAATTCTGAGAGCTTTCTTACCTGAATGCTGGTGTTTCTCGATGTAGTCTCAGCTTAACAAATGTCTCTCAAAAACTGTACAGCAATGTAAACAGGACTATAGAAGAAAACACATCCCAGTCTAGCATGCATGTCAAGGCACTTTCCTGGCAGATGAGATACCATTTCAAATCACCTTTGGCAAAAAGGATCTCAGCTAAGGTCTCCTATACCATGTATGAATGCTGTACAGCTGAACTTTTCAGGGAGAGGCATTGATGGCTGTGTAAGTTTCATTTTTAGATAACTTGCATCCACAGATACTGGATGCTGAGACAAAAGAAAACAGGGGTTTACAGAGAATAACTTATCATGGGAAACTGGAAGGATTAGGGAATACCATTTGATTGCTTATTAGGCAGACTTATGGGAGTCAGAGGCCAGGGAGAAAAGATGGCTCTTGAAATGGGATTTGAAGACAGTCAGGAGGTTACCAAAGCAAACAGCAGGGTATCTGTTACAGAAGCTGAGATTCACAGGAGAAAGACTAGGAGAAAAAGCTCCAAAATTAAAAGTCATCTCCCTCTATACATCATCACAAATCAATACAAACCAAGTCATTCACAGAAAGAGGCAATTTCACGTGTTTGTTTGCAAGCCCTGACGGATCTATTGGCTAGCATGCCTATTGTTCCTATCCTTGACATGACATACAGAGCAGAGGTATCATGATGTATATACACCTTGAAAAACTCCAGTGTCTTTCATTACCATGAGAAATGCAGGGGCTGGCTGCTTTTGACAGCCAGTGATGCTATTAGCTAGCCTATTGCGTTGGTAGCTGAAGAAAATTCAGTCAACATATTTTAACCTTCTGAGCAATCCCAGCACATTGTGATCTTACCAAAGCAGCTGATAACAACTGAAGTACAAGCTCTGCGTCAGACAAACAGCAGCTGGGGGAAGGGAGCTCTGCTCTCCTTCCTCCCCCACGCCAGCCCAGCTTGTAGATCAAGCTCGTCATCCCTTTCAAGGCAAAAGGCATTGACAACATCTTTCTTCCTCAAATAACAGAGAAAGAAGTGAGTTTACTACTGCACTGGACTTTTACAGAGCAAAGAAAATAACCAAAAGCACTCAATAGCTCTAAGAGAGCACAGGGAGGACAGCCCAAACCCACCTGATGCTGGGATTCCAGCATAGATCTTGTATTATAAACTGAACTAGGCTCTGGGCCAAGACAAGTTGTGAACTCTACTGACTTAATTTCAGCTTCTCTCTGCAGCCTTTCATTAGGAATTGTAAAGGTTCCTTCCGAGTTTTTTCAAAGTACGGCAACACAAGTGGTCTCCAATTTCAGCTGTGCACTGTGATTAAAGTGGGCTGTCTGGGAGGAAAAGGGGGGTAAACTGGCCAGCCCTTTGAGTTCAGACTGGGTCTCACATATGTAGGAGTGCAGGAATTCCTCAGCTTCACATTTGGAAATGGGCCCAGGTCAGAAAGTAAAAATAGAAAAGTGTATATGCAATTCTATCAAGCTCAGCTGCAAGGAAGGGGGAAAAAGTTTCCTGTAGACCTTGATTCAAGCATTTCAGAAGTTTCAAGGACAAATATGAAGCAGCTCCAGGGCTCCATTTCATTTTGGAAATTCATAATTCATCATTCAGCACAGTGGAAAACTATTTGCAGAAAAATGAAAGTTGCTTTATTTTTTTAATCTGATTTTATAATATGCTTAAAAAAATTAGGCAAAATATCCATATATTGTCTCCATGTCTATTTTGTAGCATGACCACATTTTAACTGTTATTCTTTTAACACTAGAAAAGGAGAAAATATCTCATAAATTGAGAGAATTGACAGTAGATAACACTGTTCTTTCAAGCTTCAGCCTTAGTAGAGAGCAGCTGTATCATTTCCCTCAGGGAATACAGTTCTGCTTCCTTGCTCAAATATCCCCAAAATGGGTGAAACAGGTTTGCATGAATACGTGTATCAAAGAGAACTGAGCTTAAAGTGGGATGCCCAAATCATCTGTACATGTAAAGCACATGCAAATTCCCTGTATAGTCCAGAGCACAAGCTACACGTACCCTGAGGAAAACATGTACATGTACAGAGGAAAACAAGGAGTCACTAGCATGGGATTAAAACATCCATCCCTTGATTCTGTCTGTTGGGAAATGGTCTGTGTGGGACTCAGCCGACAATACCTAGCTGTATACACAGCTCTGTGTGTGTATATGTACGCAGCTATATCTACACACAAAGGAGGCAGCTGCAGGTGGAGACACAGAGGCCAGGGCACCACTGTCTGTTTTTTCCCCACGAAAAGAGTCTGGCTGCTACAAGGCTGATGCACAAGTCTTATGAGGAGTGGCTGAGGGAACTGGGGCTGCTTAGTCTGGAGAAAAGGAGGCTGAGGGCAGACCTTATTGCTGTCTACAACTACCTGAAAAGAGGTTGTAGCATGGAGGGTGTTGGTCTCTTGTCCCTAGTAGCAAGTGACATGTATGAAAAGAAATGGCCTCAGGTTGCACCAGGGAAGATTCAGATTGGATATTAGGAAAAAATGCTTCACAGAAAGGGTTGTGAAGCAGAGGAACAGGCTGCCCAGGGAAGTGTGGGTGTCACCATTCCTGGATATGTTTAAAAGGCTTGTAAACAAGGCTCTTAGGGTCATGGTTTAGTGCTACAGTTAGGTTACAGTTGGACTTGGTGCTCTTAATGGTCTCTTCCAACCTCAATTATTCTATCATTTTATTCTATGCTGCTGCCAAATGAAGAAGCAGGGAGCAGGAGGAAGTGGCATCATGTCTCAGAAGCAGCACTTCTACTCCTTCCCATTTCTCCATGAAGCTTGATTTTCTAAAGTCTTCCCTGCTGGTTCTTGCCTCCTGGCTGTGTCTTTGCTCCTCCCATGACAGAGGAGGCGTGGCCTGGCATGTCCCCTGCACACCATCCCAGGTGGCATAGCTGGATTTTGCCTACCAAAGGCAGCCTCAAGGTAGCCCTGCAGTGAGGCCCCATGGCCCCCCAAGCTGTTCTTGAAATACATGTGGCTGCCAGGCTGCCTCCCCTCAGTGGCAAGATGTACAGCATCCCTGGGCAGCCAAGAAAAAGCTGGACTTTCCCTACGACTTACTAGAACTGATACAATGAGGTCATCTTCTTGGGCCTTTTCTTTCTAACTGTATTTTCACATCAACAAACAAACAAGGAGGAAACATAAATGCTGGCCTCTGGAGGAAGGACACCGGTGCAGGTAAACACACTCTTTCAGTTTTAAAAAATTAACAACACTGTCAATTTCACTTGTGTACATTCTGATCCAAGACTGCATTTTATTCACCATAATCTTTTTCTCAGCCTTTTTTTTTGGAGGGGAGGGGAGCATGGGAAGGGGGTAACAGTAATAAAATAATTTTGTGTGAAACAAGAACACACAAAACTTCAAATAAATCAAGCATGAAACAACAGAAAAGAGAAGTTTTCAGCAGTTCTACTTGCAGAATCAGAGGAGACTATAGGTTAAATGAATAAACAAAATGGCTAGTAATTTTGTTGAATTATATTGTTCAGTTTCAGTTGTGTCCCCCAATATAAACAGACCAGTAACTGATGTGTTATTGTGAATTTGTGGATTGTGTCTGTAATGAATGTGTACTGGAATGACCCTCTGAGAGTAAATCAATATTGGAAAGAAGACACCTCTGCTGATTCAGATTTCTGACTCTTCTAAATCAGTTTTCAAATGGTCAGAATTTCTATTAACAACAGAAGTCATCCCAAGATATGAAGAACAGTCACAGTTTTCAGAATACAGGTCCTCTCAGTATCCTTGGATGTTCTTGCAAGGTACTTAATGCCTTAATTCCTGACAAGATAGTCAGATATGGGGAAGAATAAGCTACACATTTTCCAAAAAAAAGTAGTTTCCAAGCTGTGATCACCACAAACCCACAGGCTAAATAGCCTACAAAGAGAATCTGTAAAGAATAAGCTAGTTGTGAATACTCTTGGTTTGGGAAAGAGTGCATAGATAAAAACTGGTGAAATACTTCTTTTAAAATAGAGGAAGATAAACTCTGCAAAGTTCATCTTTCAGCATTCAGTGGGCATAAGGCTGAAGAAATGTGGTCCTTTCTCCTTGTATTCAGACTGGTCCACGTAGCCAAGTCCTTTGACTTGAGGGCATGGCTGGATGGTAAATCTCTTTCTCTGGCATTGTACCCTTGAAAATTTATCTATTTCAAGTACCGCTGAGGGTTGTGCTGCTAAAGTAATGTAGCTGCTGGAAGCATCCATCCCTGTATTTCTCCATCTGTGTCCCAGGGCAGCAGCATGTCAATAAAGTCATGTCCTTGGTTGTCATATTGCTTATCAAATCCAAATAGAAACCCAGAACTAGATCTCCTCAAATCTAGTGAAGAAATTACTATCTATGTCTAAGTCTCAAGTTGGCAGTAAATAATTAACTTCATTCATCCATGCTGCGATCAAAAAGATGCTTTTAAAATTTGCACCAGAATTTAATGCTGCTGAGTCATAGTTACTGAGCTTCACCTCAGTTTTGCTGCTTTCAAACTTCTTTTCCTGTTTGTTATTAAACCAATATTGTGTGGCTGTGAGTTTAAACAGGGCAGGACAGCCTAAGTTTTGCGGATGAGTAACTTCAGTGTTCTGAGGGTGAAGAAGAACAAAGTACTTCAGCTGCAAAAAATGAATTTATATACTGTAAGGAGAAATTACTCAAATATGGGCAGGTGACAGTCAAAGTCACAAGTATTATTGTGAAACTGCTGCTAAAGCAGAATAATATTTATGCACTGCAAACAGATTTGTGCTGCTGAGCAAATCTATCTGCTCTCGGGAGTAAACCTCAGAAATGTGTTCCTTTGCAGGCAACACAGTGGGCAAACAAACACTTTAGTGTCAAATAAAATGAAATATAAAAGAGTATAACGTTGCTCAAATGGCAAAGCAAGAGGTAGATATTCTATATTATCACTTCTCAGGCCTTTTGTTTGAGGGTGAGTGACTGGGAAGAGCTTTTACTACTATTTGTTACTATTTGCTATAACCTCAGTGCCCTAGAAGATGGAAAGTTGGGATACCAAACATAAAGAAGCTAGTAGGAGGAGAGCTTACAGTCACACTCATGTCCGCCTCTGACTGCTAGTCATCAGCACCCACTTCCAAAATGGTATCACTTTACTCTTTCCGGTACCAAACCTGCATTAATGGCAGTCTAACTGTGACAAAAGGCGTTGGTGTTCTGTGTACAATGATGTGACAGCTCTCAGTAGCAATGCATTCAAGTGTGGATTAAAAACAAGGAACAGATCAGAAAATGGTTCAGCCAATCCGGAATTCCCTTCTAGAGAGAATGTGGTATTTAGACACACAGGAAGATACAGATATCATGTAAAATATACTAAAAACTCCACTTATCTGGCTGTTTGTTATTTATTGAGTTCAATGGTATGTTCAGCAACCTGCATGGGAATCTTTAAATGCAATTATTTACATCATTCCAAATTATAGCATCTCATTTTTCCACCCCAATATTTACAGATTTAGATTCTTTATGCAGGCTCCAGCTCTTACAGACTATGGAGAAATTTCACCAGCAGGACATACAGGACTGTTCATTTTCAGTATCTGTAGCCAAGTGTCCATGGCCTGCCCCGTGGATATACAGATTTCCCAGGTCTTTTGAGTTTGTAAGGCCAAATTGTTCTGCTTCAATATAGTTCAGAGATTCCCCTGTCTCCACTGATCTTATTCCCAAGATCAGTATGAGATGAAGGGGAAGAACAAGTAGGACAAATGCATTCCTGGTCTAAGCAGATGAAACCTTATAACCTCATTTTTCCTCTGCCCCCATTTTAGGACTTGTCGGTTGAGTAGCAGCTGTTTACACCACTTATGAATTTGGCCTAAGACATAGAAATAAAGCAATGGATTATATTCCGTGGAGAGTACATTAAAAATAAACAATGCATGTGTGTGTGTGGCAGAACTGAGTCTTGAGTCCCTAATTATAGGAAACAGGAAATACTTTGGTTGCCCTCCTTCCCAAGATCAAAATTAGTTAATAATTACAATACTTCTTTAAGGTTCACTCTCCCTTTGGCTTTACTGCCACTGGGGAGGGGGAGGGAAGGGTGGAGGAGGAGGAGGGAGGAAACCAGGGATCACCATAACAATATGTAGGTGGAAAAAAGAGACATTACATGTTCTAAGATAAGAGCAAGGAAAGCATCGCACGATAAAATCAGCCAGTCCTTCCCTTGTGCAGCACAGTAGGTCATTCAGGAGCATTCAGGAGAATTCTTTTGCTTCATTATTTTTTTCACAGTCATATTTAGGAAGCTGAAGAACATTATCAAAAGACATTCAGGAGCTGGGGTTGGGGGCAGTCTTAGCAAAGATTTCAACAATCTTTAAACCATCTGGCAATTTTCCGTGCAGAGATCGAGCTGGAGGTGGCGATGAGGGGACAGAAGTTTTTCTTAAATAAGAATAACCTGACATTTTTCTCTACTTTAAGGCATTGTCTCCTCTGTGTTTGCATTTCTCTCTTTTTTAAATAAAACAAATTTTAAAATAACAACTCCTTAGGTAATCTGAGCCAGATTCCCAAAAACGTTGCATGAGACAACTCAGTGGCAGCATTTAGTTTGTTGCAAGCAGTCTGCACAGGCTCAAACCCCATTAAAGCTCCTTTTTTTAATATTTTTTTTAGACCAGTATAATGACTCACTTTGTACAATAGCATATGTAAAGAGTAAGAATCCAGGCCTGCAGCTTCATTGTTGAAAGAAAATTCACATCTTGTCAATATTGGGCAAAAAAGGCTGCAAATGAAGATGTAAAATCAGGTTCATGTTTAAAACATCTAAACTAATATTGCTTTAGGAAAGAAACAACACATTAAGAACAACGTGTGAATATCCACTGACAGCCCTGAGTGCAGAATATTGTTTCAATAGTGCAGTTTGCTCATACACATAAAATAAGTAGGATTCAGTTGGTTAATAATTTATCTGGTGACGTTTTAATCTTGAACCAAAAATATCCTTGAATGTTTCCAGAGAAGCTGATATCAGGCATCCACAGCAACTGTAAAATCTGCCCTTTTTCTGCTTTATACTGGCTGACAGTTCATCATAGTCTTGGCTCTGCAAAAGACATACATAAGTGATTAATTTAATGCGCAGCAAGTAGTGCCATTAACACCATGTGCATATGCCTTTCCAAATTCAAGGGCTTACATTTGCCCAGTGCCTTCCCAACACAGAGAGACCTCTGGGGAGGGGCTTTGAGCAAATCTTATTTCAAAGAATGAAGGCAAGGGAAAAAATGTATTTTTCTCCATAAAGCAAATCTATCTGCCAGCAAAAACGAGCTGGGGCTGTGCACAGGGGCTTGCAGGACCCCTTCTCTTGCCTGGCAGCAGCAGGCACTGCCCAGCCACAGTGGCCACCACCATCTCTCCAGTTGTTAGCCCTGAACTCTCAGCAGCGTGATCAAGAGTACTGGAATCACAACCAAATAAAAGTTCCCCAGAAAATGTAAATGAATATACAGTTGATCTTGCCATGCTGGCAAAAGAAACCTCTGTGTTTGAACCTTTTGGCTTCCCTCGAAGAGTCCTGGCCTTGTTTTCCTGCAATCCCTTAGAGAAAAGCCCCAGGGCTGAGGCAGTAAGAATTCAACTGCTGACAGTCCTTCAGAAGATACCATTAACCCTTTGGCTGCTAACTCCTGTCCACTGAAAAATGGGTGTCTGCTCTCAGACTACTCAGCATTTAGCTGCTACCCCCAATGTCCTTGTAAGGTCAAGGTTCAACAGCAGCTGAGCACTTAGGCAAGCACTTACTGCAGATTGGTGGTCAAATGTATAAGAGCGATCACCTCCGTGGGCTCCTGGAGTGTTTTCAGCCTTGCTGCTGACTCCCTGGCTATCCCCAAGCTGCTCCTCCAGCTTTGCTGCATGGCACAAATTAATGCTGAATGGGTGAGGCTTACTTAACCAACTAGTGTAAAAGGCTTTGTATCTCCTGAATAAGAGGAAGCCACGCGAGGAAAAATACCTAATGTTATCACAGAATCACACAGAATCACAAAGAATCACAGAATGTTAGGGATTGGAAGGGACCTCGAAAGATCATCTAGTCCAATCCCCCTGCCGGAGCAGGAACACCTAGATGAGGTTACACAGGAAGGCGTCCAGGCGGGTTTATTGGATTTTAAAGTATAAATCCAATCAGCAGATTTTGGAGCACAGCTATGCTGAGCGTACACATTCATCAGCATGAAGCATTGATACTTCATCTCTCCAGTCAGACAACAAGAGTGAAAATTTCTTATATCAATCTTGAAATGGATGTGTTCCCTTGCTGCAACAAAACAAAGCAAAACACATTCACACAGCTGGGTAAAGCTCCTCTTAATCCATGTGCTTACAAATACCGTGGACATAGGTATTTGGATGTTAAATAGATTTGTAACACAGTGCTGTAAAAAATAATAGCACTCTTGGTATTATGTGGTAATTTCACAATGTTGGGGAGAGGCTCTTAATGAGTTTACTGTTTGCTACCATGGAGAAGATGACAGGACTGGGATGCCAGATCATTAAACTCTTGGAATTAGTATTCTTTTTAATATCGCAGTGGACATAAAGGCCAACTCAGTCTCTGCTACAAAAGATCTTACAATCGAGTCTCGATTTTTCCCAAAGTTTATTTGTTGCTTTTGGTTTTCAAAGTTTGAAAACATTCAGCTATATTTCTGCCCTCCTAGACTCCATAAAAAGCTTTCAAGGCTATATGTGGTGAGAAGATAGTGTGGATATTAAAGACAGAACACCCACCCACTGCATTGTATTATTTTGTGTTGCAAAAGTAATTACCATGCTAGAAATCAAGTTCAGTGTTATTGAATGGTTATAAAATTCATCTAGCATAATTCTCACAGAGAAAAAAATAGCTTATGGTAAAAGAAATAGATTGACAGTGTACTCTGAAGTATACCTTCTCCCCATTCCCATTACTCTGGAAGAACTCCTAAGTATTAAACACAGGCACTAGACAAGCTGTACAAATCAGAATGGCACCTTCATTTCTGTTTAATGAGTTGTCATATGCTCTCTTAGTAATTCTTTTATGCAAGAACTTTCTTAAAATGTAATCATTAATAACATGCTATTTGAATGCCTCAAATGAGTCTCAGCTTTCCATTATAAACACACTTGCTTGTGGATACCACTGGAATAATAGGATTTGAGCATTAGTGCTCTGTTTATCCACACACAGGTAACACTCAGGATTCAACCCCTGGCAAGCTGCCTTACAGCCTGACCTGCTCTGAGCTGAGACAGCTAATGCACATGCAGTTCTACCTGCCCACAGACAGCCGTGACTCCCTGGCAAGCTGTCTCTGAAGTCTAGCATTGCTCTGGATTTCCTCCAATCAACTTTTTTGTTTTCTGTAAATGTGGTTTTGCTTTCAAGAGGTTAAAAAAAATTTTTAAAAAGACAAAAATTACAATTGCTGCAAGTGGTCTAGAGGTTTAGGATATGAAATAGGGTTGTGTGGAGGATGCTATGATCCTGAAGTCAAAAACCTGGTGTTCAAATGCTAAGAAATTATATCGTCAGACTATGGTGTCCTCAGCATCACTGTTGCAGCTCTTCACAGTGTTTCATACTGAAGTAAAATTCCTTGACTCTTAGATACTTTATTTTAAGATATCAGGAACACAAGAAATTTACACCAGCTTGAGTGGGCGGGCCACAAAAGGGTAAGGGAAAGACATCAGAAAAGACAGATATTAAGTTGCTTTCGAATAACAGTTTCTCTCAGAACAAACTGGCTATGCAGGGAGAACAAACTTGGTATGCAATATATTGATTATTTAATGATTTTTAAAAGCAAATAATGCCACATTCTTCTATATTATTTGGTTATTTTTTCTGCATTGTTGCCTAGCACAAGTCTCATAAACTGTGAAATCAAAACAATGTGTCATAAAAATCTCCAGGCAGATACATGGTCACACACACAGCTTTAATCCATTTACATTTCCTGTGGTCACACCAGGTGTTGGCTAAGACTTCAATTTTTGCTTTTTCCAACAATGACAACACTGCTAGTTCCTGCATGAAATATAGGTCATTTGAAGAGATAGATAATGGGAATAGAGATATACACTTACCTACATATATATTCAGGGAAGAAAAGGAAGGAAGAGGATCATAATATATATATTCCTGTCTAGAAAATAAATGATGTTTGCATTTGTACATAGGGCTCTTGGTTCCCATGAGGCAGTTATTAGAAGTTTTCTTCTCGCATTTAGTCATGTTTGGAATTGTTTTCAGGATGTTTAGACTCTTTTCTTCAAGTTGTCACCAATTCATTACCACAGAATTACATTTTACAAACAAGAGCTGGCTAGAGCCAACTTGGCTTGGCTACTGCTGCCTGAGGGAATTTGAAAAAATTATAATTTCCCTGCCTTTGGAAATAGACAGGCATAGACCCAACTGCAGGCAATCTCACCTCTTTATTGTCTTTCTGAGCTGAGCAATGGCTTTTGGTTTCTTGGAGGAGCTCACCTCTTATTTGAAGAGAGAACACGCATACAAAGTATTTTTTACTCCAATACACTGTACACCTGAGCAGACATGAATTTTCATCTTAATGACTCTGCACAATAGGGTCCCCACTGCATCACCACCAGAAAGAATTACTGAAGATGGGTGGCAGAAGTTTCCTTCAATGGAGTGGTGAGCCATCCCAGTGTAACCGGTGCTCAGAGCAGGACTCCACAGAAGGTCCAAAGTTAGCCAAACTCCTTGTCTTTTCCAAAAGAGGCAAAGTTGATAATGGCACTGACTGCACCCAAAGCCTTTTTCCCTTAAGGGTCCCTGGGAATTAAACGTTGTCACATCTATGACTGGCCCATCTGCACCTCCCTTGACAGCAATTTACCCACCACTATCCCTTACACACACACACAAGCACACACCTCCCTACACTGTGATAATGTCGTAATTAGCAATTGATCTTTTTGTCTAACAAAAATTGTCTTGTTTCTGCCTTTGATCCTTCTGAAAGTGTCCCTCCTCAGCTTCATAAATCATGATAAAAACTGTAGCCACCACTTCCTTGTAATTCTTTTTGCAAAGGATCTGCAAAGATCTCTTCAGAGAAGGAAGCACCAGATTTATAGAAAATTAGAGGCAAACTTTAAGGAACAGTCTGCCCACATGATTGCTCAAAGGTCAAAATGATGTGCCTTTTCTTATAATTACAGTTAGACAGTAACTGCTGGTTAGTGATAAATTAAGTCAGCACATCTGAAGTTGATTTGGCATGAGAACAGGATATTAATCACCAAATAGTCATCATTTACCTTCAGTTGAAGCATAAATTGCAATTGTGAATAGATCAAGCTGAATATAAGCTTATTCCGAAAGCAATCTACAGGACAGATTCTCAGGCAGTGAGAGCTTCCAAAGTTTAATTAAATTCAGAGCTACATCAATTAACACTAGCTGAGATCTGGGTCCAAAGGATGATCTGTGGAGTAAATCGAACACAATTTACCTTAATATCAGGAAGAATATTCACATTTTTCGTCCTGATGGAATAGCAAATCTGTCTTGAGTGCACAGGGCCATATTCTCATGCTTCTCCCAGGTGAAACAGTACAAGCAGCTTTGCTGAAATCTGCAGAATAATTCCCTCATGACTACGCTCTGATCTTAAGTGGCTACCTGTACTTGTTAGGAACATCAATTTAATTCCAAGCTAGTGGTTCTCATTGCTAAGACCTCCTTCAAGAGAAAGTCAGATTATCTAAAAGGTAAGTCTTTAGTCAAATTCTGTGAACAAAAATAATGCAGCCAGCAACTTCAAGTGTTCAGGACAAACTACATCGCCTGACTGCTAGCCCAAGCTTATGAAAACCAGAAAAGAACAAGTATGCCCTTGAATAATCTTCAAAATACAATGCAAAATCTCCTGTTCGGTGGAACTTCCTTAAAAAATATAGTAACAATTAAGAATAAAAGAGAATAAATATTTTAGAAGCTTTCTAGTGAGGTATATTTGTTATTTCCTAGCTCATACTCATTCTTTGGGGGATGATTTGAGAGAGCATAGTGCCTGTGAAAGCAAGAAATCCCACTTTTCAATTTTTGCTGTCATTTTCTTATAAGATTCTGGTCAGAAAATGAGACTAACATTTTACAAAAATGTTTGCAACGTTTTTGTCACTGTCTCAAAATGGATAAAAATGTGTCAGAAAGTTTGACAAACATCAAGAATGTGCCTCTATGCTGTCAAGAGCATTCCCCTTCTTGATGAGCCAAGACATGTACTACTCCCACATTCACACTTCTGCCTAAAGCTCGGTAACTTTTTCCTGCAGGGAGTCCTAAACCTTGAGCCGGGAGATTTTCCCTCTATTTACATTAGGTAGGGCACAGCCTTTTGTCACGTTAACTAAAATGCTACTTATCTTCGAAACAGACTGACCATCTGAGCCCTGCATCATCTGAGTGCTTTTAGATGTTCAGTGGCTGAAGTGTCCTATTTTGGATCATTCCCTTGCAGAACAAATGCTCTCTGAGACTGTTCCAAACATTTGTTTGGCACACGAGCATTCCCTCTCCTTTTGAAGCAGTATTAAAAGCACTGTCAGCTCATTAATGGATTTTTTTAACTTTTTCTTTTGGCAGAAATGAAGCTATCACTGAAGGAAATATCTTGTAAACATTGAAACAACCACAACAGCATTCCATGTGTACACGCTGGAAAACAAAAACAAAATAAAAGCAGCCTTTTGCAATGAAACGTGTCTTTCCTGAATCAGCAAAGACTTCCATGACCTTGCAGCCATTCTTTGGAATAGCCACTGAGAGCTGCATGAATCGAATAACAAAATAAAAGCAACTATAGCGCAAAGGACAAATCTTCCAGGGTTAGAGGAGAGACACTGCTCTGAAAACACCAAGCACTGAAATCTTACCCATAGGTCGACTTGTGTACAGATGTCACCATGACTACATCAAAGGCCAGATTTCCCAGAGGACTCAGCTTCCCTTAGAGAAATTCTTTAAACATTAGAGTTTTAAAGACCTCAGCAAGCCAGATTTTCAGAAGACCTTATTCCAGAGGGCTAGCATTGGTATTTAGATGAGACCCGGTTACCACAAAAAATTTATACTTGAAGAAGTCCTCCTGATAGATAGCACGATGAGCATTCTATGTAAAATGTAGGAATGTGCTTGTTACCCTTATTCTCCCTCCTTTTCTTCTTTTCCCACACTTAATTTTTCTTAATTTGAGAAACTAAGGACATTTTAATTCATCTTGACACACTTAGGTATGAAAGGAAACAGCTTTCACCCGAACTCTGTAGCTACTGCATAGGCACTCTCTGTAAATAAATCTGTATCTTTCCTTCTGTTACTGGTTATCTCTGACTGGGTTTTTTTCTTTTATTTCTAGGCATTTTTTATGAAAGATATGTTATGAAAATCGAAGTGTTCTTCTAGAATGTGGCTGATTTGGATGAAATATAAAAAAAAAAATAAAAAGAAAATACCTTTCTCTAATATTTTCCGTTTTTAATTTCCTGTTCTTCACAAGACAAGTTGGTCCTGGAAAATAATTTGTAAAGAAAAATGTCTTGCTAATTACAGAAAACTCCCAGTCATTTGTTAGATCCATGCAAAATCAGACATTTGACTGTAAAAGCATGCAACTTGAACAAAATATACTTTGTGTTCTTTTGATTAACTGTCTAGGGTTGGTTTACACTTCCAGACTTGTAAAAAAGGCTAGATAAAAATTATTTTAGTGAGAAGTTAGGTGCCTGTTTAAAAGTGACAGCAATAGCTTGGGGAGATTAGGTAGGCAGATAGACAAGTAGATAGATACACAGATACAGAGAAGTGCTGGGACTTGGAATGAATTTCCCTGAAATATCCTAGCCTCAAGTGCTCTCAGTTTTGTGACAGATTTGTGACATGCAGTTTGTCAACAGTCAAGAAGAAAACTAGATCTAGAACTGCCAGGTAATATATCGGACAGTTTTTCTAAGTTGCAATGTTTATGTAAGATAACCACCTGTCTCACTCATGCTTACAGCAGTTTGGACAAAATAACTGCGGTCCTCTTCCTCTCTCGTAACCATCAGCGTCCACTGAGCAGTCAGTGCTTCAGACAACCTGAGCAATTACCTGGAGCAGACCGAAGTCTGTGCATCTTACTTACCAGAAATCACAGGAAAGCTGGAGCATGTTCTGATGTCATTGCAAGAGGGCCTGCAACAACAAATGAGCTTGTATTGCATTTGCAAGAAGTCAAATCACTGAAAGGAACAGGTATAAAAAGGAAAAATAATCAGATCATCATGGTACTAGTTTTTTAAGTGCTCTGCCTTAAAACATGATCTATAATATAGAAGATTGCACAGAACATCTGGAAAAAAAAATTAGATTATAATTTCTGGTTTCATATCCCCATTTCACGAAGTTTAGCCACTCTTTTTGGATCAAACTTCTTTGTGACCTCAATATTATATAAGGATATTCATTAACTCCTGATGTAATTAGTCTACAAGCAGACAAAAGGGAATATGTCCCCTCCCTTGTATATTCAATGTACCCATTTAACCATTCAGTTGCCCAAATCTTGTATAGGTGCTTGAAGGCACTGTTAAAATTTTCAATTTTACATTGGGAATTGGGCAAGCAATGTACACCCCAATACATGCATAAAATATTATTTGGAAAAAGCATGACATCCCTGATGTAGGTTAATTATTAACGAGCTTGGCTCTGAATTAGTGTGTTTCAGTTGCAGAAGAACACTAGTGCAGTTGAGATTATCCTAGAGCACTTGAGTAACTAGTCCCATTTCCAGCGGAACAGAGAAACCGCTTGTCACAGCCCATGTTACTTCCCAGACCTTAACATGACAAGGAAAAGATTGTCTTTAGTGAGGCCTTTCGACTATGGAAAGGGATAAAACTCCAAAAGTTGTATAAGGCTAAGTCTCACAGCAGGCCCCAACACATTGGGAAAACTGATGATCCCTCTTTTCTTGCCACTTTCCCAAGATCTCTGTTATCCCACACTGTGATATCTGTCTTCATTATTTTGCCAGCCTCAGCAGGTTTCAGTCTCCCAGTTCTGAAGGAAAGAGTTTAGAATGCAAATTTGTTCAGGTTTGCTGCATTTCACAGTATTGCTGCATCTCTCTGATCTAATTTACCTAGAAATTTATGACATAAATACATATATACAGAAATACATAAATACATAATCATAAATGTATATATACATAAATACACAATGACAGACACACAGAAGGTTGCATGGTCACGTCAGCAACTTTTGAGGCTGGTGAAGGTCTCACATATAACTTTGACATGAACGCAGATCTGGTAAAAGGAGCGAAGAAATATCCATATCTATATGGATATTTTTCCAGGCCAAATACAATGAATCATCCCCATCACTTTCTCTATCAACTTTTCCTCTGTGACTGTCTTGAAAGGACAATGGGAGAACTGCAGCAGAAGAGACACTGTAGTCAGTAGCATCCTCACACCAGTAACTCAGAACTGCTGACATCCCCTAGATTGACAGCTGCCTACACAGGGCATTACATCACTGTACCACCATTAACCAGGTGCTGTCAGGAGCAAGAAACTAAGAAAGAAAGGTATAAATCATGTTTACAAATGACACGTGAGATGTCTTTCAGTCCATTTGTGGTCTTTCTGTAGCTCTATTTAGTATTCTGTACATCTGCTTGGGGTTTTGTTGTTTTTTGTTGGTTTGAGGTTTGTGTTGTTTTTGTTTTTTGTTGTTGTTGTGTTTTTTTTTTTTTTTCCCACCGTGTTTCCTATCATATCAGCCACAGAATTGCCTACATGGAGGTATCCATAAATTATACTGCAGCCTAGGAGTTTCTAGTGTCTGAACAAAAGGCACAAATGCAAATGCAAGATGTTTAATTCACTGTTTATGTGTGATGCTACCCAGGTGCCAGTGACATCCTTCTGACCAGAGCAGAGGCACTAGGGACCAACCCAACATACATTTTTAATGTGATCAGCTGTGACAGCACATACACAGAGCAGACCTTGCGGCCTTAAAGCCATCCTTTTGGAACACTTCTAGGGGCCCAGAAGAAATGGTTTAATTAATCTTCTTTTTTCAGGATTGCAGCTTTTTTTTTTTTAATATAAATTATGTACACTGAAAACCTGCCAGTTATACCAAATTAAGGGACTTGGCAAGTGCATCCCTTGGAGACAGATGGTAAATAACATTCAGATTTTGAGTTGAAATAGGGCTAGCGATTAACTGGTACAGGATAGAAAAGCAGTCCAAATAAATTAAATAAAAGGCTTTGATATGAATGCAAGTACGGTAGGTTGCTTTTTTTGTGTGTGTGATAATGGTGGCACCAAAAATATTGATGATTCATAATTAATATGCTGCATACTCTGAGTGGCAGCAGGATTCTAGATCTTTAGCACTTTTTAAAAAAAACAATGCCAGTTGTTTATTTTGCTTTCACGAGACTGCAAATAACTGTCATTTCATCCTCCCTGAAGGATTTACCAATTAAAAAGACAGGAGTGCAGCCTTACAGCTAAGAGAAAGTGACCCTGCAAATAGAAGAGGACCACAGGCAAAATTCAGAGGAAACAGGGCCTCCTGAGATGCAAAATGATATAATGCAACAATGGAAGTACCTGAGAAGAGTCCATTTGTTTCCGACTTGAGCTGCAAATGAAACAGGAGTGACGACCTCATCTTCATCCCCTGCTGACCATTTCCTCATTCCAAAAATTCACCATGCCTACTGATCAGAATAAACCTGCTGTCCCTGGCACAACAGAGGTGGTGCTGCTCAGAAATGCACTGGCAGAACTGCAAGAGGGTAGGAAGATCGTGCAGCACCTGTGTGCACTCTGCCTGGGAACAATGATTAGTGCTAACCTGTCAATCTCAACAGCACTAAAATACACCAAATCTAATTTGACTTAAAAATGCAAAAGCACAGAAAGATCTTTTTAAGAATCCAGTCGGAGATAAAAAAGATGACAAAGTCAAGAGTGTGTTAGTCATTTAATTTGTATTCTGCTTAGGATACTAAATTCAGGAAATGACTCAATCATGCACACAATTACAGCTATTTTCAGACCATAAATGATGCAGTACGCCAATACTGATGCAAAAACATACCACAATTAGTTCCTGCAAATGCTCTTTCAATAAGGCATCATATCCAAGGGAGCCTTCAACCTAATTATGGCAACAGAGTATGCCTCAAGGCACACCTCTCTGTATGATTTCATTATTCTTGTAGGGTGACCTGACAATGATGTCACCAGAGTGCTACTTCACCTTGCATGCTCCCAAGCACATGATAAGAAGGTTAATTGCTTTGATATAAGTTTAAAGGGTCCGTTTTGATTTAGATGTTAGAACCACACAGAGCAGTTCCGTTAACAGTCTTTTCAAAGTACAATTTGGATCCAGGAAGAATTAATATGGAATAATGTTTACATGTGACTGAGAAATTGAAAACAAGTAATAACTGATGGAATCTACTCTAAGAACTGGATTAGTTATTCAAGAAAATTTGACATGTCAGTTAGTGGCTTTCCTTATAAACAAGAGGCCAGAGCTTTAAAGAAGAAATAAATGCAATAAATGCACAGGAAATATCTCTATTCTACTTGTTCATGTTCATGAAAGATCAAGATCCGGAAAAATTCAGAGTAAATTTGAAGATTAAAATCTGGGCTCTGAGGAAGTGCCAAAGCTCCTGCTAGATGCATTAGGACTTTGATGACAGGAAGAATTTTCACCTTTATCTCAGCTGCCATGCCGAAATTATGCGTAACCCACTGTTAATAAGATGAATCACTCGCTCTTCATAAATCCCTCCAATACCCACTCAAATGCAGTAAGCTAGAGCAATAGGAGCCAGATTTTCAAATGAGGGACTCCAGTTTTCCCCTAAGAATGATTTCATTCATAGCCTTGAATAAATTTTCCTTCTCAGTTTTAAATCCAGCCTACAGTATGTCAGTGATATAAGATTTTCCTTATGCTGGAAAATAAATTTTTGCTCAAGCAGATTATATCATTATATAGCAATATCAAACTGACAGATAAGTTTCAAGCATTTACAAAAATTCTGAAAGTTTACATTTTATTATTTAGACTTTCTTCCATTTTAAAAGTTCTGTATTTCCACAATTCTAATCAAAAGTATGCACTCTTGGTCTTTCTAATCACAAAGATGATGTTGCTAGCCAAAACTACTTCACAGAAACTAGAAAGTACTGACTCAAGCAAGAATTATAACATTGAGTCAGATTTGTGAATATGGCCATGAAATTTCAAGAAAAACAGGGAAAACCTCCAGCTTCTCTGATACTTCTCAATTACATTAAAAACTTGGTAACTGTAAATTTCTGTTTCTGACATGCCATTATATCAACACATTTTATATGTTCAGCCTAGTTCTTAGTTTACTTAGTTCTTTCCACACATGATAAAAGGAAAGTCCTAAACGTTTGTGCAATGTGAACACGTCTATCCTGCAGAAATTCCCAGTCTCCAATCTGCAGTATTATTGCCCTTCAAATTCTACTCTGTTGTAACCCACCTGACATTTGATCAAAAGATATTTAAAGGAAAAATAGGTTCTGCAATGTAGTTCACAGAGACCAGTGAAGTAAAGAAAAATCAAGATAATCTGAACTATAATAATATTACTAAAATTTCCATAGGGCAACATTAAGATAATTCTAAAAACTGTGTAGTCTTTCCTTTATACACAAGTAAGATCTTTGAGAAATCTTGTTAGTTGATTTTCTTTTGATTGGTTAGGATTTTTTGCTTGTTAAAGGAAAATATTTTATTAAATCAAGAAATAACACACGGGACCATTAAAGGCAGGGCGGAGGGGGAGGGTGTTCTTCCTAGGGAGAAAACAAGACTGTATTTCCTGGTTAAAGGCCAGAACATGAATTCGGGAATCATAAGAACAACTTGGTTTATGCTGTTGTGTTTGGGGTGTTTATATAAATCTATATCTGGCTGTTTGGTCAAGAACTGGACAAACACTGTGAAGCAACAGTTCAAAACTTTTTTTGGTTCTAAACAGTTGGTTTTTAAACTATGGCTATGCATATTTTTCATTATTTTACAGGAGCACATGTTTGGTTTTTTTGTTTTGTTTTGGGTTTGGGTTTGGGTTTTTTTTTGTATGTTCATGACTGCCTGGAGAATGGCTGCTGTCCACATGAACATCAGTGTTCCCATATGAACAAAAGGGTAGGAAAAATATTGCAAAACTTAAGCAGCCACTAATAAATTAGAGAGAGAGTAAATTGAGTAACACATGTTTGTATTAACTGCATGGCAAATATTTTTTATTAAAACTTGTGTTATTAGACATCTGACAATGGGTAAGGACACTTTCTGAATTCCAGGAACAGCAAAGCTCAACAATCTAAAATTCTCAACTCATTCTTGGTCCAGTCCTAATTAATATTTAAAGACATATAAGCTGGAAAGGATAAAGTGCCTAAACCTGTGTTTTTCTAGCTTTTTAATTTGATTATTTGAGCCATGACAGTTCTACGTCCATATCAGAGGTTCATTGCACTTGCTTCTCTCTTTGCCCACGTTAAGATGGTCGCTGCCCTGAATAACTGGTAGTTCAACAGGAAGATGAAGGAAAACAGCTGGCTTCAAAAAGCAGATGGGTGGATCACACGGTAATGGTGAGAGCATAATTAACACAAGCATCATCAGTCACAGCACACCAGCTGCCAGCAAACCTGCACACATCGCTTTTGTGTTGTTTTGGCTTCTTCTTCCTCAGAAAAAAAAAAAAAAAATCTCTTTAAATAAAGTCGAGACTCTCAAGAAGGTTTTTTCTGCTTAACTTGGGACTCTTGCCGAGCACCTCTCCAGCTGTGTGAACCCTGGCCCTGCCACAGCGTTGTGTAAACTATTGATGAGCTCTCCAAAAAGATACAAATCTCAGCCAGGTCTGATGATTCCCCTGAGCTGTGAGAATTAGATTAAAGCAGGAAGCCAAACACACCAAAGGGGAAAAAATATGAGACTATGATTCCTTTGAGAGAATAATGGAAGCAACTATATCACAGCAGTGCAGAAAACAATTTCACAAGGCGTAAATGAATGCAGAAAAGAAATCCTGTAACACTCCTTTTGTGCTTGGACACATGTGTTACCTCTTGACCCGCATTTTAAGTGGTTCCCTTAAAAGTAATTTAAGAATTTCATTAAGGATCTAGATGATCCTTTTATGAACATTGTCATCTAAAGGTCAGGGACCTAGGAATGCTTCTCAGATGCACGAGTCCAAGCGAGTTCTTCTGTCATATCTTGATCGCTGCTGCTGGAATGAGATCTAATTATGCTGTGGTTTCTCCATGGTATCACTGTTATCCTTGAGAATAAAACCTCAGTATGGTGGCCTTAAGAGCCTAACGTGGTAGGGTTCTGGCCACATGCCTGGATGGTGAGAGGAACAGGACCCAACAGGACACATTTCAGCACACAGTCACCACAGAATTCCCCCATATCCATAAGGTTTCCTGGGATATGCATATTCATACAATGTATAAGAACATTGTTTTCTCACTATTACTTCCCCTTCTCCCTTTCTGTCTTACACAGCTGCTTGTGCATGCATATCTTGTGTGATGTACTGTAGATATATCAAAAAATATTATGGTAGTACCAAGGCAATACTCACAGAGTATGACATAATGTGATTGAACCAATCCTACTAAAGAACTAGCCATAACCATTGATGAGAACAATAAATTAATCCAAAGCTTCTCAGATCTTAAAAAAAAAAAAAAAAAAAAAATTGTTCTTCTCTTCTCTGTTTTCATACATTTATTTCTTGCCTTCCCAATTTAGCAGAGGGTTTTAAAGAACTGTGTCAAAATATCATAAGACAGGCTATTTTGGTATCAGTCAAAGTGGAAATGAGAACTTTCAGTTGCTTATCTTAACATACTATAATTAAGACTCACATGTTTGTGAAGTTCACTTCTCGCTTATCTAATAAGCAGAAAAACTGTGAAATAAATACTAATAAAATACTACTCTAACTAAAAATTTATTGAGAGGTTTCCCATAACTTGCTTCCCTATTAAAAACTGACTGGCTAACACCAAAGTTCTCCCTGGGAACATGTCAGGTTTTCTAAATTTTTTACATGGAAAAAATGTTGAAAGTATTCTGAAGATGTCAACATTTTTTTTCAATATCCACAAAAAGAAAATAACCCTTCGGTTACAATCTACTTCTTACTTTGGAATGCTCGATTTTTATTTGTAAAAGTGATCAAAACTTAAACACTTTATGATTAGCTAAATCATATGTTTCAAGTTTTTTAGTATTTTACTAGAACATGACAAGTGTTTCCTTCTTAGCTTTAGCTGAAATTTTCCAAGGCTGCTGATAGCCATTTCTAAAGGTATCTTACTTAAGTAAAGAAAAAGAAATAGAGGATGAATTCAGAACCCAGTGAACAAGGATATGTTCCACAACAAAAAGAATTTTTCAATTATTGGATTCATTTCCACTAGGAAGAGGCCTATCCTATTCTCTTTGTTTGTGCTATAAATGTTTTAAGACATGAGATTTCAAGAACTAAACAAAATTATAGTCTAAAAAGTTTAAAATGAGGTGCTCAGCACTTCTGAAAAGCAGGTTTTCAATTGCTAGTATACAAGGAACAGCATAATTTCTAAATTACTGCCCAAAACCATGTGACATTATGTTCTTGATTAATATGTTCTTTGTACTCTTAGAGAGGATATTCTGACTGAATATGTTGATACAGTTAATCAGTAATTAGTCACTAATCCATGCTTTTATGATTCAACACTTGAATGAATCAACACTTAGGCGAGAACTATTACTCACTTTTTCTAATAGACATAATAAAATATAAAGAATTAAGTGAAGTGATCATGGTCACACATTTCTATGCAATAGAAGCAATAAAAGCAGTCCATCTTGAACAAGCAGTAGGTCAAATATGCCAAATAGTTGTATACTCCAGCAAATGAAATCAATCGTAACAGCTCAGAAGCTTTGAAAACATATATCCAGTCTTAGCTTAAACAGAAATGCCACTTCTCTGGCTACACTTTAAATTAGTTTTTGTTCACTATTTCTCTCTACTAAGGAATTTTAGGGAAGGTCTGAACAATTAGCCACAAGGAACAAACTTTTATTCAAGGAAGAACAAAATTTTCCTTTGGGGGCATTTTCCTATTTCACCTTTCCCCATCCAGCTGATGGCAAACACAGCAGAAATATTCTTGGCTTTAAAAGCATTTACATTTTCAAGCAGGTTCATTTACAAGTGTCCAATTTCATCTTTGGGTGATACTCTCTAGTGTCCCTATTGTAGATGAATTTCAGTCTGCATACTTTACACTTGCTTTCAAAAATATTCGTGTTAGCCTTGAGCTGACTGAAAGGCTACTTCTTGCTGCAAATTATATAGCATCTTTTCAGAAATACCTCTATCTATCACAGAGAAAAGATCTTCTTGGGCCACAAGAACTACCAGACTATGTAGGACACAGCACTTAATGTTAGCTGCACTATGTAGTTTGTTACATCACTGTACAGAAGTGTCATGCTATACAATTCAGGTTGTGACAAATATATTGAGTATATCTGGGTACCGGTTAAAATATCTCACAGTTTTTGACAGACTGTGCCCTTTGGAAACATGTACTCTCTTGTATCATTTGAGAAATATAAGACCATACAAGAACATTAGTTGTTTTCTGTTAATGCAGCTATGTGTTGAGTTAGCTGGAATCAAAGTAATTTTCCATGCAGTTAGCATCTTTTCTTCTTAGTAACTGGCCTGATCTTTTGTTGTGGATTTAATTTGAGAATAATGAGATAGCGCTCTTATATAGGGTTAATGTTTTCTTCCAGAAGCTTTCAAGTGTTTGGGATTTCATATGAAGGGGATGTAAGAACTTGTGGATACCTTGGCTCATGCCAAGGAGGCAAAGGACTTTTCAAACATCCTGCTGAAGGTGCAAATTGGTAGGATTGGGACACAGGTGGGACAGCACCTAGATTGACGTCCAGGTTGATCAATTAAGTACTCCATACCATGAATATCATGCTCAATATATAAGCAGGAAGTTACTGGGGACAGCCTTTCCTCTTTGATGGCGACTGTCTATGAAAGGTCCTGCTCCTGCGGCTCCCCTGCTTCTGCTGTGTTCCCTGCGTTTTGCTGGACTTGCTGTGCTTGCAGTGTCCTCTCTGGTGCTTATTGCTGGGAGCTCGTCTTCCAGCAGCTAGGTATTGCTTTGTGTCACTCTTATTATTGTTCTATTAAATCTGTTTCCATTTCAGCCCACAAGCCTTCCTTCTGTTCCCTTCTTTCCCCCTGGGAAAGGAAAGGTGAGAGAGTGGCCCAGGGCTAAACAGTAGCAGCTAATACTGCAACTGTATGAAAACATGCTTGGAACCAGTTTTGGGGCAAAGAACTTAGGTAGGTATCTGAATTCTTAGCTAAGGAGGAAAGACTTCTAGCCTAAGTTAAGAAGTATTAAAAGCCTTACACTGTTGAGTAAAAAGATACAGAAGTCTGCATTGCAGCCTTTTCCAGGCGTCCCATCTTAATTTAAATGGTTATTGTACTTAGCACCAGCATGTTACTGGCAAACACAGAAATGTTTGGTTCTTTTTATTACAACGTGCATATTACATATCTTTTGTAATATCATGTTATAAAAAAGCTTACATTGACTTCACTTGGAATATTTCACCTTTATTCAAATTTATTGTATTAGGAATACTGGTTATATAGTAGCTTGTCAGCATTATGTAATTTCAAAGCACTGGGTGCAAATCTTTAAAGAGGGAATAAGTAGGTTCTTTCCCAGGACTTTTTTAATTCTCTATACTCTATGCAGTACAGTCTATTGTAACAAACCCAAATTACTTCTCTGAAACGTTTTTAATGAGACATAATGATAAACTCTCTTTCTGGTGTAGTAGTGGAAACAGAGAAATTTGTCAAAGTAAGAAAATTGTAACCTCCTTTTCACCACAGGCAGACTTTAAAAGAGCACTCCTAAGCCTTTGTAGATATTGCAGAGTTAAAAAAAAAAATTCTAGATGCTGATAGGCAGTACTGCCCAAAAAGGTAACCCAATGCTAATCCATGGACCCTGATACTCCAGAGAGATATTTGTCTGTTTTTTCAATGATGGTATTAAACAAAAGCAAAGAAAAAAAAAAATCATTCTAGCCCTGACTGGGGTCTAAAAACACTAAGCAATCTGCAGGCCTGTATGAACTTGCATTTAGCAATGTTTTCAGTAGCACATTCTGAAAATAAGAGCAGTATATTTTAACAGGGTTGGGGAATGCAGCCCTGTTTTTTTCCTCAACTTCACAGCAAGCTAACAGGAAGACTTCTACTTTTGTTGATTCTTCAACTTAGTCCAAGGCATTTCCTTATTGTCTTTCACTGCCTGTTTCCCCACATTAGCATTCGGTATGCCACTGGCCTATTAATAGATTGTATGAGCGTGCACTGCAGACATATTCACCAGCACAGTTGCACATATGGCTGTCACTCCGTGTTCTGCACTGAAGGATGGATCCTTGCAGAAGACATTTCTGCCCTCAGACTTCCACTAGCCAATTTGACATCTTCCCCAGATCATAGACCCTTGCTGGTACCTCCAGGGTCATGCTTGGGCCTAGGCGCATGCTGGCTCCATGAATATTTAACAGAGAAATTGAGAAGAGATTTGCTAGTGATCCATCTGTTAAGCTGCTGGAGCTATACCAGAGACCCATGAATTGGCTGCAGACTTCTTCCATAATAATGCCAAGGTTCAACAGAGAATTTAAGGCATTCAGTTGATTCACTGCCCAAAGCTGACTACTAGCAAAAAGGGTGGCCATAGTGCATAGCTGGTGACAACAGATTTACTACTGAATAAAGCCAAAACTATCTCTGAAATAATCAGCTGTGACTAATAATAAATAATAACCTTATGCAATCATTTTTTAAGGATAAATTTAGGATATTTCTGCCTTATTTAAAGTAGCTAAAGTATGCTTCTTCCAACCTGATATTAGCAAGCCCTGGTATTATTCTAGCATGCCAAATAATATCCCTTGGACTTCTTGGCTTCCAGAACTCACTTCACTACCCAATACTGCATAATAACAATTGTATTTTGGGAAGAGAGCGCAGGATGAGAGGGAGAATAGCATGACAGATCAGTCCATTATGTCACCTACTGACACCTAATGAAAGATGTTTATTTCCTGGGGAACAACACTGGGATTTCTAATAAATCATTGATGGCTCATAAAAATGTTGAGTCAGTCTCCTGCAGGATATATCACTCCTGTGTTAACATGGAATCCGTGGGATAGAAGTTAAGTTTTCTCTCTCCCTTTCATGAATTTTAGATTTTGGTTTTGTGCTTTAAAATTGAAATGATCTGGTGCTTTAAGAGTCAAGTAAGGTACATTATTACTTTTCAAACCATTTCAACTATTTTGAAAGAAAGGTTAGAAGAGAACAGTTGGTCATTTTTCTCAGTATGAAGTAACATTTTTTATTTTAGGTCATATCTGCCTGCATTTTCCTTTTCTTTTTGTCTCCTCCTCCCAACTCACTACCTCCATGGGAGTCCTTCAAGGCTGGAAAAACCCTCTAAAGGTTTGCCCCTTCAGAAAGTTTTCAGCTCGTTTAAATAAAATTCTTAACAAATTAAGTTAGCTGACACCATATGAACTGGATGACAGCAAATACAGGGAGAAGCTGTGTTCAGCATAATGGCCTCTAGTCACTCTTAAGCTCTGCAAGACCAAAATATAACCCTGTCTACTAGGTTACAGTGCAGAAAAGAGACTTCTGTTTCTCCACACTGACTGCAATTGGCAGCATCATGAGAGCTCAGTTGTTAAAACCATGTCTAAACACAGTAAAATGCCCAACTGCAGTAAAGCCCTTAAGTACCATTAAAAAGACAGAGTAGTTAGTAAAACTAAGACTGTGGTTTGATGGCACCATAAATCTGTCTTGAGGTCTCCAACTTAATAGTGTAGTAGTGTGAAGCACAGCCCTGCTCTGGCTAAAACTCACAATCTTGCATGAAATTTACCCAGTTTTTTTCTGTCAGGCAGCTTCCATACTGGTATGTTTGTTCATTTACATCTGGTCCATGTGAGAGTTTCTCTGCACTTCCCTATTTGGTCTAGTCCTGCCATTCCTGCTCTGTTTCTTCAGAAGACTCTGGATGTCACCAGCTTTCTCTAAACATTGTCTCAGAGGTTCCATTTTGGCTGTATTTCCATTTTTGTTTCTCATTGTGGTTGAACCTTTCCTGATCACAGACTCCTGCACCAGCCCTAAGTAGTTAGATCTTCAGCAGCCAACAGCTGTTACAATAATGGCTGAGTTTGTCCATTTCAGGGCTTTTCTTCTGTCTGTTTGGTGGCTTTGCTCTTCCTGAAGTTCTGTCTTTTGGGAAATGAACAGCAACTGTTGGCCCTGCCAGAATTCTGGCAGTGCATATTAGGAAATTGTCTGCCATTCCCTTCTGCACAGGTGCTTCAGTGTAGGCTCCAAAGCAACCTGGAATAAGACAGGCCAAGACTGGTCTCCACAAGAAACTATAAACAGAGTAAAAAAATAGACCTTCTGGTGCTGCAAAATTAACATACCTCCAGTAGGAAGAACTCCAGAGTACCTGAGAATGCCCTTTAATGCTAGTTCACTTTACCCAAGGGAGACATCCCAAAAACCATGATAGGGCTCTCCAGAGAATAGACCTTTGTCGTTATCTATTACCAGAATCAAACAATTGATCAGCTTGTCCTGGGCTAGAAAATGAAGCCTTCTTTCTGGTCATTCGGAGGGGAAGCTCTAATGTAATTTTCTGGGAATGTATTTAGGCCCTGGATGCTTGACCAAAGACTGACTATTCTGTGCTGACAGTCACCCACCTGCACCAGTCCCATTCCATTTGTGTAAGCCTACCTCACATCAAGAGTTTTCAACAAAAGGATCTTACACTTTGAGGCTGGAGACTGTAACTGGAGACATATTCACTTCACACTTGATTAGGCTGGAACCAAAAGACAGTATTATTTTGGAAATCTTTAAGGACACCTACACATGAACAAAAAAATCTCATTGACAGTTCATTGTAGTCAGGAATTAATTTGGTGAAGTAAGGCCAGCCTGCATTCATGTTTCTCCTCCTAAATAATCATCAGTCATATGTTACGTCTCAGAAATGTGGTATAAGACTGAACTGTAGTTCAAAACACTGATACAGCATCCACCAGATGGTCCTCAATATATAAAGTCTCTTTCTTGATCCTGTGTGGGTTGCTT
The DNA here is from genome assembly GCF_964273445.1 of Streptopelia decaocto. Lineage (NCBI taxonomy): Eukaryota > Metazoa > Chordata > Aves > Columbiformes > Columbidae > Streptopelia > Streptopelia decaocto. Next base: position 59,418,735 of record NC_138656.1, read on the forward strand.
TTCCTGACCAAGAATTCAGCATTTGCCTCAGTCACCACACATGGTAGCAGTATCATGCTGTATTTGGCTAGACTTCTACTGATCATGGAGAAAATAAATTTTGGCACTGTCTTGTCACAGCCATTTTACAGATGCTAGCACAGGCCATGGCAGAGAGTATCACCAACACTTTCAGATATTTCACACTCAAAAGCTTTAGCTGGATTGATGGTTTTTTTTCTGCAGACGAATTAGGCATAGTAGAGACAATCCACACCAGGGCAGGTGCCTAAGATGCACAGTGTGAATTAGATGCTGGAAGCACTAATCTCTTCTTCTTTGACTGCAGGATATCTGACTATAGGCCTAAGGTTTAGGTGGCCATAGTCAAAACAAGATGAATACCACCTATCACATAAGTTCAGGGTATGTTAAAGCCTTCAAAAAGACTGTGGGAGCAGAGACAACTAGCAAATCCAGGCAAGAAGGAAAACCAGCATGTCTTTGCTTGTGTGGCTCAGTGCTGATGGTGTTTCAGTGTTTTTTCAGCACTGCCTTCCTGACAATTGGCTAGATGGTGTTCTGCTGATCCAAGTGATCCTCTGGATGCAGTTGTTGGCATATGTGACTAGCCTAGGAGTTCCAGCTCAGTTCACAGTGGAGCTGTTAGATACAAGCTGGCTTTGAGAAAATTCAACACGGGGCCCACAGTGTACTACCATTGATCTTTTATCACTGGCCCCTTCTCAAGACTCTACAAGACCACCTAGAGTCACTGCTGAACGACAGATTTGCCCTCATCCCTAACTGTAGTGCCTCTACTAGCAATAACTCCAGTCATGGCCCAGAGCACAGAAACTCAAGAGATTTAGCACGAAGCAGTCCCTCATCTGACTAGCAAAGTCTGTAAGCTGCAAGAGATCAATGGCAGTTTGAAGTGGTTACTACAACCAGCCCAAATCTTCACTGTCAATGGATAGCATGGACAAGAAGCTCCAGAACCCAGATACTGGATGCAGCAGATACAGTCTTAACCACACCAGTTATACATATGTTGATTGTTCTGCAGCAATAATCAGGCCAGACCATGCTGTTTGACATCATCTGGAGAGTCTAGGTTGCCAGTGTCCTACACACATGGTTAGACAGGGATTTCTAATGCTCACAGTTCTGGGTTGAGGCTTGGGAGGTGAACCAGTCCTGAGAGACCTTCCTGCTCAGAGGCACTGTGTTCTGCCAGCAACTTTTGTTCCTTACATAAAATCTGAGATCCCCATATCAGCCAGTAGTTCCTCCAGCCACTTGCAGGATAGTATCCTTAACACCCAAAGTAGTAGCCACAGAAATTTTATCTTCAAAGTCCTCCTATAAGACTATGGGAAAATGTTACTCAGCTACAGACATACCCCTCAGGATTTTGGAAGCAGGTCTTAGGATATTATTACAATGAGCAACTCACTTTCTGAGCAACTTATGGAGCAAGAGACAACCACAGTAAATCTCTGATCTTGCCTGATGGTCAAAACCTGCAATGAGATTTGTCCCAACACCCTGTTGAGCAAAGCTCAGGAAGGCTCTGTAGATCCTTACAAGTTTCTCAATCTGAAAAGCCAATTAGACACACAGGATTTGTAAACCACATAAGACATCTAATGGTGGGAGACAACTGAAATCAAGGCCGGAGTTAATATTGACAGTACAGAGCTATTCCAGTCACCATTACGTAACGATGTATAGCTTTGATCCAATGACAAAAATCAGTGCTTGTGACACTGAATTAGAGGACAATTAGTTTTAGGAAAAAAAAAAAAAAAAAAGCTCTTGGAGAGAAATGTCACTACTTAGTTGAAAAGAAAGAGTTTATGCATCCACATACAAAATGTTTAACATTTCTGCTGAAAATGAAAACAAGCAGCACAGTTTTGACCTGTACTGTAGAGCAGTGTGGTGGAGTCTGATTGCTGTATACCTAAATATACCCTGCAAGCAACCATTCCTTTGGGAGGGCTGCACACAACAGCAGCAATGATAAATAGGATGATGCACAACACATAACTTTTGGCTTATTTAAAAACATGTTCCTTTCATAATGAAACTTGAAGATTGTGTGTCCCTAATTCTCTCTTTTAATATTTCCAGTCACTTCCATTTTCACAAAACATCATCTTTCACATACTTCTCATTTCTCCTGCACACGAAGCATTATGCAGTTTGTCTGGCTCAGAGCTGTGCTGCACTGATCAGCTAGTCAGTACACACACATCGACTGGTCACTCAGGTGGCCCCTCTCAGAATGGATAATGGACTGAAGTCTAGCAGGGTTTCTCCCCAGAATAATGTTTATTGTGGTTTCTACCTAGTCGTTGCACACCAGATATCCTGGCTGGATATTTTTCATCCTTCTGCCACCAACATTTCCTAAGTCGATGAATGGGTTTCACACCTACTGGGTATGAAAGATGTGGGCTGTTGGGAGGAAACTAAAGGGAAAGTGACAGACAGAACAGACAACATGATTAGATAAGCTAATTTCCTCAGGAAACTGGGCTGAATATGTAAGCCAGTACAAGATCATGTTTCTTCTTCCTGATGATGATCCTTTTCTAAGGATGTAGGTGCTTGAAGAAAGCAGATTTCTTAATTACACTTTAAAGACATTCTTCCGAAGTTAATGTGAGTGTAGACCTCTACTGCCAAATGAAACAGAACCACTCACTGAGTCTAAGCAACTTGATCTGATTGCACCCACAATGCACAGAAACTGGCCCTGTGCCTTTTTATTGTTTGGATATGTACTAGCTTCTGCTAACCTCAGACTCCAACAGAAATGGCTAGTGTCAGACAGTCTGTCTAAGGAATCATCTGTGATCCTGTACACAAAGACTTTGGATAAAGTACCACTGACAGTTTCTACTCTCACTAAAACTACGATTCCTAGTGGACAGGTCAAGGTCTCTTTTGTGTGCTTTATGAGACACAAAGATACACAGTGATGACAAATGTGTCAATCCAGTGATGGAAAACTCTAAGCAGTAGGGTCTTTCTGCACAGCATGCAGGAATAAGGAATTCACAGAGCTACACTAGAAAGACTTTCACCACCTCCCCATCACCACCTCCCCACATGCAGTCACACATATTAATAGATAACACCTTCCCTCAAAATTCAGCCTGCCGAAGTTACAGGGGAAATTTCAGAGCTCTCCAACAGAAGCAGCCCTCAGGGAACAGAGCTCTGTTTTGTAAGACTGAACTGCTTTACTTAGCTCCTGTCAGGCTTCCTTTGAACATCTGGTGTCATCCATCCCATCCTTTGTCTAGCCCATCCCCATAGGCAAATCAGATATGCGCTTATTTCCCTGAATCTCTTTCTTGTAGTAGACCTATCTCAAACATGTGATTCTATCACAATACTGTGACATATATGTTACTACAAATTTACAATGGAGTTAAACTGAGTCTCCATTTCCAACAGCATCTCCAATAGTTCTTGAAGTCATAAATAAACTTTGTTTAAAACTGTGGTGTTTATAGAAGGAATTGATGCAATGAAAGATAACAACTTCTGATCTTTTGGCCTTGCCTTGCCTTCCTCTTCCAAAACTTCATGAAGAAACACCAAAGTGATGACAAAATATTTATTCCTCTTGCTGCATGGGGAGACGGGGCTGGGATAGTGCAGGAGGGAAGACAGGGCTGTTAGGAATGGAGGGCGCTTTGTAAGGCAAAACTGTAAGCCAGATGAAGGACATGAGAGCACGCTGCAGAAATTTATCAACTATGTTTGTTTGACAAATGTTTTCTATGTCAAATAACACATTTGATGAACAGCCTAAAAAGCTGATTGAATACCAGAATAACAGATTTGTCAAAAACATTATCTAATGAAAGATGACAATTTACTGACTAATGGTTGGCTTTTGTTAATCAGATCTCAAAGTCCTCCATCAAGAAAAAATCCCCTGAGGCCAAATCCTGGAATCTTTAATTTGAACCAGGGTTTGCTCCACACCAGACTATGCAACTACTCACTACAGTCCAGATGGTGCTATTCACCTAGCAGGAAATGCACAGGAGATGGATCTATGCACTTTAGATTCTGATTTTTTGGCCCAAAGAAAACATTTCAATGGCCATTATAAACATACAACTTTTTTTCTCCCAAATATCTCCAACATTCTCTCCCTATCCGATGGCAGTTGTTTGTACAAAACATAGCTATTAAACTGCCTGAAAACACCAGTCTTGAGTCACCATCATCAAACATTTAGTCTTAAAAATATAGAGTCTACTGGCACACAGGAATTGTTTATACCAGGAAAAGAACACAGGAGATAATTGAGTCACCCAGAACTGTAACAACTGTACCTATAATTATCATCAAAACAATGTATAATTTTTTATATATGCATTTAACAACCATGTATTGCACTTATCACTGAAACAGACCGGGCTTTTACTGTTCTGGTGTTACTGCTGAACTTTCTAGACAATTCCGTACTAGTTTTGGTCAGCGTTCCATGGTAGTCATGTAGACTTTGCAGCATCAAAGAGAAATATTTCCTTCCTGTTGCTGATCTTCATTTGACACAGTCAAGGAAATGGGTATGAAGAGAGTTGCATGCCCATATGAGTGAAGGAAGGTGGGAACTGAAATGCCAATGTAACATTCCATAAACTTGTACAGTAGAAGATATTCCATTATTTATTTTGGCTTGTATTTTGCCACTACACCACCCCATCACTTCACTCCCCTCTCTATCCTCATTCCATTTTAATGAACTTTGGGCAGCCCTAAATAAAATGTGCTGTATAAAAGCAGCAGGTGTTATCATGTGAAAATAAAACCAAATTAGAAATTATTCCAATAGCCGCCACTGCCTAATGATCAGAAGAAATCTTCCATTGATGTCTAAACCAGAAATAATATACTGTTTACTGACTTACATGCATCTAAACAGAATCATATACTCTGAATGTATTTGCATATAGGGCTGAACTCTTCTTCACTCAAATTAGTGCAGAGAAACAAGATTTATACCATTTGATAGCATAGGTACACTAGCACTTCAGATTACTTGCTTCTGTCAGGACTGTACTTCTGTGCATGAATGACTTGGTTTAGCTTCACTGTATACTATTACTACAGAGTGATATACTGTTGCTAGAGAGGCCTGCAAGAATAAGGCATCCTATGCAACTTGACATTCACTGGGAATTACACTTGAGTTATTTCTTTTGTGCAACTGCTTCTTCTCCCCGCCTAAACTTTATAACCATTGCGGGAGAAGCCAGAGTCAGAAGAGAGCTACAGCTGCTAATTGCACTTGGGAAGAGTATTCTACACATACACAGACACACAGAGACACAGACACACACACACACCACAAAAAAAAAAAACAAAACAAAACAAAACAAAACAAAAAACCAGCACCAAAACCCCACAACTGCTATAAAAGACATCATCGGCATCATCGGATAAAAGGAAAATCTCTTTGATCTAATTGGATGGAAATAAGGGGGAAAAAAGCATTAAAAGTGCTTTTTTGGAGATATTTTGGTGATTTGTTGGAATCTGGAAGCAGGTTCACCTAGCTTGAACAGCATGCCTAAATTCACTAGAGCCAGGTTGGATTTCAGTGCTTAGCCAAGGATATCGTCTTTTCTCGCATTTCCTGTCCTTTCCTCTTTCTTTTCTCCTCCAGTTTTGTCTCTAAACTCTTTATAGCTTTGTAGGGGCATACCAGCAATATCTGTAACCTGGGAAAAATCCAAGACAACTCACATGATGCATGATCACAGGGACTGATCATACCAGAGTCAGAGCCCTCCCTGGCTTGACCAGCCTACAGCCCACTGCAATGAAAGGTATGTAGCAAGGGCATTGAAGGGGCTGTCTCCCATCCAGACCCATAATTCTGGACCCCTGGTTCTCATTTCTCTTATTAGGCTTCCCACTCAAAAGTGTATCATGGCACACACCTGCACTGTGATTGATGTAATTTTTTGTGTTAAAAAAAAAATATATATTAAAATAAGCTATGAGCCAGATTCACTGTAGGTGGCTGCTTAATAAAATGGATATGTAAGGAAGACATATATATTGTATATAGTTATAGATACAGATAAAGGTATTTTGGGTGGGTTTTTTTAAGATAACAGATATCACCTTCATGCTCAACTTCACTCACTTGCACAAATGTCCAAACAAAGGTACCTCAAATACAATAAGGGAAACTGCCAGAACTTTTCTGATTGCTAAAAATGTTGGCTATATGCCTTGCATTCTCTGGGGCTTGTTCGTAAATGCTGTGTTATTCAGACCATGGACTGTATTTCACTATTTATGTATTTGTGATGTGGTTTGTTTTTTTTTTTAATTTTTATTGAGCTTGAATTAATCCTTTACCAGAAAAACTATGACATTCTTTGACACTGAAAGCAGAGTAGATGAAAGGAAGAGAAAAAAATACGACTATCAGGAAATAAGACCAAGTAGAAAGCATGGATTTTCGAAGTCTGCAATCGTGACCAAAATTTTTATTGGAAATAAAGGCATGCTATTAGTATGATTCCTCATGACACTACAAAAGAAATCTTGCAATAGGATAATTCAGATGAGAAATCTAACTTGAGTACTCTTCAGGAAGAAGTAAAGCTGTGAAAACACAACTGCAGTATGGAACCTGTTTGTAAGCACTAACATTCTTCCAGGTTTCAGAATGATTCAAAGAGGAAAAAGAATAAGTAAAATAATTAGTCCACCAAAATGTGGACATTAGACATTTTGGATATTAACAAAATTTAAAGTATCTGTTTTTAATGCTAAATATAGGCTAAAATGTTCATGAGAAACTATTGGCATTACCAATATTCTTCCATGTCAATGAATTATTGTGTAACATATTTTAATCATAAAGGAGAGGTTAAAACCATTATGTGAGTTCTCTTGTTTACCAACACTTTGGAAACCAAAATATTGTAACTGGTACATCTTACATTAAAATGCTAATTAAAAATATCATAAGCATGTGCTGCCAAGAAAATTTTGAAAGAAAATTTGAACTCTTTTCAATGCTTTTTTGGGAACAACTTTTTTGCTGAATTGTTTTGTTGTTCTGTTAATAACACCACAATTATGGGGGGAAATGTATTAAGAATGAATTAAGAATGAATGAATCACTGGATTTGTTCTGTTGTAATGAACCACCACATTCTAAGTATTTTTTGCTGTGTAGCATAGCAGCCTGCAATCTGAGTGTTTTAATATAAGTATTTGGATACTATGTAAGGTATGTTTTAATGGACACATTATTTTATTATCTTGGAACATTACCACATGCTGGGCTGACTCAGAATCAATCTGATCATTGCTCATAAAGCCTCAGAGCGGTCAGCAGAACTTTCACACTTCCTAACATACACCTTGTGGGCAGCTTGTCCAGTACATGGCAAGAAACAGGCCATGATCACCTCAGCTTTGTCACCATCATTGTTTACACAGTGATGGTCTGATCATGATGTCTGCTTGATAAAAGACTGGAAGGCAAACACTGATGCTGAGCTCTTGTTTCATTGCAATGCTCATTACCTTAGCCCAAAGGAAAACTCCCATCCTCTCCCATGTGCAGAATGAGAATAACACATAGCCTCATAATTTAAGGACAGTCTCCATGCTTGGTTTGTTGCATTGCTTAATGAAGGAGGAAGGAGCTCCTGACCATTTGCCCTTTCACACTAGCAAGCCCTCCCTGGTCTGTCTGATCTTTGTGAGTTTTCACTCACTGATCCTGGACCAGCTCTCCACAGAACATGGTTTTCAGAGCACTGTGTGTTTTGGGTGACATTTTCAGAAGCACAAGAGGAGCTTTTGTGTTCAACTGTGTACATATCTGGAGGTCAACACCAAACACAGAAAAGCAGTATGACTCCCTGAATAGATAAGCCCCAAGCTCCTTTGTCAAATAAAGAGATCTTGGCTCTGAAGTGCTAAAATCACTTTTGAAAAAATGTGGTCAGGTGTTTTTGTAAAATGTAACTTGTTATACCACTTGGATCCTGAAAGAGGTCAGCTGCCTCATATATGCAGAAACTCTGACAAACTCAGTAGCATGGAAAGTGCACATTTAGCCAGCTGCCTTCTTCCTTCTGTATTTAAAGTATAATTTCCTGCAGGAGAGGGGAAAGATTAGAAGTCTGTATCTCACTTCATTTACCCTCAGACAGAGAAGCAGCATGAAAAAATCCATCACGAAAGATAAAAGATTATCGTTTCAAAAACTGCCTGTTACCTCAGAGAGAGGGACTTTATGATGGAAGTTCTCTGTTGTTGAGGAAAAAGCACACACGTATATGTAAACATATCCCACACAGTCTGTGACGCACTGCTTCCCTTCTAAACATAGAGCGTGTTATCAGCACTGCCGTACATATCAGCAGCTGAGTGGCTGCTCAACACCATGTTTATCTAATGGACCATAATAGACAGAGTGACTGAGCACAATAGACAGTGAGCTGTGTAAGTATGTTCTGAGCTAGTACAAGTCTTTTTTTCTCTTCCCCAAACGGGGAAAGGAGGGGGTGAGGGCATTACACAAGACAGATCACACGGCTGTCCAGCAGCCACTGAAGCATAGCATAAAGGCCTTGTTTAGATAAATAATGACTTCTTTACTTTATTCTTAGAAGTGGAAGTCTCTAAAGCTGAAACATAATGTCCCACAACTGCTTCTGGCATCTGTTTTTCAGAGAGAGGATTGGGCCTTTTATAATGGGATCCATTTTTACAAAGGTCTGCTCTGTTATAGAGAAAATTCATCTCTTCCCATCAATAGATCCCATCCACTTACAAAGGGTAACAAGGCAATGAGCTAAGAGTTTCAACACAGCGCTTCGGAAATGAACTAGGCAATCAAATCATGTGTCTTCCTCAGGCCTCTTCTGAGCATCCTACAAAGTGTCCCAGGAAGAGTACACTAAGCAAAGGAAAAACTATCATCAGTCAAAAAATTTGGATTGTAAGATATTTGCATCTCCATTGATTTTTTAACTTTATAAGAGAGAACTCTTTTAGAATACAATCTCACAGTTTGCTGAATTCTGGAAATCAGAATAATGAAGCTGACATACTTCCCATGTACATGGAAAGGCTTAAGATTTCCTTATAAACTGAGTATCTGAAAGCATATGATTCACAGGACCTCCTTGATCATAAGACAACCACAGAAGTCTGAGAGAAGATATTTTCTCTCATCTCAGCAAGTGTATACTAGAAGTAAATAAGTATGGTTTACTTATGAATCCTGTCTCAGTTTCTGCTGAGAAACTGCTTTGGAGAAGCACCTGCATTGAATAGTTTATTCATCAAATTATTCCTTTTTCCCTAGTTGTGACTTATTAACAAATTGCTCCTGGACTCTATTAATTTATTATATATTTGCTACTCGTTGTTCAAAAAGGACCTTAGTCTGTGCTTATTTCATGACATGATCGTGGCAGGTTGTACTAGTCATTTTGGAGAACGTGCAAGTGTTCATAACTTGAGCTTCACAACCAAGTGAAGCTCATTTCATTGATAAATGCAAGGTCTCTCCACTGGCAAGAAGGGAGTGAATCCTACTCAAACACACCTGCAGCAGATGTCAGGCAGGAAGAGGGAGTGAGAGGGGATGGAAAGGCAGGGAGAGCCTCCTTGTGAGGTTACAGCCAAGTGGCAACTAGCTGTCTGGAGTCTTTTGGGAGGACAAAAGGCTTAGGGGGCATGACTGAAAGCCTGGATATGTGAGGATATGTCCAAATGAAGAGACAAGTGTTAGGTAGAATGACCTATTTTGAGTGTCTGGCTTTAGTGCACTTCTGGGAACTTTATTACTGCAGAAAGGATGGGAGGCCAAGAGTGCTAACAGGCTAACACTGATGGGGTGCGATATTCAAGGGAAACCTGCCTGGGCAGAGGAGGGGGAGTGAATCTTTAAACTGACTGCACGAGTGCTTCTGAATTTTTTGCCTTGCTTTACATGTCTATAATGTTGTAAATTTTAGAATGAACTTCAAAGAGTAACCAGTAGGCATTGCTTGATATACCTGCTTCGTGGACAGTTTAACTGTCAGGAAAGCAAAGGGGTTTACTCCTTTTGTGAGAGGAAAGGTTGGCAAGTGCATAACAAAGTGAAGGACATTTTGGAATGCTATTTCAAGTATTCTAGAAGCAAAACCACATAGTGACACCAAGCCATTCAGGGAGCTATAATTATCTACTCTGTTTTGGAGAATACTTGTGACAAACCAGCCAGTGTTGCAAGTGGTGGCCTCAGATAAGAAAAGGAGCCTGCAAAATCCAAGCTTCAGCAGAAACTAGAAATGAGTCATAACCAGCCTTAAAACTGAAACAAAAGCCCACAATGCATTAAGATCCTTCATTAAGATAAACACCCAAGATACACACACATACAATCCCTATTGCCTCGTACCAGGAACAGTTCAGTCTTTTCCTGATGATTTTATATACCCGCCCTCTGGGGATACAGCTGACTGCTAGCAATTACCCTTGATACACCAGCAGGTATTTCCTGAGGGGAAATGACAATCCTAATAGCTAGTGGCTAGGAAGCCTCCAGCTGACTGAGCCAGCTTTAACTCCTGACAAACTAAGGCCTGTCCATTCACCTTGTCACAAGTACTTTTAATGCCTTCTTTGGACAGGACTCAATGTTCTTAGGAAAATTTTAGAGGTTTTTATGGGTGCAGAACTTTGCATCTCTCATTTGCATCTGTGTTTGGTTGCCAGGCTGTAGAGGAGAAATCTAGAACAGGTCACAGCACAGCTCAGGCTCCCCAGACATTCTTCACTACTCAGTGAACGTGAGAGTATGAAGGTTTCTGAGGATGCAGCATCCTAACTGGTGAGGGGGAAGACTTCCCATGACATAGCAAGTAACAGAATCCACGAACCTTCCCAGGGCTGCATTTTCAAAGACAGGTGAGACTGTACCTGTGCCACACTCAGGTACGTGTACCTTCCCTGCTGCCAGCTTTGTCCTGTCTTTGTGGCACAGCCTCCTAAGTCCACGCTGTACACCTCAGCACCCTGCCATGCCTGGGAGCCACCAGGCAAGCTAAGGCTGGCCATTCTGTGTAACTCCTCTCCCTAGACCTGGCAGCAAGGGTCTTGGTCTCATTTGAATGAGGCTTCCCAGTGAAATCCAAGTTCAGGCCCTCACCCAGCAATTTAACTATTGGTGCTCAGTTTGTTATTTATCGGCACTTGCAAATTTGAATTAACTGCAACAAGACTTTATCAAAGGGAGAAGGGAACATTCATAACCAAGTAAAATGACTAATATGCACTACCTAAGCCATGAGGTACAACTGTCTCGCAGCCTTCTTTGGCAAAGCTACACCAGCCAGTTGTTTCCTCCTTCCTGTGGTAAAATCTCCTTCCCATTTTGAGACTGTCAATTTTTCCCACATAGAAAGGTCAGTTCGAGCCACTCCTATTCTTCCATCTTCCTCTTTCCCACCAGCCTCTCTGTGAGCTCTGTCAGTTAACTGCTGCAGTTTCTATTATTTCACCTCTTAATAAAACTACGTGTAGCGCTAAGAGAACTATCATTCTTCTTGCATATGTGAGACTCTTAAACAGGTTCTGCTATTTCACAGCTTAGCAGGAGCCACTTTAATAGTCTTTTCACCTCTAACTTTGATGTATGCAAGAAGCCATCGCCTTACTTTAGCATCAATACACACCCTAGAAATATTAAACCATAACTGGCTAATAGACACTTTCTGACACTATTCCTAAAACTAACTTTTTTACAATTCATTATGTGCCTTTTCTCGGCTGTGGCTCTCAGACACTACAAATGACATATATAAACCAGCCATTTCTCAGGACAGTCCACTGGATCCTTTCTTTTCTCTTTGGCAGATGCTGACAGGAAGCCCCTCTTCTGGGACCATGTTTCTGGTTGGAGGAAGAGTTAATGCAGTGTGTTGCTTTAAGTTCAGGCTTTCACTTCCAATTTTTCACAAATTTTTTTCTGTGAAACTGTCAGCTATAAGACACCCCTCATATAGTAGGGTATGGATAAATTCCATTTACTTCAATAAGACTTTCATTTCTCAAGATCTTTGGCACTTCTGGTAATTCCATTGTTAATCCTCTCAGAGTGAACATTAATCTAAAGAGAGGCTTCTCATCACCTCAAGGCCTGGATGACTTCAGCAGTGGTCTGTATCTGCTTTGGGGTTCATAAAAATCACATCTAACTAACAAAGATTTTAGGAAAACAACAACAACAACAAAACCCTCTTCCTTTTGGTCCTGTATTGATGAGAGAAACAAAACCATAAGTATCCTACTTAAATATTTTCCCTCCAGTAATGTGCATACATAGAGACACATGCATATATACATGTATATATAATGCATACATATGCATTATATATACATACATGCATATATAATATGTGTATATATAGGAAGCATGAATAAAACAAATAAAACCCACATCACCTAAAGATCTGAAAAATTCAAATCCAGACAGGTATAGTATGCAAACCTAAGACATTGTATATATGGCTTTTGGCACCCATTATTAGTTATCAATAGTAGAATAAAATATTTAACAATAACCAGGAATTAAAAACATTTTCTTGGCTTTTGATTTTTACTGCAAATCAACTTTAGTCTGCTGCTAGCTGGCTTTGTTTACTTAAAAATGTTTCTGAATGCTTTGTTAGAGACAAGTGTTATAATGTTATTGCCAAATTTTTGCCAGACTGAAAATGTGCGTAGCTTATTTTCCTTTTTAAGACTGCACAAGAAGAGTATGTTTCAGGCCTCAGATTGCAACTCCTGCAAGTTCTCATTGATCAGATTTTTTAAAAAACTGTAGTACCTACATGGCCAAAGTGCGGATCATGACCCTACTGTGCAAATTTTTACTGGTTTGCACAACTTCCTCAAGATGTGGTTCTGAATAAACTGTACTATATCACTGCCTCCAACACATAGTTTAGAATTGCAGCTCTAATAAAGACATAGGCACATACCAGAGTTTCCAAATATTTGCTCAAAAGGGAGCCAGAGAAGTAAAGTCTACAGCTAGAAAGTACAATGCATTATACAATTATGCATCCTTTTTTGGAAAAAGACTAACAACTACTGAAAAAAAGCAGTCTTCAATGGACTGCATGACTTGAATGCACTATAGGTTTTCTACGTGACTCAAACTGTCAATGTTTGTGTGCCAGTGTCAGAAGTACAGTCCAACTCTTAGAACCTCACAAGTCAGAGCGTAGAGGTGACCTAGGGGAGTGCATGACTGAAAAGGAAACCAGAGCAGTGGCTGAGGCCAGTAGGCAAAGTAATGGCAACTTCTTGCTTTGCTTATTTTTTAAGTGGAGGAATATAGATAGGGGAAAGCATTTGACTGTGGAGAGAGTGGAATGAAGACCAAAGTACACTAGCTGTCAGCCAACAAAAAAGGACACTGAATACTTTGGACACTGAACACTATGTGAGCTGTTGCCGTTCCCCCACCATTCTGGAAAGGAATGTTCTTCCTTCCCAGATCAGCAACCCACATTGGTCACTCTCTTCAGGCCATTTCTTGCTGAAGAGGAGATTCCTGTGTCTAGGTAGGACTTTGTAGAGGACAATTTCAGTTTCCAAATGATACATCCATGATCTCTGACCTGGCTTGATAGCAGTGCAGAACAGTTCCCTGGCCACCCAGGGAGACTTTGGCTCCATGCTTGTGAGCAACTGGCTTTTTGCTCCTTCTTCCAGCCTCAACTGAGTGCTGCACTTGCAAGCACACAGCTAGTCTACGCATCTGTGCAGAGGCTCTAAGAGGAGTACAGCTTATCAGATTGATTTAGCATGAAGTATTTACAGGATATTTAAATTGCATTCAGCTTAGTGTTTGCAAGTAGTTCCCAGATGTGTTTTTTCTGCAAGTACCAGAAATCATTTCTCATTGGTCTCTAAAAGTAATCTGGAGAGAGAGAAAAAATAAATAAATAAATAAAGAGCAGTAAGGCATTTATTATAAGCACTGTAATGAAAATTAGAATCTCTGCACTCTTCTGTCATCATTAAAGTCTTCCTGATCTTAGCTCCTGACTGGATTCCTGTTGCCTCTTCCAAACACCTGCACTGAAGAAAACCTCTCTAGACTATCATAGTGATGCTATCCACTTTCTGAAAAATCATTTCTTGTAGAAGTCAATCTGTAGTAACAATGTGGTATATTTTATTCAGCCTTTTACATAAAGCTGAGCAGAAATAAGGGGATACTTTTACATTTTACAAAGGGGAGGAATTGCACTCTCAGGAAAAAGCAGCTGATGTCTGACCATGGTAATTTAAACATAATTCTGGTGTTTTGGACAACCGTCTATCAAAACACAACTAACATATACCATAATTAGAAGCAAGGCAATGAAATAGAGAGGATAATAATGAAAAAAAAAAAGATATAATGAAGATTTTCTCTGGAGAGAGAAGCATGAGACTTTGAAATAATCTGGTTTTGTGTACACACACACACACCAAAAAAAAAATAAATAAATAAATAAATAAAATAAAAACACAACTAGTGGGTACAAGCAGCAGAAAAATACCAAAACAAAACATCTGCAACAAACAGGCATGGTCAGAAGGGGATGAGTGGCTAATGTCCACATGTAGCTGGCATTTAGCAGTGAGTGCCAGTGATACACAACTATCATAATGGGCATGCAATCAAATGAGTATAACATGTAGGTGAAGGATATGAAGAGGAAAAAGAACAAATGTGATCTGCTTTTGCTGTAAATCATAACATCAGGTAAATTATGGAAGAGAAGGAGGAATTCTTAAGATACTGAGAGCAAAGATTTCAGAGAAAGCTCAGTAAAATGAAATAAATGTAAAAATAGACACAAATGTAAAATGAAGTGTGCACAGCTATTCCTCGAAGAGAAAGGGATTACCATCACCAGAATTAGACAACTACTTTCAACTCTATCTGCCTTTGTGAGGTTAGAGTTATTAAGCTGCAATGCATTTCTTAATGATTGGAACATATTATAAAGTTCAGAATTGCAATAGAGCACAGGAAATATTTATTTCTCCAAGAGCCTACAGTTCATTGCCTCTTAGTGAAGACTTTCTATGTCAAATGACACCTTTCAAATCTCCTTAGTGAAAGGTGAAAAGGGAAACAAAAGCAAATGTACTTTTTTTCTCTGATTTGTTCAGAAATTGATCATCTTTTGTGTTAAGGTTTCAAATAAATAAATCAATAAATAAAATTAATACTGGGACAGAAACTATACCAGTAGACTTCACTATAAGACTCATTTCAGAAAGTTATGAACATTTAGTAATAGTGGGGAGGCAATAATAAGAACTACATTTTTTAACTAGTGGCTACTGAGTGCTCTGATTGAAATAATAAAGACCATTTTTATTTCCTACATACAGACTGAACTGCATGCAGAGGCAGTAGCTGCTCCTGGACATACCAAAAGGTAATAACCTCCTGATACACATGGAAAAGCAAAGACCAACAGAGAAGCCATGCTGAATTTCACCTTGACTTACACAGAGTTTGGCTCGGACATGGGAGATTGTTAAAACAAAAGCTCTTCTACCGGCTGCCCTCCAGGGTCGGAAATCTCATTTGTTTCTCCCCAAGCATAAGTCAGGACAAGGATTCCCAGCCAGTACACAGTGAAATGCTTTGGGCCTTGGTTCCAGATTAGTTCCTTTCTCACCACCCCCCTCCTGCCCCTGCCTTCCTGAGGGTGCTCATGTGATGAGATAACTTCATCCTTTATTTGTTTTCTTCATTGTAGGGAAAGCATCAGTTTCTCGGACAGAAAATGTTCTCTCCCTCCTTTTTTCCCTTCTCTCTTTTTTCTTTTTTTTTTTCCTTTTCTCATATACTTTTTTATTGTTGTTGTCTTTGCCGAATGACATTAAACAAACTTCTGATTCCTACAATCCACTACACATCCACAATTTCCATAATATAAAAGTAATTTATTTCTATCAGATCTACTACCAAGGGAAAAAATACTAAGAAATCTAGAAGTCGCAATGGAGAGAGACAGAGCTGTTGGCTCAAAGAGAAGAGACTGTTCCATAGATCACATACTTGTAGCCAGGCTTTGTCCCCCCCAGCAGTCATTGTAGCTAGAATCACCCGAGACTTAAAGAGCGCATTCAAGGGCCCATTGCACAACACCCAGTTCTACAAAGCCTCTAGGGTCCAGAATGCATTGAAAAATGAAGACGTGGAATAATTCAAAGTGAAAAATGTGTTACTCTTCCTCTGCACCAGAAGAGGTGATTAATTACATAAGAGAGGTTTACAAAGTAATGCAGCACAAAGCCGTGTCCAGCAACTCCATCTTTCCTTGTGAGAAATAGCTGAATGATCTACTAAACATTTTTCAAGCCATCACATTCATTTTTCCACTGTTGCCTTCTACTAATAACTTTATCTTAGAGTTCATTGTTCTTTTCCTATTCATTTTCAAATGTTCTTTCCTTCTCTTTTAATACGTAACCTCCCTTCCTGCAACAGCTATCAGTGATTTTCATCCCTTAACAAGTTGAAGCTCTGAGGATATAGTTTAAATCATATTTCCTCTTTCCAGAAGTAAAAAGCTGAGAACTCAGTGATATTGTAATAGAAAAATAATTTCAAATCAAAATAATAGTTCACCCAGAGCTTTTTGCGATGCTTAAATGAACCAGAACCAAGCTTTCACTACTGAAACTGTGCAGGGAGTAATTTTTTCTTTATATGTTCGCATTTCCTCTTAACATGCTGAGTGAAACAAGTCAAATGTTCTAAAACAGGAATATTTTTGGGCCTCTCCAATAAAAACATGTAAAATATAGCAGAGTTCTCATGAAAGACTCTTGAATCCTCAGGAGATGTGTAGCTTTCTATCTGAGGACACCTTTCAGTTGTAAACCCAAAGCTTTGGTTAGATAATTTGGTACACAAATTGGTTTCACTCTACCCACAATCAAACTGGAATTCTCCTTATTCTCTTCATTTGTAAATCTCCCCAGTTGCTAAAGATGGTGCATTGACACAGTGCGTCATAAAGTACATCAGAAATTTTATACCTGAGATGTCAGAGCAGAGAGAATCAGAATGCAGTGTTATCATGGCTACACCTGGGATTTACGACCCACATGCAAGATGTTTAAAAACAAAACCAAAAAACACTCTGGGATAAAAGCAGTGATAGAACTAATGCATGAAATCACATACAATATTTTATCCTGTTTATTTAAGGATATTTGAACTGCATAAATTTGCTACAATAAGAAAATAAATCAGTCACAGTGCCCACTATTTCTTTAATTTACTGAATCAATATGTAATATAAAAGGAAAAGTGCGAGTGCAATTACGTACGCAAATAGCATACCTGGTGTAAGATACACAATATCATAATATATTAATATAGTAAAAAAGCCATACTACAATGAATAAACAATATTCAGATGGTTGTATTAAGCGGCCTGATCTACTATGTTTCCTGTTCCTTCTGTTAAGTAAATACATGCTCTGACTCCTGAAATTTCAAATAAGTACTCTTGAAAAACTATAGAAGAACATGCTGTATTTAAGTTCCAAGGATGAATTTTAGAACGAGGAAATTCAAAGAAGTGGAAAGAATCACAGCTCAAATAATCAATAAGGATCTGAGCAATTCAGATTTTTAGTGTAAATAGGAAGATACTGGAATGTGGGTTTATTTTTTTTTTTTTAATGCATAGGCCATCTCATTTAATTAGATCTTGCAGTCCCTGGGAAGCTTTTCTACATTGAAAAAGGAGCAGTCAGTGTTGGTATTTTCTACAGTTTAGAAAATCACCCTTCTTTGAATACAATACAGGCTTTTCTGTCAGGAATTTCCCAGATTCCTGGGCCAAACCAAAGGAACTGAAAGCACAATTTCTCTGGTTATGTACTGAAGCGCACACATAGAGCTACATGGGGAGCATGTGCCTATGTATGTGGATCTGTCACTCACACGTTTCAATCAAGAAGCAGTAAACTTGTCCCATGTGTTTTCTCTGTTAATTGGTTTCTTCTATCATTCAGATTACAGAGGAAGTTGGAAGCCCCCAGTAAAGACATCATATGTTGGAAGACTTACCAAAACAAGTCATCTTTTTTAAAAAAATGTTTATTTCAGCAACTTGTGAAATTCCGCGCCTTCATCTTTCATTCTCTATGGAGCAGGCTCTGAGGAAGTGGACAGCACCAACTAACTGGTTGCTTTGAAATTACAGACCATTTGACTGAGAAAACTTGAAAGACGTAATTTATTTTTCTACTGACCTTGCAGTTCCCCCATATGAGCCTACCGCCATCATATCTACAGTTTTGGATTTTGGCTGCCACTTTCCTCCTGTATTTTTAACAGATGGATTCATTTGTTAGTATGCTTTTTTTCATCCCTGCATTTAATTTTCCTCTTCCCCCATCCTCAAAGCACCAACTTCAAATGCAACGTTTCTTCTCTTGGGGACATGCTGCCCTTCCCCAGCCCCACAGAGCCCAAGGAGCCTGAGACCTTGCTCCATCACCATGAGGAGCACATCAAGTGTCAGCTGCTCCACACCAGGAAAGAGCTTTTTGTGAAATTCAGAAAATACTTTCTGAGTAATGTGTCAATAAGTACCCCAAATTTCAGTGTTATATTCCCAAAAGTATTGATTGATATTTATCATTTAAATTTCTTGCTAATTGACTTCTTGCCAATGAATTAAATGCACCTCACTGAATAGGAGGTCCACCTTAACATTAAAAGTACAGGATTTTACTTGCAGGTGGAGAAAAACAAATATTTAGGGTAATAAAAGCTTAATTAACTAAGGACTTCAGGAGAGTCACAGAAGTAAAACTTAGGCAGCTATTAGCAATCTGACATGATGCTGTTTATTTAGGTCAAGTCTTCGGAGTGTCTGTTAGCCCTGTAATGATTTGTTAATATCTGTAATTTTCCTTAAGGCTAAACAAATGAGGAAGCCATCTTGTTTTCCACATCGTTGGACCTAGTATGCTCCAGCAAATTACCATGGCAACCAGAGCAAATGTGCCCGGTGTGAAGACAACGGTGTAGGCCTCATTTCCTAAACGCATGTTCCTACTGAGGTTGAATCACCAATTAAAAGAGTTTTCTGTCCTCCAGGGTTTTGAAGATGCAAATAGAGTTGTGAAGCCTGGCTGGTCAGCTACTTCATCTGAGCTAGTCACTCTTACTGATTGTCTAAATATAGAAAAACATCCAGCAAACAGGGAAAGAGATGCTTCTGGAATTTCATCAATGACTCTATTAATCCATAAAAAAAAAAAAAAAAAATCACCAACCACAAGACTGCTTTGAAGAGTGGACTGAGACAATTCTTGTGATTTTTGATTACTGAGTAAACAGCTTGAACAAGGGGGTGTTCTCCAAGCCTTGGAAGATGCTCACAGTGCATTTCCTACAGCATCAACAATAACATGTTTTGTCATCAGCCCTCTGTCACTGTGTCTGAGTCACACACATTTGGTATAAGTAAGGATTAATTATAGATCTAATAAAAAAAAAAGTGAGACTGTGGGATGACTGTTCCAACATCGCTTTCAGGCATCATTCATCTTCTTATAAATGCCTTATTGTGGCAAATTTCCATTTAAATTTTGAAAAAAAATCTGCTTCTCACAAGTTGCCTTTATTAAAACAGAACTAAATTTTATAAAGAAAGGTAACCTTTACAGTACCCTCAATTAATGAATTGTCTCACCAAGAAATCAGTTTGCTTAGCACAAAAGTGTAGCTACAGCTGATTCAAACCAAAAATTGTCTGTAATAAATTTTCCTATTTTGTTATACTGAAACTGATTTAGACAAGATGCTAGAGGAAATTGAGAAATATGATAGGACTGCAAATACTAACAATGGAGTAACGTTTTGCTCAGTGTAATGAATTTATTTAATAGGTGGTCATTGTCAAAATATAGATCAAGCACTGAATGAAACAGTGAATATGCTGCAAATTGGACTCAGTATAAGATCTATCTTACACATTGATAGTTGTTCCCATTCATGTAAATGTCTCTTATTTGAGGACATCCATTGCAAAACACCAGAAGCCTTCAAACTCTTCACAGATGTGACTAGAACAGCCATCGGACCCAGAAGACTAAGAAGAAAAAGCCTATATATAACACTAATTCTGTTTGGATAATCACTAACCACACAGTGTTTTTCAGTCACGAGTTCCTGAACAGCAGTAGATCCTAAAGCATCCATTTATTATTCTGTTCCCACTTAGCAAAGCAGAATTTAATGTGAAGTTTATTTAGTACATACAAGTCTGGCCCTTAAATGCGAGATCAGTATAAGATATCAGGTGAATATACAGACCTATACAGACCTATATTTTGTACTATACTCCAAATGAAGGACACACAGCAGAAAGGTTGATTCGCGTATAGCATGATGTCCATATCTATTCATTTCAAGATGCAGATAAGTCTCTGTTAAAATTTTCCAAACCTATCTTCTGTTGATTTCCATGAGAATCTCACGCAATTTGAGTCCTATTTAATTACCTAAATACTTTACTGACTTCCTTCTATATCACAGTAAGTACAATCAGAACCTAATTCAATAAAATAACTGCTTCTAAACTAAAAACATTAACACCCACTTTATTACTCTCCCTAGACCATCACTCAAAAATAATTCTGTCCTCTCCATTGAATCAATGTAATTGTCTGCTATTGAATCTAACTAGCTAAATACGTTCTGTTTAAGAGTTATCTTGTAGATAAACTCAATAACTGCCTGCCTTGGACTATCAACAGCAAATTGTGGCTATGGTTTTGGCTCACTAACTAATCAGCATTTCCTCTAACAGTTTCCCACACACAGTGCTGTCCAATTTGACAGAGCTCATTAGTTTCCAACTCTTGAGAAAAACGAAGTGTTGCTATAAAAAATTGTTCAAAGGGCCAAATAAAAATTCAATTTGCATGTAGCTCTGCATGCTGGAACTGCTAAGAAGACTTCTTGCCTTAAAGAAAAATGCCAAATTTTAAGAAAGACTTTAAAAAACTACGTTTTAAAATGGACAGAAACAATATAGAAAATATATAGCACCATATAAAAATGATCAATTCTCACTTGTAGTACTGAGTTCAGTTGTGGTTGACTCACTCTCAAGAAAGATAAAGCAGAGATTGATGAAGTACAGAGTAGAGGTAGAGGTAAGGTGGGATTTATATTGGATGAGAGATTAACCCAGACAGGACAAGAGTAACAGGAGACTTGATGGAGGTGTACAAAATTGCTACTGGTATAGTAATAAACTGATCTGTCTCTCCTTTTATTAAACTTGTCCCATCATATAACAACATAGGGTTGCAAATTAAAAGGCAATAAATTCCAATTAGAAAGAGAAATATTTACTTACGGGAGACATAGTACTGCACAAGGTCATTAGGTGAAATACTATGGATACAGTTTAAAAGAAAGCTAGTGTTACAACCATTAATACCTTCTGTAGACATGAAAGTCGTCATATTGAGTATCAAATCTTATGTCATGGAATATATAGAAAATGTAATTTTTCCTTATATAGTTCTACTCGCCTACTGGCTTGGTTCACTGACAAAGATTTTACCTCCCTCTCTAGCATCTACTGTCAGCTGCTGCCAGCTTATTCTTTATAGGTTTTAATTTTGTTTCACTGCCCACTGGTTGTAATTATCTCAGTTGCATGAAAATAACATTTTATCCACTGATTTTTATCCTTTTGCATTTGGCAAACATTGGTTTCTTGTGTGTGTTTTGAGCCAAGCTGAAATCAACACATCTGTTTCAGTTTAATATCTTCAGTTTACAAAACAAGACCTATGCAGTAATATGACGTCTTTACAGTGGTGTTTCCTAAATGGTGAAATCAGGCCAAAACGCCTATGGCACTTTAGAATTTTACTGGTTATAGGTAATCAAAGCCTTGATTATATATGTCTACTAAAAGTCTCATTTAGTCCTGTCAAACCACTTTTTATTTTTTGCCAGTATTATCAATTGCTCAGGAAATGGTGTGCTTAGTTAATTATTACTTTGAAGTCAGCATATGGGGGACAAATAATGTCAGTTCAAGAGCTGCAGAAGTGATGGGCATTGTTTTGTTTTACAAATTCCCAGTGATGCAGTATGCAACTTAAATAAGAAGGACTGAGTAGTGCTTTTGGCATCCTGTTGTACCATGAATAGCTGCCACTGAAACCAAGAATCCTTCAAGTGACATCCATCTGCAAACCTGCCTGAAGACACAAGGGTCAAATTTGCTTTGAAGAGATGCAACAAAGCAAAAAAATCCAGTCTGTTTCCAAATAACTAGCCCTTAGTGATAATGGTCTTTGGATCCAAATACAAATTGTCATCGGCATTCAGATGTTTGATCTGTAGCTTGACATTGAATCTATACAACAGTAAATAATTAAAAAGCAAAACCAGTAAGATTTAGACTCATGACAGCTTTTGCTCAGATTGCAGTATCCTTATGTCAGGACCCCAAGGGTATCCACAGGTCTTGCCCTGGTGGAGCCTGTCACTATCGTCACCAACCTGGTCCTGTTCAGACCCAGTGGGATGGTGCCTAGCTGATGAGCATGCTGCCCATGTGGAGGTAACCCTTGGCTTCTGGCCTGTCTTCCCTCATGGATTGAGCCTGCTCTTGCTGCTCGCTGACACCTTGGATATGTATTTCTAAAAATTTCAACATGGAGTTTATTACAACAGTGATTTTCACCTGAGTAGATTATATCTCTAAGATTCAGCTCTGTGCATTTATTCTGGGCCTAAACAACTATCTCAGATCTTCCAGCATATTTTTTTCCTAGTGACGACAATTGTGTGCACTGGTTTATGCTATTCTGAGTGGTTATATCTACCAACAGAAAGCATTTCTATGGTGCTGAGTGTAAAAATAGCCAAATATTTAATTTCCAAATAGAATTCAAAAGTACAGCAGTTTTCCACAACCATCCCTAAATGACTGTTTCTGAAAAACTTTTTCAGTTGATTCCTGAGACTGTGACGGACACAATGAAGTGAAAGCTTACAATAGGTTCTTTGCTCAAAGTCTGGATTTGGTCCTCTCTGCAGATCCAGATTTAAACCAGTTTAAATTACTTGATCATTGAAATATTGACTGGATAAAAATATCACTTTGGTTCTTCCTGCTGAACCTGTCTCACTGTCAGGAAAAAAGAAAAAAAAATGCAAAACTCATTGGCCAGAGAGAAAATATAGCAGAGAAAGCATTTATTCTGCAGTTCAGCAAAAGGAGATTTCTATAAAGAAGTCCTGGCTTTTAGACCATTCTTCAAGAATAGTTTACGAATTCTATCAAGCAACTGTTTAATGCAAAATATACAAACAGTATTTGAAAACAGGACCAGTTTCCTCATTTTGTCTCTTACCACTCATAGTGAAAAAGCTCTTCTAATGATACATATGCTGGATCACAACCCAGCTAGTTTGTTTAGCTACTTTGCCTCTGCTGGATTTCTCTGTCAGATAAGTGTTAATCTTTCATTGTGCTCACACCATGAAGACGTTTCATCTATGACTTATGGGGATTCATCGCAATGCTAAGTTATGTACATTTATTTCATGACCATTATGGTCTCAGAGCCTGCTCAGAGGGAAAAGACCTCCTCCCTATAACTAAGGGTCCTTAAATTCATCAGCATTAGGTCAACCTCTCAGCTGTCTTCAGAAGGGATCAAGAATAATTCTGATCTTAGACACATAATGACTAAAGAGATAACTTAAGACCACTATGTTTCTAATTCCTCGAGCTGGCTTGCTAGACCTTGTTGTAACTCAGAGGTTGTTCTTCACTCAGATGTTATGAGCCGTGTTCAGTCCACATAACTTCAGCTGTACCTTTTTCAGCCCTATATTAGAAGCCTCAAGTACAAAGGATCCTGAGTCAACAGGATGTAGCCTTCTATTTCACCAGAACACTTTGGAAAATCTTATCCTTTCATATTCAATACAAAGATGGCATTTTTTTCCATAGTCCTCTTCCAAAGTAATGGCCTTCCAGAGCTCATACTTTGAACTATAGGAAATTTGGGAGCTATTCAATTTCTTTAGTGAAATCTGCATTTCCTCCTTTTGCCATGTTTCTCATTCTCTATCAAAGCATCAAGCATTGTTCTCATATTTTTGAATTGTGAGAGGTAAAACTGGGCAATAAATCCTTACATGCTAATATATTATGTTTTAGCAGAGGAACAATTTATATTGAATAACAAGCAAAACAATTTTCAGTTGGATGACTGACGAAAGAAATCTTTGTTCATTCTTGCACAATGAACTATGAAAAGGTACCAAGTTGAGGTAAGAATGAAAATGTAGTTGGTACTTTCATGCTGCAGGTAAAGGACTGGAGACTCAGAAACTAGCTGAGCTCATTGTCAATAGATTTCATTGAAACTCAAGAGGTTACACTCATGGGGAGGCTATCTATACATTTTTTCTTGATTTCAGTCCACATGGCTTCAACTTCACCCTTTCCAGTCTCACTGGGAGCTTCAGATCCAAATGATTTAAAAACTAGAAATCCTTCTTCTCCTGGAACTCACCTAGAGTTAAGAGTTTTTTCAACCTAAAATCATGAAATAGCCACAGTTAACATGAAACCTGATCTTTACTGGTACGATACATCCAAAAAGAGGCATGCCTTAATGAAAAAAGATTAGTCTGAGTTTTATTTCTGTAGAAGATAAATGTGAGGCTTGGACAACTAACAAGGTGTCTTGTTTATTTCATATAGTTAGTACTTCTGACAAAGCAATTCTCATTTAACACTGGAAATGATTCAGAAGCCCTGCACAATGCCACGCAAGTCCTTCAGGTTACTGATAGGAAGGACAAATGTAAGGTCAATTCTGTCTGAGATTCCACATACATCACTGCTACTTGATATAGGTATAGCTAGTCAGATAATGGCAGAGAAAAAATGGCAATTTGCTGATCAGAAGGAATGGTAAAAGTATGTTGCATGTTTGGTTTATTAAAAAAGACAGAGAGAACAAAGTATAAGGCATCATTATTCCCTTATTATATATAAACACATGGTGACAGACATCTTGAATGCAGTGTACCATATTGGGCCCCCATCTCAAACGTGAGAACAGGAAAGATTCAAGAAGGGAAATATGGAAGATCAAGTGCATGGCACAGGTTTTTTTACAAGAAACAGATAAGCAGACTAGGGTTTTTCAGCCTGAAAAAAAGGATCCCCAAGGAAGGACGTGACAGAAGCCTATAAAATCAATGGCATGAAAAGGGTGAAAAGGAACTGATTGTACTTTGTTTTTCCCTCAATATGAGAACACTTGCTAGTATAAAACAAGTTATGCAAACAACACAAAGAATTCCAAGAAACCCCAGTTCAATCACCTACCTTAATATTCCACAGGAGCACTATTTCTTTTTAAATATACACAACTGTCTGCCTGAAAACCTATGCAGTAAGTTCATCTATGTTGATCCCATCAGATCTTTTTCTGAACATTAGGAGAGCTTAAATTAAGTGAATTGCCGTCTACAGCTGTAACTGAAAACTGAAACTGAACTCCTAAATTAATTGTATGCATTTCCTACTTCCATGGTGTTTCTGCAGGGTGGAAATATAAAGTGTCCTTAATCCACAGAAAAACTATTAATTTCTGACATTTATTTTGACAGACCTCAGACTTATCGTGACCTTCTGGTAAAATCAGCTACCAAAATAAAAAACAACCTTTGGGGGAAGGGAATGGACGTTTGGGTCCATTTGGAGATCCAAATTTGACTTTTTGGAAATCTGCCCTTGTTCTCTGCCGCTCCTCAGTGGAATGTTGTCCTGCTGATACTGTCTGATGGCAATTAACATGCAACCCTATATATTGGAACAAAGGCCCTGGAGTCTCTTCTGCTACCAATACTGTGAAAAATGTTATTCTGACAAACCTTGACAGTGAAGCCGTGTTAATCAATTGACAGCATCATTAAAAGCACATAGTAAAGACACAATTGGAGGTGGACTGGAACAGAATGCCTGTTAAGAAATAAGGAATATCAAATTAAGATCTGTGGTGGCACGTTGAAAATAAATGAGATGAAATATTCTTCTCTGAAAGTACAGTTGTGTCACTTATTGACACAGTATATCATGGATGGTAAAAGCCTTCATGGTTTCCCAAAATCATGAAATAGCGTAATAGAAGAACAAAACATCAATAGCAGTTAAGCAAAGAGATAATATCCATGATTAGGGAAATACATGAACTGTAGATTACTGTAAGTTCATTAATTATGACTATAGGATAGTCTTTTACTTATCTAAAAGTAGTTATCCACTTTTGGCCACTTTAAGATAGCAGTTTTGGTGGATCTTTGATCCAACATACTGTGGCTATTCTTATGCTCTGCCTTGATCCCTTCAACATTCCTCCAGGTTATGTCACATGCTGACATCTCCTCTGCTTCCACCTTTCTCATCAGTAATTTGCTGTCAGAAAGACTGAGCAATGAGTAGCTACTTGCTTGTTGAAAATCCTAATGGGTTATGTCCTACTATGTCCTAGTATTATTTCCGAATCAGAGTACTTCAAGAACACAATTGAATTTCTGCATTTTGCAAGAGCTCTGCAATCTCTTTGAACATCTGGCCAGGCAATTGATTCATTAGAGACAACTAGTCCGCCAAATAGAATGGTTAGTCCACCTAAGCTTATGAAATTGTGCCATGCTGTAGTTTGCCTTGGCCAATCTGTTAACCAGAATATTAATGATAATTCCTATTCTTATTACTATTGTGTAAAGTTTGTGTGGTCCTCTGGCCTCCATGGATATCCTCTGTCATCTGCTCTTTTATATATTCCATGCCACTTTTATAAATGGTCTAGTGCTCTACCTGCAATCTTATACCCGGCATTTACTGTGTTAGTCAGTCCACTCTATTTGGTTTCATCATTTCCCTGATGGTTCACGACCTAGTGCAGGGACAGCAGTTACCTATCTCAGTTTCTTTGGGAGCAAGGGAGTGCTACTGAAGCATCACAATTTTATCTGCCACACAGGGAATCGCTGGGATCACATCTTGCCCCAAGCCCATGCCAAGTTGAACAGCTGAGGTTCATTGGACCAAGGTTTAGAGGTTTTGAACAATACCTTTAGAACAACTTGCAGCTTTTGGTTACATTTACAATATTATGTGAAAAATATATATGCTAAGCATGTTGGTGGGCTACAGAGAGGAAAATAGAGAACTGAGGTGGATAAGCAAACTGAAACACAAAGAAACACTACCCCAAGAATGTTTAGAAATTTTTGTAAAAATTGTAGCATCCAACTTCCATGAGAAGCCTAAAGGCTGGTCTCCACATTGGTTTTGACAGTCTTCCCTGTATCTGCTTTTCATTAATTCCTGTCAGGTAGAAGGTTAGTGGAATAACTTGTTGTTTCTGCACGTTATATTCATCTCCTAAGATTCTGCTGCTATATTTTATTCTCTCCAGTTTGTCAAAATGTGATGATTCATTATAGTAGGTCTGTATGTCAATATCTGTATTTGAATACTACAAAGATAAACTTTCTGGCCAGTACAGCCGACTTACTATTATACGCATTTATTATTTGCATCTGTCCAGCTCATCATTGTCCAGACCAAAACAGATGCAAGTTATTGTATGGAATAAAATTAAGATCCTTCCAAGAACAGATCCAAAATACAAGAATTACTGAAACTCATAGTTATTAAAAAAATCAAAGTTTACCAGTGGCCTACCAATAGATATTTATGATGGGAATGAAGGAGGACTTTAAAAAGCACTTTGAAGAGAAACAGTGAAGTATTTGGAGTGGTAATGTGGCAAATGCTGTCTTGCAACTGGAGAGGACAGGAGAGAGTCATCATTGTTAAACTGTAAAGCGTGTAATTGCTACAAAAATCCTGAGATCTTCTTTAGGAGGAAAAAAAAAAAATCTATATTTTTCATTCTACCCAATTCACATTTCAGCTTGGAGAATGTTCTCTTCACCAATATTAGCCTGGTCAAACCAGTTGACTCTGTAACTGTTAGTGACTGCTGTGGGGAAAGCCATTTATGTCCTCTGTGGCAATGAGTTAACAATGACTTGATAATGCTCCACCACCTGATGCAATCAGCCTGCTCTCCACACATGGCAAACCAAGCCTGAACTGTGAAATTGCATCCTGTAAAATTGTAGATGTCCCTGCAGAATAACACTTCATTGAGAGTTTGCAAGTATTTTCTGCTGACTTGGAGAATTTTTGTTTATTTTCCCCTCTAGAACAGTTTTCATACAGTTATTTTTTTACCCTCAAAGGCCACTTTAGAAAATATAAATTGTAATTATGTAAAACATGTAAAGGTAGTGCTGAATTCCTCACTTTGGTAACTCTCTATAGAAAGGCACTGTAGCAGAAATCCAAATGGATCTGGGAAACAGAACAGAGCACCTCTCTCCAAAATCAGTTTCACTAAAAACATCCCACATGCAATGTATACAAATTGGTTGAGTTCATGTGGCATTGCAACAGCCATTAATTTCTCTTAGTACTTCCACTTACTAGAAAGGATTAAGTTATAAAAGATGAATAAGTAAATCTAATAACCTCTTGTGGCTCGAAAGGGGAAGGTCCTGACACTTCATCCATACATTCCCACTCCTGCACCCAATCTGTGCACCAGATCTGGTGTTTGTCAGACTCCAATGTAAACCTGCTCACTAAGTTGGCAAAAAACTAATCCAAAAAGATAAATAACTATTTTATTCTGGCTTAGTAAATCAAGTTGGCTCAAAGGAGGATCTAGTGAGTGTCAGAGCCAAAACAGAAGTGAATCAGAAGCCTGGGAGTGGAAGTGGTGGGACTTCCCCATTCCAGCAGACGTGATTTCTTAGAGTAGGAAGACCTTTTTGAAGGACCATTCCAGTGGACTATGAATTCTTAGAGCAGCTCATCTCATGGAATTTTACTGCAAGAACCACACTCGCAGCCTTCTCCCTGGATAATGGAGTCCTGGAAGATAGACAGTGCTATCTTATTTAACTCAATTTTTCCAGTATTTCACTTCAGCTTGACAAAAATTACCCTTTTTGCTGATCAATGTACCAGGTTTCTTATGCACTTATCTAGTCTCTAGGAGATGAGACAGATCTAAATGGCCAGGCAAACCCACTGTTGTAACCAACGTCCAGACCCAGTTTTGTCATTTTCGATAGTAGAGTTCTTTCATTTTCATGAATACATTGTGTTTTCAAAAGAAAAGACTGTCAGGCCTAGCAGGACACCTGGAAAAATTACACTCTTTCAGGTATTTTATTTTATTTTATATTACTCTTGCTAGATGACCTTGAAGCATTTACCTGGAATCATTACCTAGAAAATCATGACCTTGCAGTTACTCTATATTATCTGTTCAGCTTTGAGCAATCTCAAATCAAAATGGAATATGATTATCCTATCCTACTTTTCCCATCCTTTACAGAAGTCCTGAGGACTCCAACGTTGAAGCATGTGCTTTTGAAGGCAGTACGCAAAACAGAAACAACAGTGGCAGAAGTAATGATGGTCAAAGACATTGTAAATCCCTCTAACACTATGCTAACTTCCTTATTTTTGAGGCTTGGCTTAAGTCTTCAGGGAAGTTTTGATTTCTGATAGCTGGAGTGATGCTGAGAAATACAGTGAAGAAAGACACTCATCCAGTGGCTCGATTCAGCAAAGTAGTCACATATGTGAAAATGGTATTGAAGATAATGAAGCTGCTATAGTTTCCAACAAGTTACTGCTTGGGGATCTCAGTTTGCAAGATACACCATTCTGTCACCTTCTATTTGGACTTTGTCTGCAGATACTGAAGTTCTCATTGCCGCATTGGATCTGATTCATGAAACTGTCTGGGCCACAGGGAAGTGTTTCTATTCTCTTTTATATGTAGCCTGATACAACCTATACAACATTTTGTCTGTATGTCTGCAAAGGATGGGGAGCTAGTTATACTATTTCAAATATCACCTGATACGTTACCGTCTCATTCCCCAAAGTCACTCAGTCACCAGAGAAGTGAAATTAAAATACTTGAAAATGGAAGTTTTTCTCACAGCTTCTGGCTGGCTGGCTGGCTGGCTGGAACAGCTTCTACCTGTATTAAAACTGAGATGAAATCTGATGCTCTGATTGCCTAAAGGGGATATTAAAAATCCTGTCCCTAATTCTGATTCTTATTTCTGAAGCAAGCCATTAGAGTAAATCTCTGAGATGTAATTTAAAGACATCTACTTTTCTCTGGAGAGTTGCTTATATTGTCTTGCTTATTAGCCTCCTTAGGGTAAACTGACTATAATTTCCACGCAACTTTGTACGAACTTTATTTAAATCTAAGAATTTTGCAGCAGTGACAGTGAAGAATTAACACAGAGCCCCAGAAATCTTTGCCCTACATAAATTTTGGAACTTAAAATATCAGCAAATACTCAGTCAAGATGAAATACTTACTCCCTGCAATGTTTGCCTTAACCTAATTCTTTGAGATACAAGGGAGCGAGCAGAGAACTTCCAGGATTTGCTGGACTTAAAGATGTAAATAATACAGACTGCATATATTTGGCAGGAAGCTTCTTTTTTGAAGGTAAAATTAATCTCTGTTCAGAGCATCAACATCAGCCTGAGCAGCACTGATGTACCTGTTAAATGCTATTTCAAGAGTTTTGTTAGGACTTCAGAGGGCTTCGTTTTGGCTTCTTGAAGTTGGAGAGATTTTCATTGTCAGTGATATATTTTCTTGCCAAGGTTAATTAGATCCAAGCTTTGGTTTGTTTTGTTTTTCTGA
Organism: Streptopelia decaocto; assembly: GCF_964273445.1. NCBI lineage: Eukaryota > Metazoa > Chordata > Aves > Columbiformes > Columbidae > Streptopelia > Streptopelia decaocto. Next base: position 59,449,653 of record NC_138656.1, read on the forward strand.
GTTAAAAGGTAATTTTCACTTCTTTTAATCTCATTGTAATGTTAAGGTATTCATCTGAATTTTGAATTGTAAAGAACACCACGAAAAATCATGGGACTTGCAACAGTTTTATGTATTTTGGCAATACTAAGAACAGACTGCTGCCAATAAACTGTTTGAGACAGGAACTAATTGGAGTCATGTGGTTTTGGACTGATGTTGAGGAGGAAAAAAGGACACATATTAAATACCATTCAGACAGATATCCTTTGTATGAAGGTGCTCGAAATGTGGAATTTGCCATATGGTCCATGTATGTAAACACGTTTCATCATGATCTGCTGCACAAATAGCTAGTGACATGGACAGATAAAAAGAGATTCTGCATGCTTGAGGAGATTAGTGTCATTACAGTGAGCAAATTTTCTTAGAATAAAACAGAAATTATGTTTATACAGTGTCACAAACCAAATCAGCTGATTATTATACTACACTACGCTACGCTATGCTATGCTATGCTATGCTATGCTATGCTATGCTATGCTATGCTATGCTATGCTATGCTATGCTATGCTATGCTATGCTAACCAAGTAAATGACAATCCCTACTGTAGAGGTTACAGTCTAGCTCAGATTATTGAGGAGTGAAGTATTACTGTCTGATAGTTGAGTCTGAGCTAAATGAAGTGTCTTGGTGGTTTCAGTCTTTCTAAGTAGGCCTCTAAAGGTCTGCAGAACTTCCAGCCACCACTAGACCTATCTCTCATTGACACCAGCACTCTTATGACTCATGGAAGATCTGCGCTGATAGCTGAGGCTATAGTTATGGCTGCACAACAAGTTACCTCCCATCAGCTGAGCAGTGACAAGCGTGATCAGGTCAAACTTTTCCATCATGGTTGAGCTAACAAATATATTATTTCACAGCTGAGCAGACTCAGAGCATGTGCCTAACTTTCACCAACAGTTAGCATACTTAAATTGACGCCTGACAAGGTAGTAAACTACCATAGCTAATTAATGTGTGTGACCTTTGATTTCTACTAATGTTAGTGTAGAGAGACATGATTTCATCAAAGCACACTGCGTTTGGTGATATGATAGCCTTAAAGAGAAAGGCTTTCTTTCTACAAGGCTTTCGTCAAGTGGATACACACTTAGGGCTTGAGAGTAAGACTTCAGACTGAGACAAATTTCTAACTTTCGAAGATCTGGTAAAGCTCCCCCAAGAGGGCAGGAGATCATTGCTGCGTAAACTTACACCATATTTTATCAAGGTCAGGATTATAATCAGTTTGCAACTAAGTCTTATCACCAAATAAATACCAGATTGCATTTGCAGGGCTTTACAAACAGTGATTAGTTCACATGCATAAGGCAGGCATTACTAATTCACCCACTGAAGCAGAGTTCATTCTCTAGGACAGTCAAATGAACAGTTTCCATCAACACAATATTCACTTTTAAAAATCAGAGGATACAAGCATAAACATTGTTTGGAGATCAAGAAAAGTAAACGTAGTAGGTGTGCTACTGTATATCTCTTAATTGTGCTACTGAACATTTATTTTTAAATGTGGTTGGTGTTGAACCTAGAACATTTTAACTGAATAAAGCTGCCTAGTCTCATAACAGAATTTCTTTGAGACAAAGACAACAATAATTAACAATTAGGACAGGGAATTTGGCTTGACAACTTCTTCCCCACAGCAAAATCTATTACTAGCAATGTTAGGCAGCAATAATTTAATATCTTTTCTTCATAACATATTGCCATAATGTTCCAGCAGATAGGAGATTATTTCCAACACAAGTACACCTTTACACATGTACTAGAAAGCCTAATTTAAGGAAATGTTCCAAAATATATGAATCCCATGTAAGACTGTGACTTAATATTTCCTGGGAGAACAAAGTGGTCCCATTTCTGGATAAAGGGTGAGGGGCATGTATGTAAAAGAGTGACAATCCAGCCCTGTTTTCAAAGGAAAAAAGTCTAACAAAAACATTATGTTCAGTTTCGTCTACACCAGGTACATTGCTAGAATATTATAACTGATAGAGTCTCCCTTTTTTCTGGGTATAGAAAAGGCAACAACAAAAAAGGTACTGATCTAGTTGAGCTATGCTGTTTAGAGGAGCTTATAGTTCAAACTCTCTACCCTGTTTAAAGACCTACTTTTATTTTTGCTATTGAAATTCTGGAAGGTTCACGCTAGGTTGAATTAATCAACATTGCCTTTAACTCTGCAGAATAAGAAAGCCATACTGTCTTAAAAACCCAATATAATTGTAAATGTAATAATGACTCAGAAAAAAGAGAATTCTGCACCATGGACTAGTGACTGGTGAACCCACACATCAGTGATGGAGCTAGAATTAAATATATGACAAACAGTTTTAAAGGAAGAGGGGGATAAACCAGTAAAGCTGTCTAACTGTCCACATGAAGTTAATTCTAAATCCCGCAGTTGCTGCTTAATCTGGGACATGCCTCATCCTGGAGATATGCAGAAGTACCTAAACTAGTTCCTAAGACACAGGTGACTGAGAAATTGCTTTAGGAAGAGTGCAATAAGCCTCACCAGAGGAAGTCTCCTGCTAGCACCTGGTGCTGATGACACTATTCAGAGAGGGCAAAGAAGTTGACTCAGGTCTTCTTAAGGAGGAAACAAAGCCAAACCTTGCCCTCCTGCATCCTAAGGGAGTATTGTGTTCAGTGGAGCACTAGACAAAGGCAAAACCTTTTCCGTGCCTTTCATTCCATCACTTTGGACATGCGGTTCTCAGTAAACCACATGTGGGAGAGTTGAGTACCACAATCTCCAGGGGTGCAGCAGGGAGTGTAACCATCTCCTGAGCTTTTCCCCAGAGCTACATTCAGCAGATCAGCCCACTGGCCTTTATAAACCTCATTCACTGTCAGCTCTCCAGGGGTTGTTCATGGCACGAAGGCACAACCTGGGGCTGTGTGATCACACTGATGCCACAGTGCTTTCCAGATGATGCAGATGTCATTTTGTGAAGATAATCTGAAGTCTCCAAATTAAGGGAGGAAGACTGTGAGCAAGAAATGGAAGAAAAATATGTCAGAAAATAGGAAACACAAACTAAGAAAGAGAGAGGACATATTAGGATCATTCCTCCATTTTTAAGGTGTCAATTCAGAGAAGAGTTTTGTGGCAGAGAAGAGTTTACAGGCAGGTAAAAGTTATATTGTTTTTGCTGTGTTTTCTTAGTTAAAAATTGGTACAATTGAAAACAAAAGAAGGAAATGGAAACACAGTGACAAGCTGAAGAAAAAAAATCATTATTTTGCACGCACAAAAATGAATAAGAGGTGGGTGTCATTTTAGATAAAGGTGCAAGGACCAAACAACATGCAAGCAAAACACTCAGGTTTGCAAAACTCTATGTATTAACAAAGAACTTCCTCTTCATGCAACTGCACAGGTTCTTAAAGTATTTAAAACATATCTCATTATGAACTTGTCCTTGGTGCACAGCTTCTCAGCAGTATCTGTCTAAGAACTCAGCACACCAGTTTGCTCCTCCCAGCTTGGAGGTGGTACAGGACTTTGGGTAAGCTGCTTCTCCTCTTTGCCTGTCATCTATAAAACAAAGATTATGACAATGTCTTCCTGTTGAAAAGACTTTAAAAAATGCTAGGCAAGAGTAGCAATGTTATTATTCAAACTAATTATCACAGCAATTCCTTGCCACACTGTTTGCTTTCTGAACGTTCCTTCAAATATTTAAACTCTTCTGGAGAGCTCAGTTTGAAATCTTAAACAAAGCGTAGGAATATATCTACTTGTAAAAACACTGTAAGAAACATGTTCCGATTATACCAAAGCCTCATATCCTTCTTCAAGCAGTTGCACCATCGCTTGTGTAGGAGCATGGAAGAGATGGATTTTATCCTCTGAGGGCACACATATTTAACTTTGTTTTCTAGTCCAATGAGCTGGCCACAGAGAACAAAGTTATGCAAATATTTTATAAATGTGGTTGCACATGAGCATCCATAACTGAGGGGAAAGTATCACTTTGGTTCTTCTAGTATCATTAATGTAGAGCAACATTTTGCATAGACAGGCCTAGGCATGTGATATAGTTTCCCAGAGGAAACTTAAAGCTTGTTAGCTAAAATCTAGAGAAGTACGAAAAAACAAACCCTATTAGATACTGACAAACCAGCAATAGGCTGGAGCAAATCATCTTCATGACAAGTGCCTTACAGCTGTAGATGACAGTGCCATAGAGGCAGAGAGTGAGCTGTTGTTGTGCAAGCTATTACGTTGAGCTCAACTACAGAGCAGGACACAGTCCCAGGCGAATTAGGGGACTGAAAAGTGCAAAGACTCTTCATATGAAATGGGAATACGCATCACACAAGCCAATGCTGGTAGGGGGTCTCTCTCTGGGGACAAGGATTGAACTAGATAGATTAAATCAACTAAAAGCTATGACTGTAATTTACATTCTTTATTTTGTATTGCACTGTGGTAATAGTAACAGTAACACACAGACACTTTACAAAAAAACAATTTCTTTCTTTTGCTAAGGCTTGTCTACACAGGGAACTTTGGTCGTATCTTTATATCAGCATAACTCCCCATGTGGACACTCTTCCTTCAGAATAATTCCAGGATAATTACAATTATGCTGCATAATTATGCTGCATAATTATAACAGTGAATTTCTTGGTGTAAACAAGCCTTAACTCTTTAACTGAATCTACCTGAACCCTCAGAATTATGTCACTGCCTTTGCTGATGTTTAGAGCCTTCACCAAACTTGTCATTTGTGCGCATTCCCAGAACATTAGCTGTTGTTTACCCAAGCTAAACATGTTTGATTGTTCTAATTTGTTCTCAGATCAGTCTTTCCAGCCTCATAGCCTTATCTGACATTCAGAGCATCACAGTATTTGCTGGGTCCTGCTTAATATCTAAAACAGGACTTGAAAGCATGGCATGTACACAGACACTTTTAAGTGGCTGCAAATTTGACCTGCTTATTAATAGACCAATACAAGAAATTTCCTTCTCATTGTTGAGGAGTCTCGAGGAAGAAGAAATCCAGTTTGTTCACACAACTGACAGAGAAATTCTCCTTACAGTTTTCCAAGTGTCTTACCATCATCCTCAGTCTCACCCAGCTCTGCTGCACTTAGCTGAGGAGTCAGAGACAACGTCAAACAAGGTGTTTTAATCCTGTGGGCTGCATCTGAGGATAAAAGCAACCATCCATCCATCGCTGCTCCACATTAACATTGTTGTCCTCATAAGCAACCATCAGTTTCAGAGGCAGAACAAGATTTGTTAGTCTGGTACAAGGTCACCAGCATTTTCAATCCTATTTCCTTAGAGATCTGAGAAGCAGTTAATTATCACAAGATACACTGTTAAACAGGTCATCAGTCCAGCATTTAGAGAATGTTTCTCCATCACCTTGTTTGAAAGCATAGCATGACACTGAAAAACTCTTCACTGACCTTTATACTTGCCTCTAAACAGCCTGCAGATTATTTACTGTAAAGGATATTCACACCTAATTTCCCTCCCACTTCTAAACCACGTTGGCAATGATATCACTAACAGTACTATTGTTAACAATACCAAATAAAGCTAATAAATTGTTATTTATAATTTGCCTGGCCCTGACATTTTGAGGCATTTCTGGAGCACTTACTGTGGTTGCTAGCACTGCAGTAGACACAAGGATGTCCTCTTCACCAGACAGGGAAATGCAGGTTTCCCTGGACTGAAGTGCAGCAGGCTCATAGCTATGCACATCAATGCTACTCCAGAGTTTAAGGCAGAAAGCATAAAAAACTATTCCATTTTGCTGAAGGGAGAAGTTTTGGACCTTAATAAGTGACAAGCAGTAAGCCATACAACTCTTTGCATTACAACTTCAAACTCTTGTTCAGAGTTTCACTCCCCGTTCACAAATGTACTGGCAAATTAGTCTTCTTTATTATAATTTTTTTCCCGCTCTAGCCACCCCATTTGCCATCCAAGCAGAGGAAAACTTATTTCTTCTCTTGATTGCAAGGAATAATCCTGAATCTGCTTTTTGCTGGTGCATTCAGATCTTGAACTGTGTTAGCTGGGAAAGATCACGCTAGGGCAAGTCACAAGGGAGTTCTGCTGTGTCCCTAATTAGCTGAGCTACCCAAATAATGTAGAAGGTCATCAGAAGCCATTTCAACTCTGTTTCTCAGATAGGCAGAGAGGTTGTGTTCAGTTGAGCACTCTGATCTCATTTTAAAGAAAAGAGAGAAGGAATGGAAGTTTTTTGTCCATTCTGATAATTTATTACATGCAAGCAGTACAGCTGTTTATGTCAGAAGGCGGAAGTGGAAGAAGGGCCTTTGTTTCTGTTTGGCAAATTTTCCATGACACTCTCAGTAGAAGAGAGCTATTTTATTCTGTTGGGTGCAGCCCTTACATGGGAACACAACAGCAACAACAACAAAAAGGCTTAGCTGATGATTTGGCAGCAGCCTAGTGTTCTTCATTTCGTTATTTAACATTAGCATTCTTTTAGCTTTTCCCAGTGGCAGGAATAAAACCTAAAAGTTTGTTGAAACTCCTGTTCTTCCTTTGTTCAAGTGCGAGCTCAACTCGTACAGACATTTTGGAGTCTCAAGCATTTGAAATAAATAGACCATAAAAAAATTTGGATCCTTTTGTATTCAAATCGCTACTCTTGGAGTTGATATGGATGCAGGGACCATGTATATTACTATTCGTTAATTAAGCTATCACTGTGCTTGGAGCTATACAGTTGAAACAGAGCAACACTGAATCACATCAAAGACTGAGTAGGTGGTTGACGCTGTGATTCCCAGCGTGACACATGGTGCTGGGGCCAGTTCTGTCCCCAAGCCCCCAGGATGGGACTGCAAAACAGTGAGGTGTCAGGGTCAGCGCAGGCACAACAGTCAGGGCATAAACAGTATTCACCCAGAGGAACAAAAGAAAGGTGGGTTGTTTTAGACACTGTGAAAGAACAGAAGGGCTAATATGTTTCCACTGAACATACTTGTAGATTTCTATTAGTGAGAATATAGTTCAGGAAATAACACACATCTTTTATGTAAAAAAAAAAAAAAAAAGGTTCTTTTTAAAGTTTGTGTTGTATTATCAAGGAGGGTAGCCAGCAACACATTTTTGCATTAACCAGTGTCTATATATCACATTCAGAAAAGTTCATTAGGCACTTCACTTTTAATTGAACTCAGTGAAGGGGCTTTTTTCAATTAGCCTCAAAGGTCCTGCTAACACAAAATTCCCAGTGATATTGGGAAAATTATATATATATGAAAAGCTAGTTGTGATTGTATCTCTAACTTCTTCATGAACTGAATTGTGTCGGGGAAATCAAGATAATAAAAACTTGCCAAATGGGACTAAATAATTTAATTTTAAATAAACTCGAATTTTCTGTTGTATTATAACTCTAATAGTTGAAGGAAAACATTGGAAGGCAGAAAAGTAAATGTTAATACAAAAATCTAAGGATAATAAGGGAAAGCACTAATACTGATTAAGATTATTATGATGATTATAACTTCCAGTATGTAAAATCATAATGAAAATGATACAGTCTAGTACGCTCTCAGAAGTTATACATGTACTTAGGCACTAGGAAAATTTTTCATGCTAAGATGGTTTGTGCAGTTACGATAGAACGCTGGAACGAATGAGGAAAGGACTAGAACTACCTGATGGGAGGGACAACGCTTTATGCAAATAAAAAGTTTCCTGATTCAAAAAAATCTTCCAATCCCATCCGGAAAAGTAAAAGATATATTGAAAGTAAAGGAAAATACATTTATATAAATCATTCAGAGGTAACACTGAGTGTCATGGTGTCTTCAGTTGCAGTCAATATTAAGATTTATTAATCTGAGAGATAAATATTGACCAAGGTGATGCCAAAGCCAATATTTAACTTCAGGAACCACAAATCTTAATAGCGACTGTAAAGAGCAGTCAGTATCATCTACGTTTGATATATATTTTGTTGCCTTTTACAAGGGTGTAAAAGGTTTTTTAAAAAAGAAACTGTTTCCTTCATTTTGAAAAGCTCCTTGCCTTACCAGAGCAGTCCAGATGTATACACTTGCCTTTTCAAAGATCATCTAATGATTGTGAGAATCATTTGAGTGATGAAGAAGTTGCCTATTTAACAACAACAAAAAACACAGTTGGCAGCATCTTTTGCAGATTTATGTTAGCTATGAAATGCTGATGTACATGCAACATGTTCCTAGATAAAGCTATTTAACAAATTAGAGGAAAATCAACTCTAAATTATGCAGTATCAGCAGTTCTCTAGGGGTTTCTTAATTTTAAATGGTTCCACCTCAACACATCAACTGGATCCATAAAATGTTCATACACATAACCTCCTACTCTATTTACAAATTATTCCATTATATATACTCCTGTACAGTCTTGCACATGCTATTTTACTGGTTTTGTTATTAATATTTCTATCAGTTCTGCTTCTAATATATGTGAGCTTTTTCTTAACCCAGTGTCTAGAGTTCAGAGTGTTAAACAGAGATCTTTTTCTCACTTGCTCTCTCTTTCCTCTTTGCTTATATTACAGAGATGACACTGACAACAATAGCAAAGGTAAATGCAAGTTAACAAATACAAATAATTAAGCAAAAATCCCAATGAGGTAGCAAATGATAATTTAGTTGCAGTCTTGGAGTATTCTTAACCATACCAATGTTCTCCCTAATATTCAGAGGAGATTTCTGTTATTACATTAGATGACATTTGTTTTCAAAAGCCACTTCATAGTTGACATCCACTTTTCCGACACCCGAAAAACCCATTTATAATAAAAGATTACTTGGACACTACTACAGTGAGTGAGCCCAACTCTTCCTGAACAACAACTTTTTTAGACCAGTTTATAGGATCTAACCCAGCACAAGGGAATGATTTGATACAAATGTATGTAATAAGGCTTTAATTCTATGAAAAAAAGGCTTTATGACATTAAGAAGCATGAAAGATAACCTCAAATGGTTTATTCATGTCAGCACAGTCCAAAGACATAATTAGTTGTAATGTCCTTAGCCTCAGAGTCAGGGGTTTAGAGAGGGAATAACCACCAGTGGCATCGCCCAGCTCCTCCTACTCTCTCCCCAGGGGGCTGCACTGTCTAATTTTATGTCTCAGGGTCCTGACAGACAATGGCCTTCCTTTCAAAAAGTGTCTGCACATTACCAGGATGACTTACAGGGAGATTTTTCATGCCTGAGAAACAGCAAACATTCATAGGTATATATCGAAACCAATGCTGAACTCGGTGCTTAGGCTTCGGCATCTCCTCAGGTTAAACACTTGTTAGCAGGCACTTGTTAGAGGTAGTAGACACTTGGCAGTTTTAGTTTGATCATTTCCACAACCCATTAAATTTTTGACTGTCAAAAGAAAACAATCAGAGTTGCCTGGAAAGGGATTCCTTTGTCAGGCTGTTTTTCATTACTTTCCTTCCAGAGTCTTCAGAACTCTGCAATTAAGTGATTTAGTTTTATTGATATCACTTCTTGTTTTAGAAGGTGGCAGGACTAGAAACTGTGGTAATTAGTGAACACAGTAAAAACTCATGTCCATTCCCCCTTTACCAGTGCTAGTGACTGAGCAAACACATTGAAAACATATTCAAAGTCTACACGTGGCTGATGGAGTACCATCCAAACTTTACTATAATGGGAAGTTAAGTATTTTGCTCATTTTAAGTATCTGCAGTTGTAAACAGTGGTGATAATGCTGGGAAAAAATGCACTTCAGAAGAGAGATGACTGTAGACATGATAACACTCTGAGACAGCATTTCAAGAGAGGAAAACTAAGGGGGAGATGTCCTTTATCTATTACATCACAGCAATATGGCTTTTGAAATGTTCAGTAGGTAGCTTTATTTACAGGCTGTAAATAAAGCTAACTCTAGTGATAGAGGGAGTGTCATCCCAGTTTGGGAAAAAAAAGAAAATCACTCCGTATTTTGTGTTTCCACTACATGTAGTCATCATCTGGCATTTGGCTGGGGTGTAATAACTTGGTGTCTCTTTGTTTCCCCATACAGAATGAAGGCTTTAATCAGTTTTGTCAGAACGTTTGCTCGGTTAATCTCCTAGCAATGTGTGATGAATAATCTGCTTATTGACTGTCTCAGCAGTTGGTGGGTTCTCCACCCTCACCCCATGGTGAGATGCATCTAGTTTCTGCTGGCTGCTCATTTTCCTTTAGAAGAGGAGCACTGTCTCTCTCCCCAGCAGGCTTATCCCACCCAGCCCACCCCCTTTAGCCTCACACCCCTCTTCCCCCCTTCCCCTCCCTGCCTCTGGAATCTGGAAAACGCTGCCTGCTCTCATTGGGGTTTGTCTTTGGATAATTACTCCATCCCAGTCACCTTGAGCTCACATACCACAGAGTGCTCTCTCTCTGCTGAGCTTCGTATCTTTATTTTCATACCAAGAAAAACAGATTTAGGGTGAACAGGAAAGTTTTGGCAACAACTGTCATCACATTATCAACACAGTGCTAGTGATGAATAGTTCAGGAGTAAAGAAAATGCCATAGGAAGCTATATTTCATTGGGACAAAAATACAAGGACGGATCTGAGACCTTCCTTCATCGTTGACTCAGAAGGAAAAAAATGAGGAAAAACTCTAATCAAAGTATCAAATCTCAATTGCCTGCAACTGTGAACTAACTTCACAGGAAAAAAAAGCCTAGGCCCCTATCGTGCACATGACTGCACACAATTATGGGTTCTGCCTGTAGCAGCTCTTTGCAGAGCAGATAATGGTAGGGAAGTTTCTTACAACCAGCTCTGATTTTAACATTCTTGGTAACAAACCCTTAACAAAAAATCCCTGAAAAGTAAAGGATTTTAGCTTCCAACTCAGGACAACATTTCTGAAAGTTTCTTAATTAGGCCAGAAATAAAGTCCATTATACAAAAAGCAGTGTGGTTATTTGGGACAGTGATATACCTTGGGTTATAAAGGTTGACAGAGATACATTGTGCATGCAGGATAGAGAAAATGTTATCTATTTTAAAGCACGGATTTGAGGAAATATGAATGAAAAGCTTCATGACTTCCAGCTGTGCGGTCTTTTCAGACCTATCTGAAATGCACAGTTCTTGAGAATAAGTGGAGATGTGCTGTTAATGTAAAATTGCACTTGTTATAGAACTTCCTTTATGCACAAGTAAATCTGTCTTAGATCAGGCTCCAACTCTGACAGCCAGATTTCACCAGAGTGACATATGTGAAGGCAGGGTTCTTATATTTATTATGCAATTTGGATTCAGTATCTCCCTCACTTTTTAAGGGCATTCTATTTTTCCCATTGATGATTCTCATCTAAATAAAATTGGCTACAGTTCCTGTTGTTTTTATGCTTCTGATTTATTTTCTGCATTGTTCCACAAAGGTATAGAATTATATATGCTTTTGTCTGAGCTAAGTGGTACCAAAAGTCACCTGCTTTCTCTGTTCCTGAACCTCACCCAGCTTCTGCAGACAACCTAAAGTCAGTCAGTTTGTATTGTCTACATTTCACACCCTTCCTTGCTATAAGGTGGCCCCACCATGTGAGCTTTGGTGATGGATCTCTGAGTCATCTTGACTGCCGAACCAGCAGGGCTGATGGGGTGGATGGAGCCAGGCATCGCACACCAGGTCCCAGCACACAGCAGTTAGTGTGTCCCCAAATGTGTCTTCGCAAATTTACATGCAGGTCTTACCCAGCGTTTTCCCCAAAGGCATAGAAACTGAATCATCTCAGAGCTCACAGTAAGCAAACAGATGGTCAGCAAGAATATGATACATGATGATATCTGTGCATAAAAGTATGCATATTTGAATGTGTGTGCATGCCTCCTTGGAGCAAGAATATAGAGTTTCACTGCTTTTTCTAGGGTTCTGGGAAGTTGTTTTCAGCTTGAATTCAGTGTCAAATAAATCTGGTTTATAGGTCACTTGTGATAGCTTGTGACCAAGTTGCATAGCACTGTAAAGCAGATACCGTCACATATTATATCTTCAAAAATTCCTGATGCGAAAATAAAGAAAACAATTCAGTTCAGTTGATTTTGTGTTTTGAAGCTCTTGCAACTGAGAAAGTCTCTAAAAGAAATGAAATGCTGTATAAAGCACCTGACAAAAGTAAATTATACTAATAGAATGGGTATGTGTAGCTTACTATAGATGTAGGTTTTATGGTTCTTGTTTACACCCTGGCATCTCATTCACACATTCTTGGGAGAAGGATCAATCAAAAGTGGGGTGCTAAATAGCATGCCTTTAATTAACTAGATTTCAGAAGTGTCTATATAAGCCCATAGTGGGACCAGTACTATTTAATATCTTCATCCATTACATAGATAGTGGGATAGAGTGCACACTCAGCAAGTTTGCAGATGACACCAAGCTGAGTGGTGCAGTTGACACACCTGAGGGATGGGCCTATCTGAACCTCACCAGGTTCAACAAGCCCAAGTGCAAGGTACTGCACCTGTGCTGGGGCAATCCCCAGTATCAATACAGGCTCGGGGATGAAGGGATTGAGAGCAGCTCCACAGAGAAAGACTTGGGGGTACTGGTGGATGAAAAATTGGACATGAGCAGGCAATGTGTGCTCACAGCCCAGAAGGCAAATCATACCTTGGGTTGCATCAAAAGTAGCATGGCCAGCAGGTCAAGGGAGGTGATTTTGCCCTTCTACTCCGTTCTGGTGAGAGCCCACCTGGAGTCCTGCATCCAGCTCTGGAGCCCTCAGTACAGGAAAGACATGGACCTGTTGGGGAGGGTCCAGAGGAGGCTACCATGATGTTCAGAGGGCTGGAACACCTCTCCTATGAGAACAGGCTGAGAGAGCTGGGGTTTTTCAGTCTGGAGAAGTCTCTGGGGACACCCTGTTGCAGCCTTTCAGTACTTAAAAAGGGCCTATGAGAAAGATGGGGACAGACTTTTAGCAAGGCCTGTTGTGATAGGACAAGGGGTAGTGGTTTTAAAATAAAGGAGGGGAGATACAGACTAGACATGAGGAAGACATTTTTTACAATGAGGGTGGTGAAACACTGGCACAGGTTGCCCAGAGAGGTGGCAGATGGCCCATCCCTGGAGACATTCAAGGCCAGGCTGGATGGGGCTCTGAGCAACCTCATCTAGTTGAAGATGTCCCTGCCTGTTGCAGGACGGTTGGACTAGATGACCTTGGAAGGTCCCTTCTAACCTGAATTAATCTATAATTCTACGATTCTATGAAATTCTGGGGGGCTGAAAAGGCTATGCCTAATGCTCCACTTTTACCTCAAGTTCCTTATGCTTAGATCTGACCTTCAATACCTTTTCTCACTGGAGCTTGTTTACTGAAGCTAAAAGAATTAAAGCTTTTGCCAAATACTTTATGTCTTTGAAGCTCTGTAGTCTGGAGTCCCTTACAGGGACACACAGCAATCTTTTCCAAACAGATCAGAATTTAACATTTTAGGATCTGTCAAGTGGAATGGAAAAGCAGGACTTGTGTATTTTTTTTTTCAGACCAAACTGCCATGATTCCAGCTCTCCTGCTATGTTCTGCGGCAGAGACCTTATTGCCAATTCTGTCGCTAGGTTTTCATATATGCTGCCTCTTTTTTTTTAAATCAACAACAGTAATGACTAGTCATTTGTTTTGCTAAATCTCAAAGTAATGCCCTCTTAAAGCAACAATTTCAGATTAGTTCTTTATACTAACTCCAACGTGTCAGTTTCAGCAACTGATTTGATCCCTCTGTTCTGAGAAGAAAACTTACTCCTCTGGTCTTAGGAAATCACAGTACCACAGTCTATAAGCAAACTATTATGCATGGGGCGGGGGAGGGGGGGGAAAGGCACAGATGCTCTCTGTATTTTCTGTAGAGTCTCATGCAATTTCCCTGGACTTGTCTCCTCCTTCCTTTTCTGCCTTCATTCTACAGGCTTCTGCAGACTTTTTATCAGAGGTAAGAGATTGTCAGTTTGTTCAAGGCACTTATCATATTTGCAAGAACTAACACAGACCTCTCACATATTTGGTCTAGGTGTGATAAGAACATTTGCTCTTTATACATTAGCCCCACTTAAAACCTGTCAAAGACACCAAGTGGTCCTGCAATCTATCATCTATTCTGCAGTGCAAGTGAAGGTGGGTGGTTAGCTTCATCAGTCATTTAAAACCAGATATCACTATTGCTGCCCCAAAACAGCCACAGCTCGGAGAGGTCGGCAAGATACATATGTCATATGACATGATCCGGCCTGTAGAAAAGCAGCTTTGGGCCCCTCCATCAGTAGAAGATGCCCTGAAGACAGCAGAGGTAAGTACTCCAGGTGGAGGCTACAACCCCTTAGACTACATCTGTACCAGTAAAATAGACAGTGCTGGGCAGGCTTAGGCACTGAACCTCCATCACCTCCACTGTTACATTTCCAGAATGGTTTTGACTCTGGCTGACTCGCACTCACCCAAACAATCTCTAGGATGACTTCCTGAGCTAGCACAGGCCAGGGACTCTTCCCAACAAAACTTCTGGCTGCAACCAACTCTCTCTCACAGGGTAAAACTGTTTAATCTTGTGGATGTGGCTAGTTCAATACCAGGTGACTTCAGCAGTGTAGAGCTGGACATGTCTGATGCAGCCTCACTGTCTAACAACTTCCTGTGAAGTTAAATGCAGAAACTTCTGAAGGAGCCCAGCAGGTTCCCACGCCCCGGATCGCCCCTCTGCTGCCTTCGAAAAAACAGGTTCTGAATTCTCTGCTTTAGTCTTCAATAGCATTGAATAAAAAAGGGGTTGAGAAGTACAAAGCAGATACAATTTTCCAACCTCCAGTTTATCAGCCCCAGATCCACATGAAGAGGAAAAAATGTATATGCCTGGATTTCCTTTAACAGATTATGCAGTCTATTCACTCACATTTATCACATGAGCTAATGTAAGATTTACTGTCCATAATTAATCAACCTTAGGCAAGAATATTTAGCACTTCTACTCCATTTTTCATTTTCAAACTGCTTTTCAAACACTACCTAATTAAACATCAGGAACAATTATTTCCAAGCTACTTTACAGGCACATTTGAAAAATGAAATGAGCACATTTTAGCATGTATATGAGGAATCTTTGTAAACCAAAACAGGTCTATCTGCAACCTGCTGAAGGAATGACAGCAGTAGTAGGGCAGAGCTTTCCAAACAGACCAAAGTAGCCAGTTATTTCTGTTCCTATGCACATAAAAGCCAGTAATGTAGCTTCACATTTAAAACTTCTGCCTATCTCACATTTTCATTTTGTCTCTGAGAGGATATTTTATTCTTAAATAACTGCAGAACTGGGATGAGGAAGAATTGCTTCTTTGCAATGGACAGATGCCAACAACGGGCCTGGGGCTCTGATTCACATGCTCGGCAGCAACTCTTGAGGTCACACCTGTGAGTCTCACCTCATCTCTTTCACAGAGGTAGCAGATTGAGCTGTACGTTCATGCAGCAGTAGTGTTTCCACTAGCAAGGTCAATCCAAGGCATGATATTTGCTCTCTGAAAACTGTTCCAATACCGTTCCCTCGTGACTAGACATACAGTCAGCACTGGCAATTTTTGACCGCCTCTAAGGAGAAAGTCAGGTGGGGTGGACCATGCCTGTCATCCCAGTGGCTCAGGATGGGTGGCTCAGGTGCATGCCCACAAGACCAGGTCTGTAGTGTACTCAGCCAGCCGGGTTTCCCCATCACTTTTGGCATCAGCGTGACAACCCCGAAGAGCTCAGGTCAGCAGGTTGTCTAAGGGGGAGTAAACCCACCCAGGCCAGAAAGGAAGCAGCTTGGTTTCTGGCAGCATAGCTCAGTTTACCTAGGAGAATGTACTGAAGGTGTTGGTTGTTTAAATCAATAGGGCAGTTGACCACACATTTTGATTGAGAGTGGACACACAGCCACTTCTGTCCTCTCTGCTACAGAGACAACACAAAGGTAAGGTGCAGCCTGCAGAGTTAAGTCTGGCAGGTACCATGAGTCAGAGTTGCCAGAGCTTAACAAGTTCTCATTTGTGACAGAATCCTCCTTGCCTTAATAGTGAAAATAGGTTTAACACTGCATAAATAAGCCAACAAGGAAGCATGGGATCCTTAGGGCAGAAAGTGTGATATTTTCTCTGATGAGATAAATAAAATCAGGAAACCAAATATTATTAATTAAACATTAAGAGTTTATGGATCTGCCAACATGGCCTGGTGCAGTTCTGAGCAAGCTCTGAATAAGCCAGCTCCACTACTGGAAGCAGTACAGCCAGGCAAATGCAGCATTCTGCACCAGCTCATTAACACAGCTGCAAAGTTAGCTATATTAATTCAGATAATGCATCACACGAATGTTTCTTCACTTCTTCTGGGGCCCGGACAGGTTCATTCAGCATGGGTAACTCAGTGCAGCACTTACATGAGCTCTCCAGGTACACACCAAGGCAGGGGACAGTAAATTTTCAAGGATGGTGTGTACCAGATGGTATTTTTCTTTCCCAGATTAGAGGTTAAACATGCTGGTAAGAACGCGGTGGGATCCATGAGAGACTGCCTCTTACAGAAACAATATGCTACCATTTTCTATCATCATTAAATCGCATCTGTAAGAGGCAGGAGCTCCCGCTGCTCTCAGAACTGAGAGTGAGCCAGAAGGTGGAAGCCACCAATGTCTCTCTCCAGATGGCACAGCCCCAAAACCAGCTCTGAGCTGGTCCTCCTGACATTTTTAGAGACTGACCTCCACATTGCTACTGGTTTCAGTGCCCTAGACTGTAAACAGGCTCTAGGAGTCACAGGGATGCAAAAAAAAGTTCAGCAAAACTAAAACTTAAGGCTAAGGCTTTTCTACAAACATCCTTGAATGCTGTGCTTGGGCACAGCTGCCTTACACACAAATTACAGAATGTGTTCTGGCTTAGAAGTAGGCAAACCTATCTTCAGTTCACAATGAAATAATTCAAGTGTCTTTCACAGAGTGCTAAAAATTGGGCTTTGGATTAGGTTGTTGACCTACATGCCTCATCTCCCTGGCTGTGAAATGGGAACAGTCTTTCCAGCAGGGACATTGCTGAGAGAATTTCATTCCTGCTTATAAAACACTGCCACAGTGAAGGGATAATAAGAGATATAGATGTGTTAGTTTTACTAAACTATTTAAAATATTCAGAATAGGGAAAATGGTCCCAACCTACGTTTTGCTTGTACTAGTGTAAATGGAAGCAACTCACTGTATATAAAACTTAATTAAAATCAGTCTCTGTGTCTTTCTGTGCACTTAAAATAGATAAAGGGAATTTTTCTGATCCCACTCACAGCCGAGCTACAGCAACCTTATATTCGACGACCTATATATGGAGCTTTTTTGCTTTAAACTTTAGGTGGTTTCAAGGCTTACAAAAAGGCCTTGGATGTTTTGATTTATTTATCTCAGTGTTCTCCCTTGAGTAGAGCAACTTGGAGGATGCACGAGTCTGAGTTTAAAAATAATGCCATAAAGTAATTTTTGAAACTATTTTAGAAGCCAAAGCAGCAGATATTTTAACACTGAGTCATAATTATGCAGAAAAAAGAGACAAAATTAATTGCATCTATCTGGGTGCAGAGGTTTCTGATTTAAGTTTGCTGCAAATGCCCGCATGTATTTTTACCCTCCTTGCAAACGTAAGTATTCTAGAAACGCTACATAGTGTGGACACAGCTGAACGCTACACTTCATTGATCACAGCCGATTCTGTTACGATGCCCTTCCCTCTAAGGCAGAAGCTGCTCAGCTCAGCACCAGGAGGCAGCGACATGATGACTGACAAGGAGCGCATTCCCAATCATCAAATGTGATGTGTTAGTTAAGCCACCAGACTACATTTGTCTTCAGTGACGACTGAATCCTAGCTTTGAAAGCTATACTAGTTCAGAGAGAAATAAAAACCTGATAGGAATGGCAATTCTAACTTTTCCATTCCTAATACCTTATGTTTTTCAAAAACTGTGACAAGAAAAGAATTTTCCTGGATTTGTTTGTAAACAAGCCTGATGGACTGCAGGGGTTCATTTCATACCACTATGTGAAAACACAGTGAAGAGGGCCCATGCAAGATTTCAGGCCGATAGCTATGCCTCTTATCACTTCAGAAATCTGTTTTCCCATAAGTAAACCCATTAGCATCTCTCCACCTATGAGTATGTGTGTCAGAAAACAGATATTAAGACAGAAGTACTTCAGGCTGGATCTCTATAGCAGTTGTTACATTCTCTTTCCAAGTGGCCAGAAAAGCCAAACTTCCTTCTTCTTTTGGATTGACAAGTTAGATGATGCCTGAGGTTCAAAATGGGACTGAACTGATGAGAAAAACCTTTCCTCCATAAAGACTGTGATTTCCACATTTCAGGTACCAGCAAAAATAATCATATGCATTTGCTTGCCATTTGTATGCAGAAAACAGTAACATTATTTTCCTGAAACTGCAAGGGCAGACTTGTGTTTTGTCTGTTGTATTCTTTGATTTCCAGAATGAGAGTTGTCTCAGTAATAAACTAATCCTCGTTCTTAAGAGGCTATAAAAGTAGAGGCAGGAAGAACCTTATTTTCATGTTAACAATGGCCAGGACATTCTACCCATTCCTGTTTAAAATTTCACCACCTGCCCTGTTTGTACTGAATTTGCACCAGTTGGTGACTGCGGGTACCAGCTACTATGCCAAATGCTTGAGCCTTTTCCTTTTCCACAGTTGTCAGTGGTGATATACAGCAAAGATTCATGTTGAGGGTACCATGAGAATTATTGTGAAGTTTATTTTATCTTTCTTATATGGACAAACTCCTGTAAAAATCCATGATTTTTCAGTGAGTTCAGTACCATGAGATTTCTCTGTCCAGCTGGATCCTGCAGGGCTCAATGCAGTTCAGTTTTGCCGCAGGATCTGCCAAAAACACCTCCCAGAGAAGAACAGGGAAAGAAGTAAAGACAGGAGGATTTAATCCACTCAAGGGCTCGAATGTGCCAAACACATGAAGGACATCAAATTGCTTAATTTGATTAAGCTTAAGGACACTGGGGGAAAACAATGGTACTTTAAGTCAAGCTTCTACACCATGTGATGGCTTCACGTGCTGCAAACAAACCACAGGTATGTTGTAGAAATCACCTTGTCACAGCTACGAGTGATCTTCCAGCAGTGGCCCCACTTGCCCTTGCCACTCATAAGGGCGTTCATTTATTTTCTTTCTGTTACTCCTTCACATACACAAACATAAACGTGCACACAGCAAATGCATCTAACCACCATGTTCAGCCCTCTCACACTGCACATGCAGTTGATTCAGTATTCGCCTGTGACTGCCAGGATCATCACTGAAGCTTGGCTGCCCTCCCTGAAGTCCTGCTGCTTTGGATGTCTCCACTGTAGTATGTAAGACAGTTGGGGCAAGGGAACAGATGCTTCTGCAAGGTCCTTTTATCTAGTGAAATGGAAGCGCTGCACTAGCAAATAAGTACCTGTGAGAGCATACTGAAATTGGGACAAAGGTAAAATGCACTTATTTTGCATTTCATAGTGAAATTTCTTCTTCTTCTTCAAGAAAAAAAATATTGGGTAAAAATGAAAAAGGAACTAATAAAATTAAGAAATTGGGAAACACAATGGAAGATCTAGTTCAACAGAAATAGAATGTGCCAGTGCAGGAAAACTTTAAACTCCATCCATAAGTTGATGGATTCTATTAGCATCTCATATTGGGCATTTTTATGACCAATTCAGTGACAAGCTCTGTTTTCAGCAGTGATCAGAAAAGCAAAATCAACTGCTTGACTGTAAAAGACAGGGAACTCTTATGAGGCTAGAGAAAAGCAATAGAGCCCCACTTCCAGAGTTGGACAGTGGGAGACTGAAGCAGATGATCATGGCATTTCCTGTCCTTATTCCTCTCCTAGAAAGATGGAAGACAAACTTACATGCAAAAATGGCAGTGGAGCCATGACCTCGAAGTAATAGAGCATTCTGAAGACTAGATATTTGCCACAATCCTGAAATCAAGCTTTCAACAACTGGATGTGGCCAGAATCAAAATTTGATAATAATAATAATAATAATAATAATAATAATAATAATAATAATAATAATAATAATAATAATAATAATAATAATGAATAAATAAATAAATAAACAACCATAGTAAAAAGAAAGAGAGTTTGTGATGTATTTGAGTTTGATCATGTTCAGACTCTCTATGCAGCAGAGGAAGTCTGGGAGGTTTATTGACATCTCAGTAGTAATATCCAAGCCTTCAAGATGCTAGGAATAACTGAGCTGCTAATAGTGCTAACCAGAGGGCAGCTTTGGGGGGTGGCTGGACTGACACCTGCAGCTTGCCCCCCATCACCTGAGACACTCCTCCATCCCCACAGTACCTCAGCAATTGAAAAACTCAGAGATGCTAAAGACAGTCGACGCTGATTTGTACACACTTGGTATAGCTAGTGACCATAACTTCTAGAATTAATCTTCTGCACAGATTTCCCTCATTCACACCATGCAGCTTTTCAGTTGTGCCTTTCTCCCAGGATATATCTGAGTATGATGAGGAAACAAGCAGTTTATAATATCAGCCTTAAAGTTCTAGTTTAACATGGCAACCATTCACCTGTTTAAACGCATGCATTCTCGAACCCAGGCCCAAGTCACTGTGTTCAAATCTATATAATATTTATTACCAATAAGATCTATTTGCCCGTACTATCAGTATAATACTGACATATGGCAAGAAGCCCAGGGGAGCTGGACTTTTCGAGAGATATAAATATCTCTCTCAAAACACTAGCGAATACCTTAGCAAAGTCTTTTGAGAGAATAATTTAAGATGAAGAGTGTGTAGTTTGGTTAAGAGAGGAACAAAGAAAGAAGACTGAAGGAGCAAAAATTGAAGTTTCTTTAATTTGAAGATATGAGGTAGAACAGGGAGGAGGTAAAGAGAAGACCAGCAGAAAAAAAAAAAGCATATCTGTCAATGAAATGTATTTAAATTACAGGCTAATCTCAGAAAATCTGGACAAAAGTATGTAAACCTCCTGAGCAAGGATCTGAAACAGAATAAGAATCAATGGCAAAAGCCGGAACAGGTGATTAAACAGAGCTCCTCAGTCCCCAGCTTCTGGGAGTGCAAGAACATCTTGCAATGTCACTTACCGATGGCACTGTCTCATCATCAGTCCTGAACATTCCTATTAGATACACCAAACAGCAAAGTAGTATTGACATAGATGACATATCATAGGTACCTCAGAACTCCCTGTAGGAAAAAAAGAAAAAGGTAACAGCTGAGACATCACTGATTATGAACTGGATCTTAGGCCTCAGACCAATACACATTTCTCAGCAGGAAATAAACAGTAGAGGCAGGAAACAGAAATTAGAGTAAGTGAAAAGGATGGACCACTATCACATTCCTGTGTGAAATTTTCTTCACCAAAAGGGATCTCATCATAGTGATGAAAGAGATATTAAAATGGAAATTTGATAGTTTTTCAGTGTTTTGTCCAACCCACTGTTAATTATTTCAGATACTTTTTTTTTTAAACCTGTTCCTCTACATGATTATACAGCATTTCTACTCAAACCCAGCCAGTGTCTTCTACTGCTTAATTTCATCCTCACATTTCCGTTTAAAAATCTCTGAAAAAAGTAAATAATGTGTCTATCCTTGCTGTTCAGTCTTTAAGTGTTTATTCATCATTATTTGCGATTTAACTTAAGTTGACAAGCTAAATTAATTTGATTGTCTCAATTTTCTGTCATAAACCAATTCTTCTTGTCTCTTCATGGTGTTACATCTTTGATTTATCTGCATTTTCACTGGTATTATGAGGTTTCCAGAAAATAATGTATGATTCTATTTATGCCCTCATCCACACCAAAAGTTGTACAGGGTCTCTGAATAAAGCTGAACACTGCGAAAGACTGCTACTTTTAAACAGGAGGCTATGCCATATTCCACTTCTGGTCCAAAAGTCAGATTTTCAACTACTTCCCAGGTTTCCAAAGTGTAAAAATTATTTCACCGCACTGTAATATTTTATGAGATTTTTAAGCTTCACTGATGGCACTGGCTTGTTTCCCAAGTGTCACAGTGCTGGATTTGATTGTTGTGGCCCTATATGCTGCAGATGGTTACCATACAGGGACAATTTAGGGTAAATTTTTGCAAAACCTTCACAGCCATGCTGGAAATCTCTCCTTGCCCCTTCCTCACTGGGTACACTGAATATGGAGGCAGACCAGTAAATAGGAATTTCTAAAGTTCAGTAAGCGGAGGAAGCCTGGGGCACAGTCTCCCGCTTCTTCTATAGACAGCTCTGACTCTCTTATGAAAACCTCCCTCTGAATCATCTGCCTTAAGAAAATTAGCTAGCACCTGCTTGGCTTTAAATATGTGAATAGAATAGTGACTTTGATTGGAAAATCCAGATGCTTACATTTGCGTACGCTTTGAAGTGTTTTGCTAAATCAGAGCCTAAGGACAAAGGAAACAGTTCAGAAAGTGCATCAGCAGTAGAACTGTTGCCTGTAACCTGAAAAGAACTCAAAACATTTTAGCTTGGCTATTTATTTACTTTAATATTCACACATAACTGTAATTCCTGCAGTGAGAATTACTGCAATGATGCGATATGCAAGAACAGTCTTATGATACTTTCCACACATGTAGAAGTGGAAAGCTCACAAGGGAATTTGATCTTGAAAGATTTTCAGCCTGATTTCTAAACTAGAATGCTTTGTTGTGCTTTTGGATTAGCTTCAAAAATTTTTGATACCTCCTTCCAAGGTTCATCAACCAGTGCTAATGCAGTGATCACAATTTCAGTTTTAAGCATTTGCTAAAAAGTAAAAGAAGATGACAGAAGTCTTGAAGGGGCGAAGGGAGGGGGGCAGTGGGGAACAAATCCACTCGTTCACCAACATCAATTAGTTTGCATCAAGGAAACCCAAATATTTTTCATTTTGCCCTTAAATTCTCAGCCACCTCTGGCATTTCCCTACCACTCCCTGTCAGTTTCACACGGAGGATGTGTGATGAGGCTGTGTGGGGACATGCAAATCATGCACACATCCCTGGAAAAATGCTTGGCAAATCTGGCTTTTCAGTTTTGCATTCACTTGCCAAAAAATATTCCCTCATCCCGCAAGCCCTCCCTCTGCCATGCCTAATTTAATTTCAAAAGTCAGAAGCTTAACAGGGACATAAGCTTCCTAAACATGCTGTCATCTAACAAGGAATGTGAATTCAAAGGTTATAATTATGATTTTCTTTAGGTGTAGAAAAGAGTGTGCAATCTTTTAGATATTCTTGTCCACAAGCACTAATACAATGACAGGCTTCACATGGCTGGTGGGGATGTTTTCCCCCCTAAAAAGAGATATCAGGGTTTTTCACAATCCTGCCTTGCCAACAGGACATGAGGCTTTTCTCTCTTATGCCAGCAGTTCTGGTTAGTATAAATATTCCACATTTCAGTGCAATGAGAAGCTGAATGACTCTGTAGAGAGCTCAGGGCAAACGAGAGTTACTGACCTGCTATTTCTATTAGTCTGTTATTTTATCTCTCAAAGGGGACTTGCATACACTGAATTTTCAGGGTTTAAGTAAAAATAAATCACTCACTTTCAAAAACACCCCCTCTGCACCTTCCTTTATTTCAAGTCCTTAGGACCTTCAGGACGCACATGAGTGTGAATACATGTGTACATGCTTGGGAGAGAAGAAGGGAAATGATAGAGATATCATCATTTTAATCACTAATTTTGAAACAGCTGGTGAGACTGGACTATTTTCTTTAAGCACAACCATTTTGTGCCTTTATTTTCCCTCTGGTGAGGAATTCTTGCTCAAAGTGAGACTTAAGTATTTGCCAATATCCCACAGTAAATACTTTTTTTTGTCTTTTTGTACTCTTATGATGACTGGCCTTCTTTCCCCTTCAGTAATCACTGTCTAAAAAAAGAAAACCTCTAGGAGCACTTCACTTCTGTCCCTTCCCCCTGGCAGAATGCCCAGCCTCAGTATGATGCTTTTAAACCCTTCCCCCCACAGACACAAGGTTTCCACCACATTATTATCCTGCATAGCAGAGGGGGGGATGCAGGGCTGAGGGATATGATACAATTCAAGCAGAGGTACACGGAGACAGAGCTTTAGAGTACCTAACGCTTTCCATTCTATATGTGTGCATATATCCTTACACACATGCACATACATACACACATACCCAGGCAAGACAAACCTTCTGGTGTAACGTATTTCATAGTTGTCTTGGTTAAGAGGACTCTGCCACAAGGAAAACATAATGAATATACAATGAGTTCAGATTGCCAGGCAGCCTAAAGTGCATGTGTATGTGTCATGTGCACATGCAAGTGTGCTGGTTTGGTAGAAATTCAGCAGTAATTCCACAAAGCTGAGAATAACAGCCAAAAAAAGAAACAATAAAGAGCCTTTCTACTGTTGTGCAATGCGCAAGTTCTCAGATAATCATTCTACATGTGATACAACATTCTTTGCACAAGGAAGCTACTGGGAATTGTGATGATGCGTGACAATTCGGGATCCTGTCCTGGATAAACAGTGCTATCATCATCTTAAACAGGGCTGCAGATAGGTCACC